>NW_026571175.1:36826557-36885870 GCF_026225935.1 Boleophthalmus pectinirostris | reverse complement strand
TTTGTGTTTTTTGTTTGGAGCCGTGGGGTTGGTGGAGAAGCTCGTGCTCGTGCCTCGGCCCCGATGCTGCTGTTGCGCTGAATAAATACATAAATACATAAATAAATAAATGCATAAATAAATATATATGCGCTAATACATAATGCATGAATAATCTGTGTTGAGACGGAGGGGCCCCTGAGAGCAGCTCCGCGTTTACACCCGACTCCCGCTCCCGACTCCCGCTCCGACTCCTGCTCCTGACTCCTGCTCCTGCGACTCCTGCTCCCGACTCCTGCTCCTGCTCCCGACTCCTGCTCCCGACTCCTGCTCCCGACTCCTGCTCCCGACTCTCTGCTCCCGACTCCTGCTCCTCCCGACTCCTGCTCCTGACTCCCACCCTGCTCCCGACTCCTGCTCCCGACTCCCGACTCCGCTCCCGACTCCTCCCGATCTCGACTCCTGCCGACTCCTGCTCCCGACTCCTCCCCGACTCCTGCTCCCGACTTCCTGCTCCCGCTCCCGACTTCCTGCTCCCGACTCCTGCTCCCGACTCCTGCTCCCGACTCCTGCGACTCCTCCACTCCGCTCCGACTCCTGCTCCCGACTCCTGCTCCCGACTCCTGCTCCCGCTCCCGACTCCTGCTCCCTGACTCCTGCTCCCGACTCCCGCTGCTCCGACTCCTGCTCCCGACTCCCGACTCCTGCTCCCGACTCCTCTGCTCCGACTGACTCCTGACTCCCGACTCCTGCTCCTGCTCCCGACTCCTGACTCCTGCTCCCGACTCCTGCTCCCGACTCCTGCTCCCGACTCCTCCTGCTCCCTCCGCTCGACTCCCGACTCCACTCCCGACTCCTGCTCCCGACTCCCGCTCCCGACTCCTGCTCTCCCCGACTCCGACTCCTGCTCCACTCCTCCGACTCCCGACTCCCGACTCCCCGACTCCTGCTCCCGACTCCTGCTCCCGACTCCTGCTCCCGACTCCTCGACTCCTCCCCGCTCCCTCCCGACTCACCTCCGACTCCCGACTCCCGACTCCTCCCGATGCTCTGACTCCTACTCCCGACTCCCAAAAACAAAAGAGAAAACTCTGTCCCACTTGTCCTACTCCCTCTAGTCCCAAAACCACACGGAAAAAAAAAATCTGTCTTGTCCCAGTACAGGTCATAATAAGACGCATGACCTGAGAAAAGACCCGGTTTAGACCTGGTTTAGTCCCAGTCTAGACCCTCTTTAGTCCTACTTTAGTCCCACTCTAGACCTCCTTTAGTCCTGGTTCAGTCTTGGTTTAGTCCCAGTCTAGACCTTGTTTAGTCCTGGTTTAGTTCCAGTCTAGACCCTATTTAGTCCTGGTTTAGACCTGGTTTAGTCTGAGTCTAGACCTCCTTTAATCTTGGTTTAGTCCTTGTTTACTGCCAGTCTAGACCTTCTTTAGTCCTGGTTTAGACATAGTCTAGAGCCTCTTTAGTCCTGGTTTAGTCCTTGTTTAGTCCCAGTCTAGACCCTCTTTAGTTCTGCTTGAGACCTGGTTTAGTCCAAGTCTAGACCTTCTTTAGACCTAGTTTAGACCTGGTTTAGTCCTGGTTTAGTCCTAGTCTAGAGCCTCTTTAGTCCTGGTTTAGACCTGATTTAGACCGAGTCTAGACTTTCTTTAGTCCTGGTTTAGGCCTGGTTTAATCCCAGTTTAGACCTTCTTTAGACCTGGTTCAGTCTTGGTTTATTTCCACTCTAGATCCTCTTTAGTCCCTGGTTTAGACTGGGTTTAGTCCTGGTTTAGTCCCTGGTCCCATGTGGCTTTATATCTGTGTAATCCCTCAATGGTCCAGGTCTAAACCAGGACTAAACCAGGACTAAACCAGGACTAATTCAGGTCTAAACCAGGACTAAACCAGTCCTTGGGTGTGTAGTCGTTCTGTTTTAAAGGATTTCGTTGCAGTTTCTTTTAATAAAGCTGAAATACATAAATAAACAGATTAAATTAAATATAAACATAAATATTAATAATAATCCATATTTTCCAGATTCCCGTCGGCTCATGTTTTATGGATAAACCTGTGCTCGGCTCTTCTGCCTTTAGGCCTGTGCAGCTTTTACATTTTATTAGGAATATTTATGAAGGATTATTTTCAGGGGACGTTAAGGTGAAGGTGGCACAGTGGGTCCAGCGCTCGGCCACCAACCACAGGGTAACTGGGTCTGAACTCTTATTGTAGATGAAGCTCCTCGTTCAGCTTCAGGACGGACTGAAGCACCGAGGATTCTTTAAAAAAACAACAACATTGTTGTAAAGAATCAAAGTTTTCTTTTTCATGAGACGCATGACCTGAGAAAAGACCTGGTTTAGAGCTGGTTTAGTCCCAGTCTAGACCCTCTTTAGTTCTGGTTTAGTCCTGGTTTTGTCCTGGTTTAGACCTGGTTTAGTCCTGGTTTAGTCCTGGTTTAGACCTGGTTTAGACCTGGTTTAGTCCTGAAAAATGAAAAAAAAAAAAAAAGGATAACGACTGTTTCCCATTTATGTGTCTTAAATTGGGATGTCGGACTGAACCAGGACTAAACCAGGACTAAACCAGGACTAAACCAGGACCAAACCAGGATTACACCAGGACTAGAACAGGTCTAAAACAGGACTACACCAGGACTAAAGTCTCAGTCATCGTCTCAGTCCTGATCTGATTCTGGTCTGGTCACATCTGGTCCTGGTCTTAGTCTTGATCACCCAACTGTCCACACAGGTGAACCTCCGACCCATCCTGACACTCAGTCCTAGTTTAGTCCGTTATCAGTTTTTTCCATTATTAATTTAAACACAAAATCTAAAACTTAAAAAAAAAAAATCATTATCTGTTTTTTCATTTTGTTTTTGGAGACAAATAATGAAGAAATCTGTTGTTTTTTCATTTTCTTATTTTTTAGTTTTCAATTGAAGCTCATGTGGTGAACAGTGAACAGAAAACAGTGAAATAAAAACTTCAGGATCATGTGTCGCGGGTTTATACGAACATTTTCAGACCAAAATGCCGAGGCCACAGCAGCAGAAACAGAGAGAGGAGCCACAGTATTGTAATGGAAGTCAATGGGAGCCAGAGTCAGTGGAGCCAGAAGAGCCCCCATGCTCACTTCCTGTTTGGAACACGGCGGCTGGGGGATTAGTTATATCCATGTATATAAAGAGTCTGTTGTTTCTGAGTGAGATGTTTTGTGTTTGTGTTTCAGAGCATGATCTCGTCCATCGTGAACAGCACGTATTATGCAAACGTCTCCGCCTCCAAGTGTCACGACTTCGGGCGCTGGTACAAACATTTCAAGAAGACCAAGTTCCTCAAAGGTAAGAGTCCGCTCAACGTTTCAAACATTTACCACCACAGCTGAGCTCACGCGTTCACGTTGTTGTAATCAGTGTTGTACCTGTTCATATTTTGGATTTTGGGCGGACGTGAGCTGTTGTGTGGAACAGCTCAACAGTAAACAAACTTCGTCGACATGGATGTAGACGAAGACAGACATTCTCCAGATCCCCGAGGATTTAAAGCCGGAACAGAGAGAATGTTTGGTGAATTTGATCTCGGGGAAAGACGTTATTGTTCTTCTTCCTACGGGATTTGGAGCATTACAAACGTCACGACCAAACAGCAGCGATTGGTTCAATAAAAAAATGTCCCCGCCTCCTGTCGAGTGAACGAATCCTAATGCTGCGAGGTCACACGGTTTACACCAAGTGAAACCAACCATTTCGACTCGACCATTTTGAGTCACTACACTCTTTGACAAAATTTGGGCCAATCAAAATCGACAGAGCGCATGAGTTTGGCAGATAAAAAAGTTCCTAATTGGACACTCTTTTCCCCCACGTCAGGACGCAGAGTGTGACGGAGGATAAAGCCGGAAATGTGCTCGGAAAGCCTCAACTTTCAACTTTTCAAAGAAAAAGAAATAAGTTTCTATCTTTATAGTTTAAAGTTCTGCACGGTTTTATAAAACAAATTCTCAGGCATCGTAAACGAATCCGTTGCTCTGGAAGGTTTCATTCTCTTTTGGCAAGATTAAAACTCAAACCTGTTTTATTTTTTCGTTTATTTCAGAAGTGGAGATGTTGAGTGACGCACATCCTCCTCCCCCCCGGCCACCGACCACAGCCACACCCCCTGACCCCTCCGCCCTGACGTTCCCTCGCGGGGGGTCCCTCTGTGCCCCTCCCCCCTCCCTGCCCGCACGCCCCCCTGGACTGCCCACCCCGCCCCTCAACCCCCCCGTGGTCAACCCCCTGGTCATGGCTCAGCTTCTCAACCGCCAGTACGTGGTGAGTCACATGCTTGGCCAGTTCATGCCCCCCTCCCCTCAGCAGTACCTCCACCACCCCCCGGTCGGCGGCGGGGGCGGCGCCAGGGTCCAGACGAAGCCCAGGGCCCCAGAGCCTCAGGGTCCAGCTCCGGCTCCGTGCCTGGGAGGAGGGCTGTCGGCGGGGGCGCAGACCGTCAGCTCTGCCGGGGCGTTCGGAGGAGGCGTGGACGTGCCCTTTGACATCTACCACAGCGTGAGGGAGGAGCTGAAGAGGGCGGGCGTGTCCCAGGCCGTGTTCGCCCGCGTGGCCTTCAACAGGACTCAGGTAAACTCAGGTTTATGTTTTTAAACGGACTCTGAAGAGCTTTAAAGAGCCACTGAACACTAAAATTCTCGGTGTAAATGTGTCTAAAACAGAAGTGTGTCTCTGTCTCTGGACTCATTTTGGCATTTTTGTGCAGATTTGTTAAAAATGTGACTTCTAGGGTCAAAGTCGTGTCTGTGTCGGCCTCTTTAGGATCAACTACGGTCAGGACATTTGAGTTTTCAGGTTGGACTAACGGTGCAGATGAGTCAGTAACAGGTTATTATGTGACGAGTGCAGACACTGGTGTTTACGGGCTGGGACGTGAGGAGCCTCTCTCAACCCCGCCCCCACCTGGCACCGCCGGGCACCACGACATCCCGCCTTGTCTGGAGAAAAGAGAAGCGGCGTGATCCGAGCACAAATGTTTGCTCAGTTTCAAAGTCCGGAGGCACCGGTCTGCACCGTGTTGGATTATTGTGGCTGTTGGTCGGCTGTCAATCATCTCTCCAGAACCCGCCCCACCCCCGCTCCCCCTGACCCTCCAGGCTCCGCCCACTCTGGAGGATTTTTTAGATTTTGCTTAAGTTCGGAGTAAAGCTTCAGGAGGAGGTTTAATGTCTCTTTAACTTTTTTCCAATCCAAATGTAAAAACATGGGAAAAAATCTCACGAGATCATTTTCAGCCTGTGTGAACAAACTCGTGGCATTTTTACCTCATGAGATCTTTCCTATTCTTAGATTCTGTGTACACTGAAACGTATTACCGTATCGGAAACACGTCGTTCCTTTGTCTGCAATCTTTCCCTATCCACACAGCTTTGAGCAAATTTGTTTGTTTTACAGAAACGAAACTTAAAATCACATGACTCATTTGCATAAACTAAGCCTAAAAAAAACAGCTCGCTCCTTGTGCGCTGATGCGATTCAGCTTCTGTTGGACTAAAGGACACGACTCAGTGGAATATGAGTGTTCTCTCTGTGACAGAGGGGTGTTCTGTTGAATGTGTCTGAAGTTGCAGCAGCTGATTTCGAGCTGAGAAAGATGGCGAGAGTAAAATCTGTCTTTTCGTGGACCATGTACTAGTGAGTATTTGTATCTTGGCTGTTTCTCGTTTGTCTCTGGTTTGTTTAAACTGTTTTCCACAACAGTGTCACATGTCGATGTCACGAACCCAGAGAATCAGAAGGAGCGATTCACAGTGACATGACCAATCAGGACGAGACTCCAGCTCCTACATCAGAGTATCAGAGTTTTCAGGAGTTCACACAGTCCCCATCACATCTGGACCAACATGAACTCCAACAACACCACTCACATACACACTAGTGTGAACGAACACTGTACACACAACAACACCACTCACATACACACTAGTGTGAACGAACACTGTACACACAACAACACCACTCACATACACACTAGTGTGAACGGGGCCTTATTTGTCGTTTAATCCCCAGTGAAAAGTGAAAGTCAAATCGTCTCTTTCACAGTAACTCTTCTGTTTACTTCCAAACTGACAGCAAAAGGAAAGTGTGACTGTGTGAGGTTGGCACACTGGCACATGGTCCCTGCCGCAGTGCCCATCATACCCCTCAGTGCCCCCCCCCTCCTCTCCCTCTGCTGTATGTTGGTGCGTGTGCTCGTGCCAGCTCTCTGCAGCACACGGGCATCGGTGCCACAACAGCTGCTGGGCAAACTAATCACATCCCCTCTGAGGCTCCTGCAGCGCTCCACCCCCCTCCCCTCCACCCTCTCATCCATCAGCTCCACCCCCCCATCCACCGCCTCCACCAGCTCCACCACCTCCACCACCTCCACTGCCTCTACCACCTCCACCCTCCTCCTGTCATCCACCAGCTCCATCCCTCCTTCCCTCATCCACCACCTCCACCAGCTCCACCCTCCTCTCCTTTCCTCATCCATCTCCACCAGCTCCATCATGTACAGTAGGACAAGGTGGAGACTCATATTCTTGACTCTAAGTTCATACAGAATAGTGAGGGGGTCAGGATTATTGACACATCTAGTTTGAACGGAGGTTTTCAGTCACACACATCTGATTCCCTTCTGCAGTTATGGAGTTCACAAACTTCCGAAGCCTGTTTCTCGAGCCGTTTCCACTGTTAGAACATCCAACAACCACACAACTACGAATGTCCGAATCCCAAAACTAAAATATGACAATATCAGAACCAGAAACAAAAGTGATATGGTTCAAAAGACTTGAAAAGATCGAGACACGTCCCACTGGGAAAACAAACATGGAGGTTTGACGATCACGTTTTCGGAGGAACCTTCCCAGTATGAAGGAGGAAGTCCAAGATTCAGGATGCATGTATTAAGTGTTTTCGTGGTCTTTTTTTTAAGGCAGAATTAATATTTATTCAGAATTAAATAGCTTTTATTCAGAATTCAAGCTCTGATGTAAACGTGGCGTCGCTGGTGCGTCGCTTTTGTTGGCCTGGATCCTCGCGCTCGCTGCGTCTGATCCGTGGCCTGTAGCGCTCACTCTGCACATCTGTTCCTCCTCACCTCCCATTGGCCGCTCCGAGGACCGGCCCCGCCCACTCTTGATATTATTATTACGGCTATTATCATTTTCATCACAATGCTCCGCTCTGTTTATTACCCTCCCCCTGTTTCCCCGTCTCCCGGTCCAAGGTTCTCCGATGCCAGGCGCTGGGATCGGCACAGGGCCGGGCGCCGTGCCAACCTGCCAGCCAGACCGGGGAGCTGCATTTGTCATTTCCCCCCCTTCCCTCGTTTATGGGAGAGGAGCACGACAGTTGCTGATTTGAATAAGAATTTCACTTTATTCCATAGGTTCTGTGCCAGATTCATATTTTCTCACAAAAGATCCTCCATTTGCATCTAATGAGGGAGAAGCAAACACGCGGCGCTCTGATGAGTAATTAGCTCGAATGTCGGCTTCACGGTTTTTCTTTTCATGATATGTTTTCAAAAATCACTGGACACTCGCAGAAGCAGCTCTACAGGAAATATGCTCACGATAAAACGTCCTATGTTCCTCCTGTGAGCTTTTAGAGCTTTTAGTCGTGTTCTAACGCTCTAACACGCCTGCTGTTCTGTTTTGTTTGTCACATGTTTGACTAACACTTTATTACCTTGTGATGTCATCAAGTGGAAGTTTTAAAGTTACAGCTATTTTAGCCTCAGGAGTGTAATAGTTAGGGCTGGGTGTGTCATTAAGAAGTTGCCGATACGATACATACCTCGATACAGTGAACTTTCGATTCGATACGGTTCAATAAAAAAACAAGTCTTTGAGTCTTTGTTAAACGGCTTTTTGTGCAAAGTTCATATGAAACACAAACATTTTACTCATTAAAACTGTGAATATGTCAGTTTTTTTTGCATGAACAAGTTTATTTTCTCTAAACAAGGAACAAAACTGTAACTGTAACAAAATAATTATGTATAATAAACCAAAAAAATACTGTTGGCGATATATCGATACAGCAGAACACGATATCGATACTGTATCATCACATTAAACAATACGATATATTGATATTTTGATATTTTTGCTCACCTCTAGTAATGGTTCATGTATTTGTGCCGAATCGTTTGTTACGGGGCGTTGGGTTCGGTGCAGGTCTGTGCACGAGTGAGTTTGTGCAGTTTGTGTGTGTTTACATTCGGTCACTACATGTGCAGCTCCACGGAGACTCGGCTCTTTAATGTTCACGAAGAACTCGTCTGTGATTGGCTCAGTGTTTCCCGCAGTGCTTTATAGTTAGAGCGACGCTTTCACAACAACTGTCCCCGACTTGACCACGTCCACGAACGATGAGAATCCTGCAAAACTACGGTTGTCACGTCCTCACTCTCTCCTTTCGCCGACGTCGTTGTGTCCTTGGGCAAGATACTTAACTCACCTCGCCCCCAGTGTCTGCATACACTGGTGTGTGTGTGTGTGTGTGTGTGAATGGGTGAGCGGTTCCTTGTTGTAAAGCTCTTTGAGTGCTACTACTTGTTTAGAAAAGACATTTAAGACATTTAGAGAAACTGAGAAAATATAAGCACCTTAGATGAGGTACAGTTGCCTTTAAAACATTTACACAATTATTATTTTTATTAATGTACAAAGATAGACATCAGATACATTTAATCAAATCAAATTTGAGTTATTCAGCTCAATACATTTGATTCAGAAATCCCTTGGCGAGCTGCTGGGAAGGGGGCGGAGAGCTACAGGTTGGAGACTCCTGCACTAGAGGAACCATATGTTGCCATTTTAAAAAAGTATTTTTGCTTTAAGTTCAGTTGAGATTCCCACAGAAAATCTGCCTGATCTTTTATTAGATTCTGTTACATTCACTGAGGAAACTGAGAGCAGATGAACCAGAGACACACTCGACCCATTTGTGTTGTGGCTTATGAGTTTAAAAAACTGCAAATGATGAAAAAAGAAAATTAAAACTAAAATTCAGGGCCATAGACTGTGTAAAGGAGCGGACTAACCCACAGTGTTCAGCTCCAGTCAAATGAAGCTCATCGAGGCCGATACAGGAGCGAATTTTGAGCAGAGTTTCATATTTGGAATAGGAATTTATGAATGCACAAAATGGCAAAATAAAAACCCAGGATCATGTAGAGCGGATGTTGATGTAGTCCACGCAGTAAGATCATTTTACTTGACAAATAAACGACCTCTGGAGCATCTCAGAATGAGCAAGTTGATAATAAATCTGAAAACGAGAGGAATAACCTGATATAAATTTTTAAAATCTTGGCCTGATCAGAGAACTATGCAGTGCACCCCCAGCGCAACGTCACCGCAAAGTGTCAATAAGACTAAAGAGTAATTACAGCCTCTTCTTTCACAGACTGACCCAAATGTTCTGAGATGTTCGGTGTTTGTGTTCCAGGGTCTTCTGTCTGAGATCCTTCGTAAAGAGGAGGACCCCAAACACGCGTCTCAGTCGCTCCTGGTGAACCTGCGCGCCATGTACAGCTTCCTCCAGCTCCCCGAGGCCGAGAGGGAACGCATCTACCACGAGGAGAAGGAACGCTGCCTGACCGCCGGCCCCGCCTGCTCCACGCCGCCCAGGAACAGCCAGGTGAGTGTGAGTCTACCCCCCCACATCACTGACTCTGTAGTGGACTTTACAGTGTCTCATTCACAGAGATTCAGACACTGCTGTGTGTGTCTGCACTGTCCTCACTGTCCTCACTGAGGTGTTCCCAGTTCCAGCTAAACTCTGATTCAATGAGGAGACGGTTGTTGGAGTTTTCAGATTTAATGCTCATCTTTATGAATCCAGAGTGAAACTGCAAGAGAAAATACAAAAGTACATTTGGCGATCTCTTAATAATTTCACATTCCAGTAAATGTGTATTGAGAGCTCAGTAACAGTTACAGCAGTTACAACGAACTGCCCATGAAAATACATTAAAATAAATACATGAATCAGTTTTTTTTTTATCATGAGCAGATTATCTGAGGATGCGTGAAACAAAGAAAATAACAGTTACCATAAAACAGCTGACTAATTTAAATAATAACATCTTTTTAACTTAGTTTTGTTTTTTAAAGTAATTTATACACCCATACAATTACCCAAATGTAATGTACAAACATATACACACGGCGTTGCTTCTATAGGAGTTGCACTAAGTTTGATTTTTAGAGATATGAGTTCATTTTGTTGCCTCTTGTTGCCAGCTTGCGTTCTCATGTCTCTCTCGTATTTTCAAACTTCCGGTTCCACTGACTGGTGTGGAGGACCAAAAGAACGGATTTCAAAATAAACTATATGCATTAAAAGGAAATACGGTCTGAAAGACAGAACAGTGTCCTCAGGGGACAGTGTGGACATTGTGACACAGCCCTCGTCACCGTGAACCAAGAACAGCCAAGTCCAGGAACCAGGAACTGCTGTTGTGAAGGATTCAAAAACTGTGTTGTGTTATGATAGTTATACAGTAACTTTCAGATTATTCTACAGTAGTTTGTTCTATCTGTTCCGCTGTGTGTGATTGAACTTTTCTATTTTGCAGTGCCTCTTTAAGCCGGGCGTACTGTACACTGTGCGACTTTTGACCCTTTTTGAGCCGATTTTTCGCTTGTGTGACTGTTTTGGGGATGGGGCCGAGTTTTGGCTTCATCGTGTGTCGTGCTTCGTGTAGTTTACATGGGGTAAAGAGAACCGATTAATGCCTCACGACCAGCTCCCGATCGGCATTCGTAGGTCGCAAGAAAATCAAACTTGTTTGAAATCCAATCGCCTACGTACAGTGTGCACAGGCAGGTCGCATCCGAGCATCGGTTCGTACAGTGTGAGAACTTTTCAGCCCTGTGATTTGGTCGTACAGTGTAAGCTGGGGCTGAGTGACACAACCGAAAATATTGCACAGTGTACACACGACATTAGTAAAAGTGAACAGACTCTTCACATCTGACGTTCAGTTTATTCTTTATTTAACCAGGTCCCACTGAGATTTGAAATCTCATTTTCAGTTCTGGCCCCAGGGACAAATCTCCTGCACATGATGTTGGTGAAAGAACCTCCACAGACACAGGGAGAACATGCAAACTCCACACAGAGTCAAAACCCACGACCTTCTCACTGTGAGGCCAGGGTGCTAAAAACTATTCCAGACAAAGTAATAACACCAAAAATGTGTTTAATCAAAGATTTTAAATCACGCACAACGTTTTCAGCACAAATCCGGCGAAATAGACTTGAAGACGGAAGTGCAGCGATGTCGGGCAAACGTGTGATGGGGCAGATTTATGAAGCTGCTGGAGAATATGACACACGTTTACACACACAGACACACACATTTACCATATTTTCCTCACCATTGGTCGAGCTCTTAAGCCTCCAACCCCATCAAATATGACCGCGCCCCACAATCCAGATACACGAATCCACTCAGGTGTCCCAGCACGACTTCAGTAAACTACAAAGCCGCAAACACACACGGAGCAGACAGCGACCGCACAGCGAAACACACCCACAGACACACTCATCACTCCACGCCGACGAGGAACGGAACGGAGGAACGAACCGAAAAAGCGACGAGCGCGACGTGCCGCTTCTAGACACGACTGAACAACTGAGTCACTGCGAACACGCCGACAATCCGTTGGTCCCAGACAGCACCCTCCCTACACGCCACAACTGAACAAAGCCCAGAGTCACCGTGAACGCCACAAACAAACAAAACCACTCACCCATCACACTGTTGGGTTTCATTTAAAGTCCCACGCCGTTTATTTGTGAAAAAAGTTCGAAAATAGACCATTTAATGACAGTGCGCCGCATAATCCAGAGCGACTAACAGCCCGGAAAATACGGCACACACATATTTACACACACATTTTGACACAGAAAAGCATTAACCGAACGCGACGTTTACTCGACATCGTGACACTTCCGTCCGTTGTGAAAAAATCTCTAGAGCTGAATTTGAATCCACAGACTCCACAGTAAGAGCGTGTCCCTGAGTGGAGCGGCTCAGATCTCAGATAGGCGCTCACATGTGCTCTGATACTTCCTGTCCCGCCCGTGTTTGGGCCCGGCTCGCCTCTTTTGTCCTCGTTTGTTTATCGGAGGTATTAAGTGTCTGTGGCGCTCGCGGCCTCGCTGCAGCTGCCCTGATAAGAGTCTCGCTCTATCTCTGTGTTCTATCAGTGCAGATGGACTGAACAATGGGCCTGTGTGTTGTAGGCGCGTCTCTCTCCGGGGGCCCCAGATCGGGGTGTCAGGGCGGACCCCGGGCTCCTCTCCGTCTCCTCCTCCACCTCCTCCATCACCTCCTCCATCTACGAGCAGATCCAGCACGAGATGAGGAGGGCCAAGGTCTCCCAGGCTCTGTTCGCTAAAGTGGCAGCCTCCAAAAGCCAGGTACCTCCTCCTCCTCCTCCTCTTCCTCTCTGAGTCTAGGACAACTCACTGCGTTCACATGCACAGAGAATTACAAAAGTGTCCAGCAGTTCAAACATGCAAATAGGCGTGAATCACAGTTTGGAACATGGGGGCTCTTCTGGCTCTAATCCACTTTGTATTGAAAAAGCGTCACCCCGCTGTCTGTCTCTGCTGCTGTGAGCCTTTTGGTCGAAGCCCCAATTTACACCAAAGCAATTAACAGCGCAGCGTCACACGAGCGTCACACGAGCGTCACACGAGCGTCACACGAGCACACGAGCGTCACACGAGCGTCACACGAGCGTCACACGAAGCACACGAGCGGCACACGAGCGGCACACGAGCGGCCCACGAGCGGCCCACGAGCGGCCCACGAGCGGCCCACGAGCGGCCCACGAGCGGCACGAGCGGCACACGAGCGGCACATGAAGCACATGAGCGGCACACGAAGCACACGAAGCACACAAAGCACACGGGCGGCACATGAGCGTCACACGAGCGGCACACGAGCGGCACACGAGCGGCACACGAGCGGCACACGAGCGGCACACGAGCGGCACACGAGCGGCACACGAAGCACACGAAGCACACGAAGCACACGAGCGGCACACGAAGCACACGAAGCACACGAAGCACACGAGCACACGAGCGGCACACGGGCGGCACATGAGCGGCACACGAAGCGGCACACGGGCGGCACACGAAGCACACGAGCGGCACACGAAGCGGCACACGGGCGGCACACGAGCGGCACACGAGCGGCACACGAGCGGCACATGAAGCACACGGGCGGCACACGAACACTTAGTTTGTTCACGTGGAGTGGGTCAAAATACCTGTTGACCAGTACAAAAGTCTCACTGACAGTTACAGAAATCGTTTGTTTGCAGAGTTTTCCTCAGTAGTTTGTGCAACAAAATATTAAGTTAACGGAAGCATCATTTTTGTCCAGGCCAGTTTCATTATTTTGTTTTTTCTAATGATTCTGTTGAACCACAGGTGAAAAACAATGTTTGATTTTTGTTGGACAATTTTCAGTAAATTTTTCTTTATTATTGCTTTAATCAGTTTCAAGTTATTTCAGTGACCATTGTTGATTTATTTATTTTTTTCATTGCCAGAGGGAACCAACAATTTTGTCCATGTCTGTATGTCCCTGTGTCTCTCTCTGTTTTTCCGTCTGTTTCTGTTTCCTTCCTGCAGAACCCTCGTGCACACTTCTTGTTCTCTCGTGACGCTTCTGTTTAAGCTTGTTAGTGCCTTTTGTTTTGAGGATCATTTGTTTCTGTGGAGAGAGAAAGACACAGAGAGAGGGTTTAACAGCTTTTCTCCTCCTCCTCCTCTTTCTTTCTTTCTTTATCTCTTTATTGCTGCATTTTTCTTTCGTTTGTGTTTTGTCGCTTCCGTACGCAGCCGCTCTACCTGAAGTCTGAGGAAATCTGATGCATCGGAGACACAGATTAGATCAGTTTCAACAAAACGCGAAGAGAACGAGAGCAAAAAATATATAATATTGTCTTTTATGCAGGAGTTTGTTTCTTATAAGAACTGTGATGGAAAGTGAAAGCGCCTCATAGTTTTTAGTTTAAGCGCCTCATATTACGCCAGTTTCTGATCTGTGTTTTAGTGTCGTGTCGTTTCTTCATCACAAACAGAGCGGGAGTTGTGTTTTGTTTCATTCACACATGTTTAACTCTTTATTATTGGTCTGTTTACATCTCCAAAGCTCAAAACGCTCGGTTACACTTTGTGATGTTCATTTCTGGAGCATTTCCTGCACAAAAAAAATAAAAAAAGGTCGCTGGATTTGCGTGAATAAAATCTGAAAAGCGGTTTCATGCAGTAAAATTATGATTCGGCTTTGACACTTATTTCAATCCCTTCTACGTGTATTTTTCTCAGCACACGAACGTCACTTTTTCATTCCGAATCACAGATTTATCTCATGTCACATTATCATGAATATTTGCCTTTTTAATTTTTTCTGTGTAATTTAATTGAGTTTATACAGTGAGTGTGTTTACAGCACATCAATGTCCCGGGTGTGAGCGGGTTTTTGGAGTGTCCCAGTTTCGTCATGGTGCATGTAAACACAGTATCCCGGTGTCAGTGTCCCAGTTATGAGAGACCGGGACACTGTAGCTGGGATATTCTGATAGTAACTGAGATACTGTGACATGTAAACGCACCATCCCAAATACTGCGGCATAAAGATGAGTCACATGCGTCCAAAAGACAAAACACTCCGCAGTCTTTTCATCACAACAGAAGCAAAATAAATAAAGTGACCGACATAAATAAAGTGAAATGATGTTAAGTAAAGAGAAAACCTGCACACGTCTGATCTCTGAAAACATGAACCATCTCCAACGCGACACACACACAGAACACACTCACCGTCACACTCACCATCACCATCATCATCATCATCATCATCATCATCACTCATATTCCACTGAGTCGTGTCCTTTAGTCCGACAGAAACTGAACCACATCAGCGACACAAGGAAAGAACTGTTTTTATCAGCGCTTATAGTTTATGTAAACGAGTCTTGTGGTTTTAAGTTTGGTTTCTGTAAAACACAAGGCAAGTTTATTTGTACAGCACAATCCGTACACAAAGTAATTCAAAGTGCTTTACAGAATAAGAAATACATTAAAATCATAATAAAAACATAACATAAACAAAACATAAATAATCATGAAGATTAAAATTAAAAAAGAGAGACATAAATTGGAGAGAAGAGTGCGGAATGAAAACCTTTCAGTTATTTGCACAGTTAAACAGAAATGTTTTGAGTCTGGATTTAAACAGCGTCACAGAAGAGTCTGTCTCACATGTTCAGACTGTTCCAGGTTTTAGCTGCATGAACCTGAAACTCTAACTCCCCTTGTTTAGTCGTGACTCTGGGCACCAGCAGGTGTCAAACACACAGGTGTCAAACATAAGGCCCAGAGGCCGGATCCGGCCCTCCAAGACCTTTAATCTGGCCCTCGGCTGATTTTCTACTAAAATATTTTAATTACATTTTCTATTAAATATTGGTAATTTTCTGTTCCGCTTAGCATAGCAGTAAATGGTAAATGGTCACATTTTTCTATAGCGCTTTTCCACCTTCAAGGCACTTAAAGCGCTTTGTCTCCCATGTCTCTGTACGTGGCCCCTCCCACCAGAGCAGCACAAATGAAGACTTGTCTCTTTCCAAACGCTCTTAAAGGACGATCGTTTTGACTGTTGACCGTGACACCCTCATCAGAAAAATGTCCAACATGAGAAAAGTGGAGCCGAGTGCAGGATTTTACAACAAAAATTGGACTTATTCCTATTTGCAAACAAGTTCATGTTAAAACATTGTGTTGAAATAGCTTTTTTTTTCATATTATAATATTTTGTAAAAGAAAGAATTCATCAATTAGAAAAAGATTTCTGTAATAGATTTGTGTTTCTCTGCACAAATATTTTAACTTATTGCTGTTTTTGGGGTTTATATGACATGAGTTTTCTGATCCGGCCCCTTTAGGATCAAAGTAGGCTGGATACGACCCCTGAACCAAAATGAGTTTGACACTCCTGCTGTAAAACATAAACAAAAGTGTCAAAGCTGCATTAAAAACGTTATAATGTCAAACGGGCTGATGTGGCCTCTAGAGTGTTTATGTTTATATGTTGTAAAGTTGAGTTTATTTATGCAGGAGATTTAAATGAAGAATCTGCTGCAGTAGAACTTGTACAATCGTGTTTGGAAACGTTGGGTTTGATCAGTGGATTGTAGCTCCTCACTGCTGGTTAGTGTCCTGATTCATCACACGGTTTTACTTCGTTTCACTTCGTACAAACCGTGTGATCTGCAGCATTAGGATTCCTTCGCTCGACAGTAGACGGGGAGTTTTTTTATTGAACCAGTCGCTGCTGTTTGGTCGTGACGTTTGTAATGCTCCGAATCCTGTAGGAAGAAGAACAATAACGTCTTTCCCTGAGATAAAATTGATCAAACATTCTCTTTGTTTCAGCTTTAAATCCTCGATCTCGAGAATCGTTGACAACATAGAATGTCTGTCTCTTCTGTGATTGGCTGGTGCGTAAAATCACACTTCCGGGGTTTTTGTGAATCGTCTAGTGTTTCCTGATTCCTGATCTAGTCTCTGGAGAGAAATTTAATTAAGCGAAGGCACTAGGTGGCGTCAGCCTGTCCAGCTGGTTAAAACCTTCTGAGCTTCCTGCACTAAAGGAGCAGCTCATGGTTGTTTGTATTTGTCCTGGTTTGTTAAATATTATTTTTGTGCTCGCAAAAAAAGATGAAAACTTAGAGGAGAACAAAGATGACACATTATTGACACTGAAAAAACTAACATTATGTTCATGAATAAAACAGAAGGAACTTGTTCACTCAGACTGATTCTAGAATTAAATAAAAAATCAATTTCAGGATGTAGATATTTACACACTAGAGATTTGTGTTGTTTAAATGTTACAGATGTACATGTCGAGCTTTAAACTGTACAAATCTGTCTATACTAATATCAACATCCTGAAATTGATTTTTTATTTGAATTGTAGAATCAGTCTGAGTTTGGTTCAGTAGTTCACTGATGCTCGTCCAGGTTTCTCAGAACTTTTTCCTCCGGTGAGTTTCCTGCACAGACCTGCTCATTTAATGATCACAAGAAACTGAGTGTTTCAGAGAGTCACGGCTTCAGACGAGTACAGTTAAATTCTTAAAAAAACATAAACCATTTATTAGTGCACAAAGTTAAGCATCAAAATTACACATTTATAACAGTGAGTCATTTAATTAACCAAAACTTTGTTATTCAGTCCAGTGTTTTTGTGATTAAAATAAATGAGTGTTACAAATGTTTTCAGTAAAATCGTTTCTCCTCTTTTCTTCTCGAACGCTGTGACATCTCTCTCTCCTCCTCCACGATCTTATCTCTTTTCTCCCTCCTTCCACTTGACCTTTTCTCTCTCTCTGTGTCTATCTCTCTATCGCCCTCTTTTCTCATCTCCCCACCCTCATCTCTCTCTCTCTTCCTTTTGTTCAACCTCCTTATTCTCCTCCACATGTTCCTCGTTTAATTCTCTCGTCTTTCTCATCCTGCCCCTCACTTGTTCTCTTATTTCTATTCCATCCTTTCTCTTGTGCTGTCTATCTATTTATCTGTCTTTCTCTCAATCTCTCCATCTCTGTATCATATTGTCTCTCCTCACATTTCTCCATCCTTCTTCTCTACCACGGTTACACCTCCCTGTTCTCCTCCTCTACCATATTTTCTCTCCCTCCTCCCCTTCCCCCTCACTCTCCTCCCTCTTTCCTCTCTCCCTCCCTCTCTCTTCCTCCTCTTTCTCTCTCTCTCTCGTGCACACTGGCTGTTTGGCAGATGCACTATCAGTAGTTCTCAGTGTTTTTTTGTGTGTGTACGTTTCTGTGTGTATCTGTATGTGTGTGTGTGTGTGTGTGTGTGTGTGTGTGTGTATGTGTGTGTGTGTGCGTCGCTGTGTGCGTTTGTGTGCGTTTGTGTTATCTCCCTGGTGCATCTGGATGGTTTTGTGTTGCTCTTGGGACAGATCCAAATCCTCCAGAATCGGCTCCACGGAGACGAGCTGCAGTGTTAAAGCTGCACTGTGGAACTTTTCATTTAGGGTCCGTCACCTGCTCGTTTCTACGGACCTGTGTCTCCAGAGCTTCAGCTGCAGAGAGACAGAGACACACAGAGACAGAGACACACAGACAGAGACACACAGAGACACACAGAGACACACAGACAGAGACACACAGAGACAGAGACACACAGACAGAGACACACAGAGACAGAGACACACAGAGACACACAGAGACACACAGACAGAGACACACAGAGACACACAGAGACACAGACAGAGACAGAGACACACAGAGACAGAGACACACAGAGACAGAGACACAGAGACACACAGACAGAGACACACACAGAGACACACAGACAGACACAGACAGAGACACAGAGACAGAGACACACAGAGACACACAGACACACAGACAGAGACACACAGAGACAGAGAGACACACAGAGACAGAGACACACAGACAGACACAGACAGAGACACAGACACACAGAGACAGAGACACACAGACAGAGAGACACACAGAGAGACAGAGACACAGACAGAGACACACGAGACAGAGACACACAGAGACACACAGAGACACAGACACA
Source organism: Boleophthalmus pectinirostris (assembly GCF_026225935.1). NCBI lineage: Eukaryota > Metazoa > Chordata > Actinopteri > Gobiiformes > Gobiidae > Boleophthalmus > Boleophthalmus pectinirostris. The sequence goes on along the minus strand of NW_026571175.1, from coordinate 36,867,211 downwards.
GAGACACACAGAGACACAGAGACACACAGAGACACACAGAGACACAGACAGAGACACACAGAGACAGAGAACAGACAGAGACACAGACAGAGACACAAGACAGAGACACACAGAGACACAGACAGAGACACACAGAGACACAGACAGAGACACACAGAGACACAGACACAGAGACACAGACACATAGAGACACAGACAGAGACACACAGAGACACAGAGACACAGACACAGAGACACACAGACACAGAGACACAGACACACATAGAGACACAGACAGAGACACACACAGAGACACACAGAGACACAGAGACACAGAGACACACACACAGAGACACAGACAGAGACACAGACAGAGACACAGAGACACAGACACAGAGACACAGACAGAGACACACAGAGACACACAGAGACACAGAGACACAGAGACACAGACAGAGACACACAGAGACACAGACAGAGACACACAGAGACGGAGACACAGAGACACAGACAGAGACACAGAGACACAGACACAGAGACATGTCCTGCATTTGTCTCTTTACTCTCAGTTTATGTCCAGGCCTCATGTGAAGCTCAGAACCTCCAGAGTTCCCTCTCACTCGCTCCCACAAAGAATTGTAATTTTCATTCTCGCTCTCGCCCGCATCTGCAATATTTTGTCCCACTTCCGCCCGCAAATCCTTCAGGATGGAAGACGTTCACTTTCTTAACCTCTATCAAACATGGAGAAGCAGAAAGGAATTGTCTATAAAATGTGTGTGAGATTAGAGCACGTCCGCAAGTTTAACCTGCGTAAAATGTTTTGATTAAATGCCAAATAAAATCTCCAGCACAAAAGATGCATGAGACAATCGTTTGTGTATTTTACTTCACACTAGGGTTGTCCTGATCTGATCACATGATTGGAATTCAGAGCTGATCACGTAACTGTGGACTCGATCCGGACTCGGATGTTATGTTCTGATCAGGTATCGGATAAATAATATACGTATATAACACACAGGACACACAGGTTTGTTTTCCAGCACTCAGACGCTGGGACTGTCTAGACTGGGACTGAGACTGTGCTGTACTAGAGGAGCACTTACACTGGGACTGGGCGCTGTACCTGCTCCTCTGTAGGCGGCGCTGTGGGTTTGTGGATGTGGTGGTGGTGCAGAGGAGCGAGGGCGGCCGGGGGAGAGAGTCGCGGTGCTTATCGGGGTTGAGCATGAATATAACAACTACAGTCTTAAACTCTAGTCTTACTGCAGGTGAATATTGTATTGAACTAAATATATATATATATATATATATATATATATATATATATATATATATATGCACATGATGATTGACAGGACATTCAAAAGCATTTCCTGTTGGGGCTGACGTGAGCTGTTCTTGTGCTCTTGGGCAGGGCTGGCTGTGTGAGCTGCTGCACTGGAAGGAGGAGCCCAGTCCGGAGAACAGGACCCTGTGGGAGAATCTGTGCACCATCCGCCACTTCCTGAGCCTGCCCCAGGGCGAGCGTGACTCCCTGTACGAGCAGGAGAGCAGCGGGCAGGGCTACGGCGACCAGAGGAGCTTCAGTGAGAGGCTCGCCGACAGGACTCTGGTGAGGACGGAACAACAGGGTTTATAAAGTTTATAATGTTCATGTGATTCTGGTCTCCAGTGACCCGACTTTTACCATCAGAGGAGACATGACAGTTTTATTTTACGTGTTTAATAAGACAGAAGCTGAACACTGCTCCTTACAGATAATAAAAAACAAATCAAACTTTAATCCAAACATTATAACATGGTAGAAAGCTCCAAAAAGTCCATTGCTACTGAACTGTGCAGCATTAACTATGATCCCAGTCAGGTTGTGACCATTTTAGTGCAAACAAATAAGAAAACTGTGTGTGTGCTGCCTCCAGTGGCCACTGCAGTTACTTGTAGTTGGTGACATCACACAGCACTGTCCTGATCACAAACAGGTGTGTCTCATACACACACCTGTCTGCAGGGGCGGAGTTTGAAGTGTGGAAACCTTTAACTTCTTGGGTTCTTTCTAAAGACAAAACAGTGAAGTGTTTTTACCTTGTTGACATGTTTCTGCTGCTGCTGCATCTTCAGAACTGTCCCTGGTGTTGGTGGTGACGTCTCATGTAACTGTTGTTTTTACTTCCTGTGGGCGTGGTCAGCTGTTGTTACTTCCTGTGGGCGTGGTCAGCTGTTGTTACTTCCTGTGGGCGTGGTCAGCTGTTGTTACTTCCTGTGGGCGTGGTCAGACCTGATGGACCTGCAGGTTGCTCAGACTGACCACGGCTCCAGTCGCCCGGTGTTCTCTGGAGGAGGGCGTCCCAGGTGTGTGAAAGGAGGAAGGCTCTGAGTGTCTGTGCCTCGTTTCCTGATTTCCCCGTCCTCCCTGATCCAGAGTTTGGACTTGTTGTTTTCTGATGCCAGTGACTTGAGCCCCGTCCTGATCCAGAATGTAGTTCTTTATTTTTACAGTGTCTGATGTGGCAGGTTTTAGGTTTTCCTGTTCTGCTTTGTCTTTTTGTGTTCTGGTGAGTCTGGGGCTCGAGATAAACAGAGTTTTAGGAGCTGACGCCAAAAGTGCGACCAGTGTTTCCCTTTTGCTCTGATGATGATGATGATGATGATGATGATGATGAGGATGAAGCATTCAGAGAGTCGCATTTCTTCTGCTGAAACACTTTTCATGTGTTTAATTTGTACAGCTAATGGATCATATCTATGACCAGAGACCAATGAGGCTTTAACAGATCTGTGGAGAGGCGAGCCGCTCACTAATGCACCATTTTAAACATATTTCTGAGTAAAACTTACAACTGTAAAAAGCTACAGGTTTGAATCTGATCTTGGTGTAGTTCTAACGGCGCTCGATGGAGGATTTATGCAGGTCGTTGTAAACGAAAACTTTTTGGAAAACGATGCTGTGAGCACGATGTTATTTTGGAAAACGTGGAGGGAGGGAAATATTTGTTTCTTAACAAACGCAGCTCTGGGTAAATATAGCCTTAGCCTTAGTCCCACGTTAAGTTCAACAGAACGTGAAGTTTCTCTGTAAAAGTGCCAGAGCACAGCCTCATTACTCTTTATACTCTTTATACACTGTTCTTGCACATACAGTGGACTGTCTCTGATAAATCACTTGGGTTCACATCATTTGGATTCAGATCTGCAGTAAAACACTGAATCATTAGACTAACAGCAGCTAAATGCCACAGACGACAGGGACATGATAATGGCCACATTAGTCGTCCGTAAATGTATTCATCAGAATCATTTCAGGTTCAGATATTCCAGATACACACCTCCTGTTTCCTCTCACATGACGGACAGCTGGGACAGAAGCACTTGGCTGTTAGAGCACAGAAAATGAGTTCAGAAAATTAGGTTTTCAAAGTTATAAAATATCTAAAATGGTCTTTCATCTTTCAATTGATCTAAGAAAGTAAAAAAAAAGAACAATAGAGAACTGAAGCCGAGGAGAAAATCTGCAGCAGCTGGAGTGTCTGAAGGTCTGTTTCAAACACTTTGAAGACGGGATATTATGATAAATAGACTTTTAGGAGCTTCCTACCATGTTTTAATGTTGTTCCCTCATCAAAAACAGGCCTGTACGGGATTTGCTAGTAGAAGTAATCTTACAATCTCCTCGTGCACAACTCAAACCCTCCTTACGGTTAGCAGTACGAGGCTCCGCCCACAAGCCTACGTCCCCCACACGACAATTCTCCATAAATCTACAAAAACATGACACAAAACTGGACACAGCAACTGGACAAACCTGATGTGACGTATCATCCATCCTCCTTTTCAAACCGTACGTGTCTGTGCTGTTCTGTTGTTGTATGAATCATTTGTGCAGGTTTGAAATAAAGTAAATTGTGTTTGGATGACACTCTGGAGGGGGAGTGACTTAGCGTGGAGAGCAAAGGGAGGTGAGTCTCAGAGCATCAAAAACAAAAATGAAAACAATTACTGTATTTTCTGGACTAAGTCGCACCGGCCAAAAAAGCGTAATGAAGAAGAAGAAGGAAAAAAACATAAGTCGCACTTTTTGGGGGAAATTTATTTTATAAACTCAGAGAGCAGGAGCCGACATTTCCTGTGTAAAGTCAAGTTGTAGTAAAAACAATAGAAGAGAGAACAACAGACTGTTAACGTCACATATGAACAGTTCTTCAGATAAACTATAACATAAACAACAGAACAAGTTTAACCAAACTCTCCATCTCACTCCAAATCAATAAATCCATTCAGTTCTTCATCCTTGGTGTCACTTCTGAACAACTCGGCCTCGACCTCCGGAGGTAAACAGAGCGACGCAAACTCTTCTGTGTCGCTGTCATCAGACTCAGCATCAGTTCCAGTTAGAATTATTCGGGTCTTTCTGAATCCCGACAGGATGGTTTTCGGTGTCACTGAAGTCCAGACTTTGTCCATCCATCCAGTGACTTCAGGAAAGTTTCATGGTGCATCCTCCCGGTGTCACAAGTTTCTCTCTCACTCCAAACTTTCTTTTTGCTGCTCGATTTCCGTTTTCAGCTGCAAATTTCACAACTTGCAGTTTGTAATCTGCAGAATCTGATTTTGTTTTTGGGGGCATTTGTGTTCAGTCTTCTTAGTCTTTGTCTTTGTAAGTTTGTTTAAATGTTAAATTGTTCAGTGGTGCAGAACAGGACAGAGGCTCTTTCTGCAGGAGACATGTGCAGTAGAGCCAAGTGACAGTGGTACTGGAGGAACAGGAGCAGCAGATACTCACACACAAGACTAGAGCGCCCTCTTGTGGTTGTCAGTGTGAAAACTTTAATATACAAGTTGCACTGGACTGTAAGTCACAGGAAACACCCAAACCATGAAAAAAGTGACACTTATAGTCAGAAAAATATGGAAATAAAAAAAAAACATTTGTCCATTTGACGGAATTCAACTTTCTTTTGTTCATATTTGTTTAGTTTTGTTTCTGTTTTGTGTTTTTGTGTTTGCAGTACCAGCGCATGTCTCCACTGTCACAGCACCTGCCGCACCCTGAGAGCCGCCCTCACCTGTCGCCAGGGCAGCCACAGGAAGCATCACCCACTGACCGCAGGACCCAAGGCAGCTGGGGCACCCAAGGGAGAGCCCGGGTGCCCAGCAGAGAGGGTGAGGAGAGGACTAATGGCCTGGGACTGGTCAGCGAGGGTCAGACCTGTTCTGAGTTTGAGAGAAAGGACTGCAGGTTTCAGGAGCGCTGCCGAGAGACGGAGGAGAAACCCAGCGTGGAGAGCAAGGTGGAGGTGCAGGCGCAGATCCAGGCCGGGTGCTTGAAGGTGTCCACCGAGGCCCTGGCCATCCTCCAGAGCTTCATCCAGGAGGTGGGACTGCCCCCGGATGAGGAGGCGGTGTGCACCCTGTCCGCTCAGCTCGGCCTTCCCCAGCACGCCATCTGCAGCTTCTTCAACAGCCAGAACTCGCACGCAACAGAGAGGGGCCCAAGACGGAGCCCTGAGGGACGCCCGCCCGAAACGGTGGACTCGAGACTGTCTCATCCGCAGAAGACCGAGAGAGAGGACTTTAAAGTGTCCCACCTGGAGAGAGGGACAGAGGGGGAGGAGTCTGGAGCGGTGATGGAGATGGAGGTGGGGACTCAGACCGGTTTTGTCCTGAAAGAGGAGCGGACGGATTACACCCCGGACCTGGACAGCTCCGAGTATATATGATCAGGTTTAGTCTTTTACATGTGTCTTGTCATTCGTTGTTGTTTTTAGGGGAATTTAAAAGGGTGAGATGAGTAAATTGTTGATTTAGAACGCACAGAAGAATCAACCGTAGTAGCTTGAGCTCATGGGAACTAATCACGGTTACCGGAAGACGTTTGGAAACATGCGGATGACGACTTCCGGTGTAGTTCCCTCTGCAGGGCTTTTTTTTTTTTTTTTGGTATGATCAGATTTTTTTGCGAGGTCATTCACATTTCCAATTAAAAAGCACTGAGAGCGAGACCTCTGCCAAGGACTATTCATATTAATTGTGTTTTCCATAAATTTTGTCTCATATCTTTCAATTTGTATGAAAGAGGATGTCCATCCCTGAGTCAAATTTCATGGGTTTGGTCAAATTAACAGATGAGAAACAAAATTTTTGGCCCCATTTACCACAATGTTAACTAAAATTTCAAAGTGATCCAGAATCCAGGATTTCTTCCGGATCACCCCAAAATGAAATCACTTCCTTTTCAATAACAAATCCTGAAAATTTCATCAAAATCGTCCATAACTTTTGAGTAGTTGCAAGAGACATATATAATTAAATGTGACTTGTATGTGATCTCCAGTGTGAACTTTAAACACCCCAAAAGCGTCCTGTAGCAAATACGCTGCACAGAATGATAATAAATAAGATAAGAGTACTGTCTAAGTATTAAGGGACCCGTATTAAACTTTATACCAGAAGACTAGAGACTAGTGTAGGGGTGGGCAAACTTTTTGGCTCAGGGACAACATAGGGTTCTAATATTTGAGGGACGGGCTGGACCAGGAGCAGATGGATGGAGTGGAGAGAAGAAAATTACATGAGATATGTAGAAAACCTGAGCTTGAATTTCAATTGAAAGTCACTACAAAACATCACAACAAAATATCTGTCTTTCTAAAACACTGAAAATTAAATTAATAAAAAATACTTTTTTTTTTTTTTTTTTTTTATTACTAACAGTTACTTTCAAAAGCACTGAAAGTTGTGTTCTCCTTCAGGATATTATCATCATCATCCTGACTCTTTATTTCAAAAAACTGTAGAAGATGCAGATCTACTTCTGTTCAATGTGCATCTCCAAAACTCAACAACGACCGACACAAGGACAGAACTGTGTCAGTGTGTCAGTCTGCGAGCGACGAGTTATGTTTGATCTGGTGCATTGTTCATAATGAGTGTGTTTACATTCACATCAGTGTCTTGGTTACGATCGGGTTTTTTGAGTCATGGTGCATGTAAACGCACTAACCCGGTTACAAGAATGTAAAGTTGAGTGCGAATGCCCCCAAAAGATGAAATACTTCTGAAATACTTTCCGGGCGCCATCTAGTTGTGGCCGTCACCGTACGTTCTTCAGCCTACCTCCCTACACCAACATTTCAACTAACTAAAAGGCACAGTTGCATCACTCTCCAGTACGAGCCTAGACCCAACAAAATCTTTCCTCTATAACTCTTTCTGCTCCGTAGTATGTTAAGATGCTCTATGCATGAAAACGTCGTAATATGCAGTTCTTGAGTCTTTCAACTTTACTTTCACACTATTCAGAATGGAAACAGTGCAGTGTTATGTCCTGAACTCTTCTGCCTCACTCATGGTCCGAATACACCGACTGAAAATGACTCCTGTCACTATAGTCCCAAAGAACACTTTCCCATAAAGTACTGCGGCCAACATAATACGCCGCACCTCAATGTATATACAGTGCGCCGTCTACTGGGAAACACAGGAAAAATAAAACAGTAACAAGGTTTATTACTATAATTTATTCAAGTTTGGCTGGCCGGACTAAAAGGTTTTAAAGGGCCACATACGGCCCCCGGGTCGTAGTTTGCCCTGGACTAGAGACTCTGGAGCGGGTGTGGGTGAGGAAGTCAGCGGCAGAGGTCTGGATGTATTGCAGTTTTTGGAGGTGGGTGGAGGGGAGAGCGTACAGGAGGAGGAAGTTTGAGGAAGTTGTGCTCCATCCAGGTTTTAATGTCTGACAGGCAGTTTGTAAAGGTGGAGAGAATGACTGGGAAGATTTAGACCTGAGTGTCACCAAAACCGGGCCGTTATCTCCGGTTATTTTCCCAGATTTTATCAGTTTTGTCGCCAACAGAACTCACCGGAAGTCGTCATCTGCATGTTTCCAAATGTCTTCTGGTTTTGTGACGCAATAGAGCCCATTGTACTAATGACTTGTGCTGCTGATTGATTAGTCGACAGAAACTCTCAAAACTATCACGTGTAGGGATGGGTGACATATCGGTATCAGTTCATATTGATCGTCCATACCGATATTTTTGTCCTGCTTTGAACAGACTAATGAGTCAAAATGGAAACAGAACAAATATGGCTGTTTTTTTTTTTTTTTGTTAGTTTTTTTATACACAAAGTTGTAACTAATTCTTTTATATCCCTTTAAAGGGCCCATCTCATGGAAAATGAACTTTTCAGAGCTTTCTATCTTCTAAGAGTGATGTGTGGGCCTTGTATTTGTCACTGAAGTGGTTTTTAGATTGATTCGTTTTTTGTTTTTTTTTTACAAATTGCAGAGTATTTTTGCCACCCTCCCACGTGACAACGAACTAAAGCTGCTACAACAATGACGCGGCAGATACACCTATGACGCATTTGACGTAGCAGAAAACGCTTCACACCCGCTCCATCTTATCTACTAGTGTTTATTAACACTTTACCAATCAGTAATGTTCAGCTGATGTGGACGCGGTGCTTGAGCTTCGTGCTCCTCAAAGTCCTCGTCTGATTCCGGGTCCAACACATGCGGCTGAACGCGCTGTATCTCCGTGATGAATAAAAGTTTATTCCTGCCTCTATCAGGGTCACGTTTGTCTCCCCCTCCCTCCCTGAGATGGCGGAGGAAGGGCGGCTCACTCAGAGCCTACGTCACGTTTGGACGGCGGAGCCTGTGCTTTCTCAGGACGGGCGGGGGGAAGAGCAATAGTCGGACTTTCATAGTTCCTGGTCTGTGACTGTCTCCAAGAAATCAGGAAGATTTCAGAACTATTGTGTAATGGATGTTCCAAAACCCAAATTGTGCAGTTTATGTGCAGAAGACACAATGTGAAAAGAATTATTTTGTATGAGATGGGCCCTTTAATATTATTTTTTACAAACGTGAACAGTTAAGACAAAAGTAGACCTTCCGATGGATTTTAAACGGTCACTGCAATAGAACAAAAATATCGGATATCGGTTCATCTCTGTCTCTGTATCTGACCCAAACTGCACTCACCCTCTACACCTGCAGGGGGAGCTCATGCAAAAACAACTATTAGTGCTTAAAAAAAGTGTCAGGAAACAGTGCATTTATATAAAGACAGATTAACTGTGTGAATTAATCAGACGTTTTACAGATAAACACCAGAAAATACCAAATCCTCAGCTCATTCACTTCACTATTGAGACTTTCCAAATGATCTACGTCCGTCTGAGTCGCGCTGTGCCTGATTTTTATGTTTTTTAAAAACGTGAAAAACGAAACAAATTCTTTTAAAACAGTTTTCAGTGATCCAAAGTTCGTCCTCACTGACTGTGTTTGAGTTTATAAAAGCTTTTTACAACTTTCAGAGACCAGAGCGGAGTGTATCGTTATGTTAAAGCTGTATTAGCATGCAAACGGCGTATATCCTGTTTCAAAATTGAATGCAGGCAGCACACATCACTTTCATTTTCACCCTAAGAGCTGCTTAAATTACACCTGTACTGGGACAATACAGATTTTACAGGGCTGTAGAGAGATTGATTGAGAGATTATTGAGATTTGACCTAATTGCATGAAAAAAAATCAGGTACAGCTCCTTAGAAATAGAAATAAATTTAAGATTCGTGTATTTGTAAAGGTCAGTGGTCAGTTTGGGTCTTTAGTTATAAACGTTCTCCTCCTCTTCCTCCTCCTCGTCCTCCTGGTGCCATAAAGACTGAATAAAACTGTGAATCTAAATGAGTTATTTCAAAGGTGAGGAAAAATTGTACTCAAGTAAAAGTGACTACTGTGGAGAAACGCAGTGCAGCGGCCAAGAAAACAGCTTCAGGTCCAGAAACGATGCAAATTCACAAACTCAAACACAAGAAACGTGGTGCAAAAGAAAAGAAAACAAAACACGAGAACCCGCAAGAAACAAAGACAAATGTGTCATCATGAAATGCGCCGCAAATAGAGAAACGACGGAAATCACAAAACGGTGAAAACCAAGAAAACACAGAAAAACAAAAACTGTTGCATAAAAAGTCACCACAACCTGCAGGGGGCGCTCTCAGTGTCACAGCTCAATGGAGATTCTCCATTTAGTACAAATGATTGTTACGGCGAATCCAGGTGCAAATCTGTCGCTGTGAAATACAGTAAAATAAACGTCACGTGATGTACGGCGTCTACAGTGATATTTATGTTATTTATAAAACACTGGATATGGATATAATCAAATAAAAGACACATTACTGTGACAAACACTGAGCTGTAACACTTTATACTTCTTTTGTGGTGACTATGCAGCCTTTATTTTATTTATTTTTTGGTTTTCGTCGTTTCTCTCTTTGATAATGACACGTTTGTCTTTAATCAGTCAGTTTTTTAATATAAAACCAAAAATAAGAAAATGAAAAAACAACTATTTTCTTCATTATTTGTCCCCAAAACCAAAATGAAAACACAGATAATGATTCGTTTTTTCAGTTTTCGATTTTGTGTTTAAATGAAAAATGGAAAAAAAGGATAACTGTTTCCTGTTTACGTGACTTCTGTGACTGCGATGTCGGACTGAACCAGGACTGATCCAGGTCCGGGACCAGACCGGAACCAGACTGGGACTGAGACCGGGACTCAGACCAGGACCAGACCGGGACCAGAGCAGGACTGAGGCCAAGACCAGACTGTGACCAGACTGGGACCAGACCAGGACCAGAGCAGAACTGAGACCGAGACCAGACCAGGACCAGGCTGGGACTGAGACCAAGACCAGGCCGGGCTCAAAGCTGAGGCTCGGGGTCGAAGCTCAGAATTCGCTCTGTGCCCGCTCTCGTCCCGCTCTGGTCCTGCTCTGATCCTGGACCTGGATCAGTCCTGATTCAGTCCATATGCAGTGCAAAAGTCCAGCACCACAGTCACAGAAGTCATGTAAACGTCCGTTATCTGTTTTTTCCATTTTTCATTTAAACACAAAATCGAAAACTGAAAATCGAATCATTATCTTTGTTTTTTTTTCATTTTGGTTTTGGAGACAAATAATGAAGAAAATAGTTGTTTTTTCATTTTCTTTTTTTTGGTTTTATATTGAAAAACAAATGAACGAATGACACACAGATTGTCTTTGTTTCTTGCGGCGTGTTTTTTTTTTTTTTTTTTCATTTGCACCACATTCTTTGTAGCGCATTTAATTTCGTGTTTGAGTTTGTGAATTTGCATCGTTTCTGGACTTGAAGCTGTTTCCTCTGAGACACGTCGGGTCGCTGCAGTGCGTTTTAACAATACTTCAAAATAACTCAAGTACAAGTACAAAGTAGTGGTCCAACAAGTTACTGAAGTAAGAGTAAAAAAGTAAAAGTAAAAGTCGGGTCGTGCTGCCTGATTTATAATGTGAAGAACAAAACATGAAGAAAGTCACAAGATCTGCTGTTTTTAAAGGACAGAGACAAAAATGAAGGAGCGTGTGTTACCTCAATAAAAATATGACTCAAGTAGGAGTTAAAGTATGCTGCTAAAAGTTACTCTAGTAAAAGTAACTGAGTACTTCCCACCTCTGCTTACTGTAAACAGACATTTCAATCATACTGTGATTTTAGTTTGTACACTGTGCCACAAATGCCTTGCCAAGTGATGCTCACAGAAAATACTGAAAATGATCATTATTAAAGCTGCACTACGGAACTTTTCGGTTGGGAGTCTGTCACCTGCTTGTTTCTATGGAGATGTCACTGCTCTGCCTGGAATGTTCCACAGTGTGACATTAAACAGCTCGAGTTTATGTCTGAAGAATCCCTCGGTTGTTCAGGTTGAATCCACGGCAAAGGAGGAATTCAATTTGTCGACTGGACAAAAGTTTATTTACCGTATTTTCCGGGCGATTAACCGCGGTCTTAAGCCTCTAACCGCATCAAAAAATGACTGCACCCCACAATCCAGATACACGAATCCACTCGGGTGTCCCAGCACGACTTCAGTAAACTATAAAGCCACAAACACACACGGAGCAGACAGCGACCGCACAGAGAAACACACCCGCAGACACACTCATCACTCCACGCCGACGAGGAACGGAACGGAGGAACGAACCGAAAAAGCGACGAACGCGACGTGCCGCTTCTAGACACGACTGAACAACTGAGTCACTGCGAACAGCACCCTCCCTACACGAAAGTTTTAAAATGTAAAAAATGTCCGATAACGATGGACAAAACTGAAATTCCGTTTACCAAGATTAGAATTTCTGTCAAGGTGAATGGAGAACTGTGCTTAAAGACGGGGTATTTTTGGAGCTTTTTTTTTACATTCCATAGTCTAAAAAAAACATGTCTGAAGAGGTTTTAGAGACATCCACGCATGTTTGAGTAATCTAGTGAGCTCTCTGTATGAGATTTCTCCATAAATACGACAACAAACACAAAAATTCTTCATAAATAATACAAAAACATGACAGAAAACTGCAGTAGTTTCGTTAGAGGGACGTGCAGTGATTGTGTTGTGATAGTGCTCTGAAGGGGGAGCGACTTAGCAGCAAAACCGAAACTTATAAAACATGTTAATCTGTTGTTGCGAGAGATTATAGTGTTTACAAAACAATAAAAAAATGTGAGGAATGGAACAGAGGAACGAACCGAAAAAGCGACAAGCGCAATGTGCCACTTCTAGACACGACTGAAAAACTGAGTCACTGCGAACACGCCGACAATCCGTTGGTCCCAGACAGTAGCCTCCCTACACGCCACAACTGAACAAAGCCCAGAGTCACCGTGAACGAACAAACAAACAAAACCACTCACCCATCACACTGTTGGGTTTCCTTTAAAGTCCCACGCCGTTTATTTGTGAAAAAAGATCAAAAATAGACCATTTAATGACAGTGCGCCGCATAATCGAGAGTGATTAATAACCCGTAAAATACGGTAAATAAACTTAAAATTGGTTAAATAAACTTTTGTCCAGTCGACAAATTGAGTTTCTCCTTTGCCGGATCTACTTTACATTTATTCAATTCCAGGTGGTTTTACAGCTGAAAAATCCCAAGAAAAACAGACTCTCTGACTGAGCGGGGTCGCCTCTCCACAGATCTGACCTGGAACTTGGTCTGGTTTGGTCTCAGTGACGATAGAAAAGTGTAATGCCACACTGTGAAACATTCCAGACAAAGCAATAACATCTCCATGCAGAAAAACGTTTGAAAAACCCGCCACCAGAAACGTTACACAATGCACCTTTAAAGCTGCCCTATGTAACTTTTCTGGTGAGGGACCCGGTGTTAGTCTCCATGGAGATGTTAGAGTATGCGTTTTCCATTTATTCAGTTGTAGGCGTAATGCAAAAACAAAAAAAACAAAACAAAAAAAACACACTTGCTTTCTTGTCTCCACAGAGAACGTGTCCGACGCTCTACCAGAAAAGTTACACAGTGCAGCTTTAAATAAACGCAATAATTCTGAGTTTTAAAAAAAATCTGTTTTAATGGTCGTTCGTCTGACGTTTTGTTTTGGTTCCGGCCTCATCCTGAAAACGTTTGGATTTTGTATAAAAATGGATTTTCCGTTTGTTTTTCGTTTGATTTGAACGATACAAAAGATTCTGACTGTGTCTTTACGTCGTCGATTGTTTCTGTACAAAATGTGGATAAATCTGTTTTACTACACTGAATATTCATTAAAATATTCAAATGACTTTTACTGTGCGTTATGTCATTTGTTAAACTCATTATTATAAGATTAATTCCATAAAAGTGAAGTTAACACAACAGAGAAACTACTGTCATTTCAACTTTTTTTCATTTTTGTTCTTCATAAATGGACTCTGAACTTTCAAATAATTATTAAAAAGTTTTTGTCACAGGTGCTAACCCACCAAACTAACAGACAATTTAAAAAACGCTTAAGATGAAGGTTTTCTCTAATTTTGACTTCATTCTGTGAGATAAAACCTGTTGTAAATATAAATTATATGTTTACACAAGGCAAGAAGCAATTTGAGAAGAAAAGTTGAAAAATGATGAAAATGACAGAAAATAGAGAGTTCTGTTTTAGACACACTGAGAGAATTCTGTCCAAAATTAGGCACGTATTAGGCACACCGATACCAGTGTGAGCCGCTGGAGCCATGCAGGTCTTTCCTGTTTGGCTCTTGTGCTGAATTGTTGTTGTGTCCTTTGGTAAGACACTTAACTTTGCCCAGTATGAATGTGTCATGTGAGCGAGTGATTGGTGATGGTCGACCATCTAAAAAGCATTCATGTTTTTATGAGTAGACTAAGGCCCCGTTCACACTAGTGTGTATGTGAGTGGTGTTGTTGTGTGTACAGTGTTGGTTCACACTAGTGTGTATGTGAGTGGTGTTGTTGTGTGTACAGTGTTGGTTCACACTAGTGTGTATGTGAGTGTGTGTTTGTGTGTACAGTGTTTGGTTCACACTAGTGTGTATGTGAGTGGTGTTGTTGTGTGTACAGTGTTGGTTCACACTAGTGTGTATGTGAGTGGTGTTGTTGTGTGTACAGTGTTGGTTCACACTAGTGTGTATGTGAGTGGTGTTGTTGTGTGTACAGTGTTCGTTCACACTAGTGTGTATGTGAGTGGTGTTGTTGTGTGTACAGTGTTGGTTCACACTAGTGTGTATGTGAGTGGTGTTGTTGTGTGTACAGTGTTCGTTCACACTAGTGTGTATGTGAGTGGTGTTGTTGTGTGTACAGTGTTGGTTCACACTAGTGTGTATGTGAGTGGTGTTGTTGGAGTTCATGTTGGTCCAGATGTGATGGGGACTGTGGGACTCCTGAAAACTCTGATACTCTGATGTAGGAGCTGGAGTCTCGTCCTGATTGGACACTGTGTCACTGTGACTCGCTCCTTCTGATTCTCTGGGTTTGTGACATCGACATGTGACGCTGTTGTGGAAAACAGTTTAAACAAACCACAGACAAACAGGAAACAGCCGAGATACAAATACTCACTAGTACACGGTCCATGAAAAGACTGTTTTTACTCTCGTCATCTTCCTCGGCTCGAAATCAGCTGCTGTAACTTTCTAGTGTTTCAGTCGGTTTCACGTTAAAAGGTGAAGTTTAGTTCTATGTGTCTGTGTGTACGACCTGCACACGTATAATGTGTGAAAAGTTTCACATGAACCAACAACACGACACAAACACAGAACAGACTGAGCATCAGCAGAACACCCTCTGCTGCAGAGAGACACCCCTCTGTCGCGGAGAGAACACCCCTCTGTCGCGGAGAGAACACCCCTCTGTCACAGAGAGAACACCCCTCTGTCACAGAGAGAACACCCCTCTGTCACAGAGAGAACACCCCTCTGTCACAGAAGAGAACACCCTCTGTCGCAGAGAGAACACCCCTCTGTCACAGAGAGAACACCCCTCTGTCACAGAGAGAACACCCCTCTGTCACGGAGAGAACACCCCTCTGTCGCGGAGAGAGAACACCCCTCTGTCACAGAGAGAGAACACCCTCTGTCACAGAGAGAACACCCCTCTGTCGCGGAGAGAACACCCCTCTGTCGCGGAGAGAGAACACCCCTCTGTCACAGAGAGAACACCCCTCTGTCGCAGAGAGAGAACACCCCTCTGTCGCAGAGAGAACACCCCTCTGTCGCAGAGAGACACCCCCTGTCGCAGAGAGAACACCCCTCTGTCGCAGAGAGAACACCCCTCTGTCACAGAGAGAGAACACCCCTCTGTCGCAGAGAGAACACCCTCTGTCACAGAGAGAGAACACCCCTCTGTCACACAGAGAGAACACCCCTCTGTCGCAGAGAGAAACACCCCTCTGTCACACAGAGAGAAACACCCCTCTGTCGCAGAGAGAACACCCCTCTGTCGCAGAGAGAAACACCCTCTGTCGCAGGAGAGAAACACCCTCTGTCACACAGAGAGAACACCCCTCTGTCACACAGAGAGAACACCCCTCTGTCAGAGAGAGAACACCCCTCTGTCACAGAGAGAACACCCCTCTGTCGCAGAGAGAACACCCCTCTGTCGCAGAGAGAACACCCCTCTGTCACAGAGAGAACACCCCTCTGTCACAGAGAGAACACCCCTCTGTCACAGAGAGAGAACACCCCTCTGTCGCAGAGAGAACACCCCTCTGTCACAGAGAGAACACCCCTCTGTCACAGACAGAACACTCATATTCCACTGAGTCGTGTCCCAAAAGTTGAACCACATCAGGACACAAGGAGCGAGCTGTTTTTGTTTGAGACTCAGTTTATGTAAATGAGTCTTGTGGTTTTAAGTTTAGTTTCTGTAAAATGTAAACAAATCTAGTCAAAGCTGCGTGGAGAGAGAAGACCTGCAGACACAGAAACGACGTGTCTGGACGCAGATCACTTCTGATACGGTGATTCGTTACAGGTTATAAATGTAGCCTAAAAGACCAACTATGGACACATGCTCCAAACAGGAAGTGAACACAGGGGCGTTTCTGGCTCCAGTTCATCCAGGTGAGTGCAGAACACAGAACACACAGCACAGTTCTAAAGTCCTAATGTGAGTCGCCCTAAAGCTTAACAAAGTTTATTTTGGGATATTTTTTAATATAAATAAGTATATATTTTTTTATATTTTTAAATACAGAGATTGTAGAACAGCTGGATATAGTTTATTTTGGATACATTTATGTTTTTCTATGCCTTAATAGATCTGCTCCAAATAGAAAATATGTACCATATTTGTAGCCTAGATTTATTTTTAGTTTGAAAGATTTGTATAAATTATCAATAACAAGGTGGAATTTTTTTTTGAGAAAATCATGTAACTAAAAAAAAAAAATCATGAATAATTGTGATTTCAATATTGACCAAAATAATTTGTTCCATAATCGAGCAGCTTTAAAACACAAACATTTCAATCATCAAAACAGTGAAAATATCAAATGTGTCGCATAAACCAGTTTCCTTCTTCTGCACAAACAACAAAACTGTAGCTGTAACAAAATAATTTAACAAAACATACCAGAAATAATATATCGATACAGCAGCACACGATATCGATCCTGTATCATCACATTAAATTATCTGATATATCGATATTTCAATATTTTTGCACAGTCCTGGTTGGAACTAAGGTTTTCTATTGAACAAATTCTCTGGAATCTTCCACGAACAAAGTGAAACGGAATCATGGATTTTGTCTTTGCAGTTTTCTTTTAAAACAACGTCGGCCGTTCTTCTTCTGTTCCTTTGTTTGTTTGTCTCATATTTGTCCTCTGCTCCTCGTCCACATTACGCCGCACCGGGGCCCATTCGGTCACATTTTATAGCCCCATTTAATAACCCTCTGCTGTTTTTAGCCATCTGTTGCCATGGCGATACGAGCCGAAGCCCCGGAGCATCATGGGGAATATTAGCCTTAATAATGATGATAACGGCGCGCGCGGGCGGCCGGGGCAGATGTGTGCGTGCGATCAGACAGCTGCGGTGGGGGTCGTTTCTGTGTTTTTGTGCGATTCTGTCTGATGAGGCCGAGTTCGCCGCCGCTCACGTCGACGTGACTGGTCTGATCTGTGAAACGGCGCTAATTAACCGTGCGCAGAGCGTCCTCATTGACCCCGCGGACGGCACCGTTCTGTTTACAGAGGCTAACGACCAATTTAGGCCAAACTACTTCAACACAGAAGAAGTCCAGGTCCAGTGTGAGATGAAAAACTGCTGAGCGCTGCTTTCAGATCACAGCACAATGTTCCACGGACAAATAATCATTACAGACTCACCGATCCGATATAGATGTATAATATTTAATCCACACACATGATTTAGACATTTTATTTATTTATTTTAAACAAGAACAGTAAACAAAACATTAAACTCAGACAGAAAAGATGCTCTGTGCCAGATTTAGCTCCAAGCTCCTTCCCATCTGCAGAACAAAACACATTAAAGAAACTGTTTACATTAAACCGACAACGTGAACAACAACACAACAATCTAACAATACAACAAACTAACAACACAACAAACTAACAACACAACAAACTAACAACACAACAAACTAACAACACAACAACAACAACAACTAACAACACTAACAACAAACAACAACAACAAACTAACAATAACAACACAACAAAACAATAACAACAACAACAAACAAATAACAACACAAACAACACAATAACAACAAACAACAACAACACAATAACAACACAACAACACTAACAACAACAACAAAACAAACAAACTAACAACACAACAAACAACAACAAACAACACAAACAACAAACAAACTAACAACAAAACAAACAAACACAATAACAACACAACAATAACAACAAACTAACAATAACAAACTAACGAAAAGCACTCAGAGAGCGCAGACCTCCGCCAAGGACTACAGTCCCCCTCATATTAATTGTGTTTTCCATAAATATTTGTCTCGTATCTTTCAATTTGGAATATGAAAGAGGATCCCATTGTCCATCCCTGAGTCAAATTTCATGGGGTTTGGTCAATAATTAACCCAGATATGGAGAAACAAAATTTTTGGCCCCATTTACCACAATGTTAACTAAAATTTCAAAGTGATCCAGAATCCAGGATTTCTTCCGGATCACCCCCAATGAAATCAGTTCTTCCTTTTCAAATTTCCAACAAATCCTGAAAATTTCATCAAAATCGGTCCATAACTTTTTGAGTTATGTTGCTAATAGACAAACAAACAAACAGACAAACGCTGGCAAAAACATAACCTCCTTGGCGGAGGTAACAATACAACAAACTAACAATACAACAATGTGATGTTTTTAAGGTACTTTGCAGAGATGGAGGTTTTGTAGAGGTTTTACAGAGCAGCTGAAGTGGGGTCGTCTTGACTTGCACCAAGCCAAAATAAACTTGGCTGTAATTTAAACCTGGCTGTCATCCTCTTATGGTAAAGAACAACGCAGATGCTTCAGGGAGGATCCAAGATGTGTGAAGAATCCCTCAGTCGTCCAGGTAGAATCCATGAGGAGAAAAATTCAGTTTGTCGACTGGACAAAAGTTAGTTTGGTTGAAGACGTTTCTCAGCTCATCCAAGCTGCTTCTTCAGTTCTGGTCAGACGCTGGTGGACACTTCCTTATATCTGCAGGGAGGAGCTAACTACACTGAAACTACACTGAAACTAACACACACTTGTTTACAGTTTCTGTTTGTTAGTTCGGCCCATTGACCTGTACAGGGTGTTGGGTCTAATTAGCATAACAATAAATGGTCATAATGGAGCTTCCACACCTCTGGACCTGACCTGGCTACACCTGTTGTTCTTGTTTGTTCTGAATAAGGTTTGAGGATGGAGTTGTAAATAGGAGGTAGATGGTGTCTGAGGCCTCCGTTTCTGTTTAGAGAAGGATTCTCTTTCTTAACAAAAATGGTTTCTTTCACTCAACTCTCAAACCAATTTTTCTCTCTGGCTAAAACCTGTACCTCACTGTCCTCAGATGGATCCAAGACGTGTAACATATATTTGCATATTCATGTTGTTTTATATTTCTGGGTTGCGGGAAACACGGGCGTTCAGATCAGATGTAAGTCCTGAGTAGATGAAGGCGCCAGGGGCAGTGATTTGACCCAGAGCTTTGTATTAGAATTGTATTGAATAGGGAATCAATTTTTTTGATTTCAGTCGATTGATTCCAGTGTCATTTATTAATAGAACACGCCCAACACTCTGCTCGATACTCCAGTGTTTGTTTTTAAATTCAGCTGTGTAAACTTTTTTAATGGAGGTGGAGCAAGATCATGGAATGTTTTTTAGACCAGAATGAGGTCTGAGTAAATAATTAAGTTTTCCCAATTTAGAAAATTATATTTGCTCAGTATGTGACAGTGATGATAAGAGTTAGATTTTTGATGTTTTCAGAGTCTATAGAGCCTTTGTACAGGAGCAGTGGGCTCTTGTTTGTCACACAGTAGTTTATATGAGACAGAAAGGTGCATTTATGTACAGTTTGGAAGCCTCTGTAGTTACATTTCTAATGTGTTCTTCTAATTTGTTTACCAAATTAAATTAAATTTTGTCCCTCAAATCAGTGGTTTTGTATAAATCTGCTGGAACAGGGGACACAGGGCTCAAAACTGGGACTGTCCCGGTTAAATAGGGATCGTCTGGTCTCCCTAAACAGGAGTGTGCCTTTTTTCAAAATTAGGCCCTATGTTCCCGCATTTCCTTTATCATCAATTTGCATCAGATTTTATCCCCATTTCTCTCAGTTTGGTCAATTACACCCAACCTATTCTCCATAGGAGCAGCCATATGAGCAAACATCTTGGACCAGCGGCTCTTGCAGGAGAATAAGACTTAAATTATAGGGAACTGTAGGAACACAATACCTAGGATGGGGTGAGGGGGGTTGGCTCGAGGTCATGGAGTAAAGGACCCTTGGTTGAAATGAATCTGAATCATCCCTTTAAATTAATTAAAATAAAAAAATAAAAAAGAAATGAGGGAACATAGAGCTGTGGGACTGTTGGGCTGTGGGAACATAGAGCTGACCCCCTAAACATGTGTGAATAAAAGAAAACACAAGCACACGGGTCTGACAGGTCTGTTTGCAGTGTTGGGAAGGTGATTTTTAAAATGTATTCCCCTACAGATTACAGATTACATACACCAAAATGTAGTTTATAACGTAATCCATTAAATTACTTAAAGTGAGTAATGTAATCTGAATACTTTGGATTACTTGATTTGCTGTAGAGAAACAAAGACGAGGAAATCTTCACATAAAATGTTTTGTCTGATAAAAGAAAATAAAAAGCCCAGACTTTACTCAACCGTATTAAAAATATTATTGATAGAAGACGAGGAGACACGTCCACACAGCATGATTTAGTCCTGGTTTAGACCTGGTTTTAGTCCTGGTTTAGCTCTAGTTTAGACATGGTTTTAATCCTGGTTTAGATCTAGTTTAGTCTTGGTTTAGTCCTGGTTTAGCCCAAAATGTGAAAACAGGAAAATACCGCTGTGTAATCCATTTATTTCAACAAATGAACTGTAATCCAATCACCACTCACTGAAACAGTAACTGTAACTGAATACATTTACTTATAATTTGTACTCTGATTATGTAACTGTACATGTAATCTGTTACTCCCCAACACTGTATATAGAACATTTAAAATCTAAATCTTTCGTACAGTTCCTTTTACCTGTTTGCATGTGGCTCTGTTTTGTTCTGTTCTTTTCTGTTCTATTCTGTTCTTTCTGTTCTTTTCTGTTCTGTTTCTTTTCTTTTCTTGTTCATGTCTCGGAGCGGGGCCCGTCTCCTCCCCGCGTCTAGTCCCGGGGTCACGTGGTCGGGGAGCGGTCAGCTGATCCTCGGCACATCCGCCTCTGTGCGCCGCTTCTGTTTACATCCAGCTCCCCGCACACGGACCCGGACACCCGAGCACCGCAGCATGTCCGGCCCTCATCTGTGACAGGTAAAACCTCCTCCCCGTCCCCCCGGACCCTCCGCAGCCCCGCAGGCCGCCTCCCCCGCGCGCCTTCCCCGGGCACAGACGCTCCTCCGCCCGCGGGTCCCGTGGCTCCGTGGCGGAAGTGGCTCCAGGCCGAGTGCGGCGTTAGCATCGGCGGGGATCGTGCGGAACTACGCGGCTGTCAGTGCACGTCGAGCCCTGACATGCGGGTTTATCGGTCGTGTTGGTGGAAATGCGGGTTTGGCGCGGGTTTGGTGCGGGTTTGGCGCTTGTTCGGATCGTTCGGCGGCGTTTTGTGATGCTAGCTCCGCATGCTAACTGTCTGCGGCGATCAGCGCAGAGCTGCCCCCGACTCGACACTTTTACACTAATCTAGGGATCTGAGGAGTCCAGACGTCCCAGTTTACCCGGGACAGTCCCAGTTTTGAGTCCGTGTCCCCTGTCCCAGCAGATTTATGCAACAAAAAAATAATAATAAACACTGATTTGTAACTGTTTTATACAAGAAATGTCCCAGGTGTCACTATTTTGGACCAATCTGGTCTAAACCAGGACTGAACCAGGACTGAACCAGGACTGAACCAGGACTGAACCAGGACTGACCCAGGACTGAACCAGGACTAAACCAGGACTACAACAGGTCTAAACCACGTTTAAACCAGGACTAAACCAGGTCTAAACCAGGTCTAAACCAGGACTACACCAGGACTACAACAGGTCTAAACCACGTCTAAACCAGGACTAAACCAGGACTAAACCAGGTCTAAACCAGGACTAAACCAGGACTAAACCAGGACTACAACAGGTCTAAACCAGGACTACACCAGGACTACAACAGGTCTAAACCAGGACTAAACCAGAACTAGAACAGGACTACAACAAGTCTAAACCACAACTAAACTAAGACTAAACCAGGTGTAAACTAGGACTAAACCAGGACTACACCAGGACTTAACCAGGACTACATTAGGTCTAAATCACAGTTCTTGACTAATCTGATCCCGCCAAGAGTAAAGAGTGGGGGTGGCACGGTTCATGAATAAAAAGCTGAACCGTTGTTTTTTTTTTTTCACGGTTCTGGACGTGTGTGCACCGCCGCACGTCAACACAAAGACGACTCCACCTGAAGCTGCAGCAGGACGAACACGCGCAGCACTGACTCTGTGTTTGTCAGTGTAAAGTCGATCAAACTTCACTGAGGCGCGTTTGGTCACATGTATCAGGTCCACAGTGAAACTAACAGAACAGACTTGTATTTACCTTCTGTACAGACTCACCACGACAAACGCCACAATTTCAAAAGTAAATATTATTGTATATTAATATTATTATTAAGAGTCTTTCTGGACCTGGGCTCTTTCACATGACACAGATCTGCCCCAGGTGCACGTTGCACTGATGTAAACCCACAAATACAACCAAAGATTCATGCTCACTCTGGATTTTGACGGGGATACGCGTCTACGCTCATGTAGAGCCTCAAAAAATAATTTTCTAAAATCTACATGCGCAGGACGCACTGCTCTATACGCATATCTAGAGCGAACATTGATATGTCAACCCAAACTGTTCACATTTACACTTATATTTAACGCTTTTAACACCTTATTTGACGCATATTACAAGCTTATTTAACGTGTCAAATGATTCTACACATGATAATGATCCTCTCACTGCTGAGTTCGTGTGTTTCATATTGTCTTTGTCCTTTGACAACTGCATACGGAGAATAGACCTGTAACCTTAACAGATTTTGCTGGACGATTAATTGACCAAGAATTTATTGCAATAAATGATAATATTGACATTTTGAGACCAATTTCAAATAATGTAATGACCATGGAATAAAAATGCAAACACCTTACTTAACCTCACTCTCGAAATAACATTTAACACAGGAAGTGTCAGACAACCAAAAACAACAGGCCTAAATAAAACAGACGTGTTAACACAGGACTAGTCTCATGTAGTGTGACTCACAGCGAGGACGTGTTCACAAAAATACACTTAAATAAACCACTGTTGAACCAAACACAACCAAAGCAATAAATAAAATGGATTATTAAGTCTCTGTAACAAAATTGTACTTAAAAGTAATTTTAGTCATTGACTTATGTTGATATATAGTGTCTCGTCTCTGTGGCTGCTGCTGTGGCCTCAGCATTTTGGACTTAAAGTTTTTGTTTGAACCCGTGACACAGAATGTTATTCCACTATGAGGGAGCCACTGTCCTGTTGGTTTCTTGTGGGATTTCGGGTTCTCCTGGGGGCGGGGCTAGTTCTGGAGCTCGGGTTTGGGTTTATCGGCTGTTTGAGACATTTCTTCTCGTCGTTTGCGTTTCGCTGCATTTGACGCACGTGTCTGTTGAGACGTGTCCTGCTCACCGGCGTTGATTCGGCATCGTGACTTTTTTTGGCTCTCGGCGATGAACTGTTTTGGTTCTGACGGCGGCGTTTGTGTCGCGGCTTCATGTTAAACCGCACAGACAGCGGCGTTTTCTGCACTCAGACTAAGCGCGCATCCACTGTGCTGATAAACACAGTGCATGTTGGTTCAACCGTCATTATGTTAAACGAGACGGGTCAGAGAGCGATAGAAGCTTCTAACATTCAGTCTCTTTTGAGCGCGAGAGAGAGCGAGGAAATAAACAAGCTGCAAATAGAAATTATCGCAGCCAGAAAAGTTATCAAGCTCGTTAAAAGTTATTGTATGATTAATTGATGTATTGATTATTGTTACAGGCCTAACGGAGAATTAAATAATCAGATAAATATGTTGAGGTGTACGACAACCGTTTTAAATTTGATAGATGATTTACACAGTGTAATGTTTATTTTTTAAGAGTAAAAATGTGCACAGGGACATCGGTGTTGTTGCTCTGGACTCTGTCTTGGTCAGTGATTGACTGAAAACACTTTAAATCCACTGACTGAGAAAAACAGTGGGAGGATCATTATCATCTGTAGAATAATTCGCTGCGTTAAACAAGAATAATTCGTCAAACAACAACAATTTAACGCATCAAACAACCTTGTAATAAGCGTCAAATAAGGTGTTAAACGCGTTAAATCTATGTGTAAATGTGAACAGTTTGGCTCGCCGCGCAGTGGAGTCGCCCTCAGTCACTTTCCATGCATTGTAAAAGTTACACGTCCAAAAGTTGTAGTTTTTACGCTTGCGTAGGGTGAAATACGCGTGCAGCGGAGCCAGACCCTTAACCTCGCAGTCTCACTAAACCGAGTGTCCCGACTCCTGACGAGGGTTTGGAAGGTGAAACACAGCAGCTGCTTATGTCCAGTAATAATGTGCTTAAAGTTCAAATTCAGTTTGTGAATGATTACATTACTAACTATAATTGTATAACTTTTTTTATTGCTCTGTCCTAACTTAGGATAATTAAGCTGTAGTATATTTCTGGAGATTAAAGATTAAAAACAAAAAATGAACCGAAAACCGCGACCTTAAACCGCGACATGAACCGAACCGTGAATTTTGTAAAGAGGAGCATAAATTGTCAAATCCGTGTTTGTAAATGATCTTAAAGCAAAAAAACCCAAAAACAAAACATAGAGACAGAAGCTCTTCAGATCATGACTGACACGAGAAAGCACAACGTTTCTCGCTCTTTTCACTCTTTTATTTACACCAAACATCCCAACCCGAGTGTGTCCCAGTTTGGAATTTGGCAAATCTGGTCACTCAGAAATCGACAATCATTTATTTGTTATTTTTCATATTATTTGTTTATGATTTAATGCATTATTTTATCTGTATGAGTTACATCTTTACAGAATTTAAAAGTACAGATCATAGAGCAGAATCTTATAGAGCAGAATGACGCAGAGGTTTGTTGTGTTGACGTGTTTGATACGGATTTTCTCGCCTCCGTCTGTGCAGATTGAGTTAAATTTAAGATTTAAATGGCAGGGATCAGTTTCTATATCATAATAAAATGAAACGTGAACGTACTAGACCAAACATCGGGCCTTGTTTATGTCATTTTACTGATCTTCCTGAAGCGGCACACATTTTTAAACTCTGTAATATCAGTGTAATTCTCATTTGCTCGTAGAAGTTTACTATGAAATTGTATTTTAAATATTTTTTTCTTGGTCCCCATGTCCTACAGCGTCTGTAACTGTTGATTTGGGAAGAAATATTACCGTATTTTCCGCACTATTAGTCGCTCTGGATTATAAGACGCACTGTCATTAAATGGTCTATTTTCGATCTTTTTTCACAAATAAACCGCGTGGGACTTTAAAGGAAACCCAACAGTGTGATGGGTGAGTGGTTTTGTTTGTTTGTTCGTTCACGGTGACTCTGGGCTTTGTTCAGTTGTGGCGTGTAGGGAGGGTGCTGTCTGGGACCAACGGATTGTCGGCGTGTTCGCAGTGACTCAGTTGTTCAGTCTAGAAGTCGCTTTTTCACTCGTCGCTTTTTAGGTTCGTTCCTTCGTTACCGTTCCTCGTCGGCGTGGAGTGACGAGTGTGTCTGTGGGTGTGTTTCGCTGTGCGGTCGCTGTCTGCTCCGTGTGTGTTTGCGTGTTCTGCTGGTGGTGCGAGTTTATAGTTTACTGAAGTCGTGCTGGGACACCCAAGTGGATTCATGTATGGGGTTCTCTGGATTGTGGCGCACGGTCGTTTTTTGATGAGGCTAGAGCCTTAAGAGCGCGTCTAATGGCCTGGAAAATACGGTAATTATTTTCTTACTTGTTTGCTATGAACTTAATTTGTAAGTGGCGCAACACAAAAACTTAAAAAGCTACAGAGTTTGTTCAAAAATCCTGTGAGAAATTTTGTGATGGAACTGCCTAAAACTGTCCATCTGACCACATAGAACGAGCTTTTTATCATCTAAAGACACTGCCCAAGTTCTGCAGACGGACTGAGGAGAAAACTGGAAATTAATAATGATAATGTTAATAATACAATATATATAATGATTTAAATTTTTTTAAAATATGTATATAGCTTAATTAACTTAGTTTCATAAATGGTACAGTCAAGGTGGAGTTTCCAGCTGATTCTCACCTGAGTCTCAGACACAAAGTTGAAAAATCCGAGGCTCAAAAAGAACAAAATAATTAAAAGTCTTTAATCCCACACTGCAGATAAAGTTAAAATCACACCAACGTGTTTCAGCTTTTCGGCTTCATCAGGGTAAACTCCTGAAGCTGTCACAGAGCAGATTTAAAGTCATAGGTGTGGGTCACATGTTGACTGTGCCCTGGTGCATGATGGGACATGTAGGCTGAGCAGGTTTTAGTTACAAGCTCTTTAAGGTCAACCAGCTGGAAAGTCCCATGAACTGTTCCCTTTATGAAACTAAATTAGTTCATCTTCATCTGTGTACGTAAAAAAAAGTCATTATATATATTGTACACACACAAGTTACAATATTTCTAAACACAATTGTACAAAAAAGGAGTCCAGATGTCCCTGTTTTCTTGGGACAGTCCCAGTTTTGAGCCTGTGTCCCCCCATCCCAGCAGATTTATTACAAAACAAAAAAAAAAAAAAAAAAAAACACTGATTTGACCCAGTTTTGTACAAGAAATGTCCCAAGGGTCACTATTTTTGACCAACCTGATCGAAACCAGGACTAAACTAAGACTAAACCAGGACTACATCAAATCTAAACCAGGACTAAACCAGGACTACATCAAGTCCAAACCAGGACTAAACCAGGACTACATCAGATCTAAACCAGGACTACTAAAGGTCTAAATCAGGACTACATCAAATCTAAAGCAGGACTAAACAAAGACTAAACCAGGACTAAACCAAGAATAAACCAGGACTACATCAGGTCTAAACCAGGACTACATCAGGTCTAAACCAGGACTACATCAGGTCTAAACCAGGACTACATCAGGTCTAAACCAGGACTACATCAGGTCTAAACCAGGACTACATCAGGTCTAAACCAGGTCAGTTTTGGCCGCCATACTGACAGTCCAGGCGACTGTAGCTGCAGTTTAGTGACACAGCTCGTCTGTGGTCGGGTCATAAATTCCCCGATTTACGGCAGCCGGTGTGTGAAATATGATTAACCCATCACACCTCTAAAAACCCTCAAAAAAAAAACAAAGCAAAAAACAAAACAAGTCCAGATGCCTTTCCATACGATGTTCCTCCAATTATGAAAGGTTTCTATATTCCCCGTTAAAACCGCGGCCTTCCTCATCTCACCATAAACTCATCAAACAGCAGCAGGTAGAAATTTATACAAACTCACCACATCAGCCCAGAACAGAAGCTCTGAGGGAAACAGCAGCAGACTCTGGTTTGGGTTTAGTTCGACTGAAGTGTTTCTCACACGAGGCTAAGTGCAGCTCATTTTATCAGTTGAATCAATAGAATCGGGCCTCATGAGTTTAGTGTCTGTCTTTTCTTTTTTCACATTTGAGTTTGTGTCACTCAACAGTTCAGAGACTAGACTAGACTAGAGCCCGACCGATCTGGATTTTGTTGTGGATGCCGATATAATCGCTGATATATTTAGTGATGTAAAAAATTCACTGTAAATCTTGAATTGTTTAAAAAACTTACGTTTGGCTCTAGTGGATTTTAAATTGGGTTTATTTAGGCAACATTTATTGTTATTCTGTGTCTTTACGTCATATTTACAGACATTAGGTTGGTCTTTTTGCATTACATTCTAGTAAAGAAAGTAAACTACCGCTATTAGCCTTTAGCTGTAAATGAGTATAAAATTATGTGTAAATGTCAATCATTCACACGTCTATTCACAGCTCATTTACATATCAATGCTCCTCCAGTCACAAATATACGGACAATAAAGTCACTTTACAGTCAGACAAGAGAAAACAGTCTGTTTATGTGCAGGAGCTACAGCAGCTAATCACTAACTAATGAGAAAAAACAAAAGTAACTTCAAAATCGACACATTTCCAGCACTCAGCCTCACACAGACTCCTCCTCACATCACAAGTCTGCACCAATAAATGTCCTTTTAATCCAGACTCAAACTGATTGTACCTAAAAAGAAAATAATCTCTGTTTGTATCTGTGTCTGCGAGTGTAAACAAACACACGTGAGTGACGCGACTCTGTGGTGTGTTCAGGGACAGTACGGACACACACACACACACACACAGACAAACGACTCCACAGATAAATACTGATGCAGAGCCACATATCAGGTCATTTATCTGTCTGTAAATTAGATTAAATGAACATAATGTAAAGAGTCTGAGCTTTATAACGACGTATAATATGCCCACGTGAAATATCAGCAAGATTTAGGCTGATCGCTGAAATGTTTCCAAGTGCCCATATCGGCCGATAATATTGGCCAAACGATATATCGGTCTGGCCCTAATGTTGACCCCTGAATATTGTCGGGTGTTTGTCACACTGATGGCGGCTCTACTTGTCTCGTCTGTGAGCTTTAGTCAGGATCTGATCCTGAAGCTCTGTGTGTTTCTGTCTGTGCACTTTTACAACAGAAGTGTTAATGTGAACCACTCGAAAATGTGCTAAAATATATAATGTGCGGTGTGTTGGCGATCTGACTCGCCGGAAGTGGATCAGGGCGAGACCGTGACGTCACATTCAGGGTCTGTATCGACAAAATAGTTGAAATAAGTTGTTGTTTGTGGAATTTCAGTGATAAATAAATCGAAAATATCCTGAAAAGTCTTGAGGATCATTACAAGTAAAAACTAAAGAGACAAGACCAGAGGAGTGCAGTCTGCTCTGTCACCTCTTTTCTCTCTGTCCCTCTCTCTTTGTCTCCTTCTCTCTCTTTGTCTCTTTCCCTCTCCCTCCATCTCCATTGCCTTCTCTATCTGTCTCCTTCTCTCTTTCTCTCTCTCTGTCTCCTTTTCTACCTCTCTCTCCCTCTCTATCTCTCTCCTTCCCTCTCTGTCTCCTTTTCTTGTCTCCTTTTCTGTCTCTCTCTCTCTCTTTCTTTCTTTCTTTCTTTCTCTCTCTCGTCTCTCTTGGATCATGTGACTGGTCGTTCAGTCTCGGGCCTCGACTCTCAGCTTCACTTCAGACATGTGAGTTTGTTTAGCTCAGCGTCTACTTCTACTCTCTCTCTCTCTTTCTCTCTCTTTCTCTCCTTCTCTTTACGTCTTCAGTTTGTTCTTGTAGCTCGGAGGAGGGCTTCGCTGATTTCTCAGTTTGCTGATTTAATCGTCAGATTTTGGAGTCTCCAGGTCCATTTGTCCAGTTTCACAGAAGTTTAATCTGAAACATAAAAAAATGCCAGATTGTGATTAGATTATTGTGTTTAGTTATTTATTTGTAGTAAAATCTTAAATATGATCCTCACAGCTGCGTTTCAGTAAAATGAGTAAAATGTCTCTTTTAAAACCCAGAAGCTCTTGAAAAATCCAGTTTGTTGTTTGACATGTTTTTTTGACACTGCTCTAAATGTTCAGATCAAACTGAAGCAGCTCAACACGAACATGAAGAGACAAACAGATCGTGATCAGTTTTATCTTCTGTTAAAAAATGAAGTGATCTAAAGCGGTGAACTCTGCGTTTACGGGAAGTGAAAGTTTGTTGATGCGGAACTGCAGCCTAAAATCGCACAAAGAGTTTTTTCTGAACACTTAAAAATAAGAATAGAAAAGTGCAAACACGTGAGCGCAGCTTTGTTCAGGGTTCGAGGGGAAACGTTCTGTGGGTGAGTTTGTAGTAAATTTTAATTATATAAAATCTAAATCAGAGTCTTTATGTGTAAATGTCTCGGCTCAGAAACTAGAGCAGAAATGATCGACCGACGCTTTGTCTGAAATTAAACAACTGAGATCTCTGCTGTGTGTGTGTTTGTGTGTATGAGCTGTGTGTCTGCGCCCTTGTGTATCTGTGTTTGTTTGTGTGTGTCTCTGTGTGTGTGTTTGTGTGTAAATGTGTGTAAATGTGTATGTGTATGTGTGTGTGCTGTGTGTGTGTATCTGTGACCGTGTGTGTATATATGAGCTGTGTGTTTGTGTGTGTGTTTTTGTGTATGTGTGTATGAGCAGTGTGTATCTCTGTATGTGTGTATATCAGCTCTGTGTGTGCCTGTGTGTGTATTTGTTGTGTATCTCTGTGTGTGTGTATTTGTGTATGTATCTGTGTGTGTGTGTACCTGCATGTATGTATATGAGCTCTGTGTGTGTTTCTGTGTGTGTCTCTGTCTCTATATGAGTTGTGTGTCTGTGCCTGTGTGTATCTGTTTTTGTGTGTATATGTGTGTATGAGCTGTGTGTATCTCTCTGTGTGTGTGTGTATCTCTGTGTGTGTCTCTATGTGTGTATATGAGCTCTGTGTGTGTATTTGTGTGTCTGTATGTGTGTATCTGTGTGTGTGTGTGTGTTTTTGTGTGTGTGTGTATAAGCTGTGTGTTTCTCTGTGTGTGTCTCTGTATGTGTGTATATGAGCTCTGTGTGTGCCTGTGTGTTTATTTGTGTGTGTATCTCTCTGTGTGTGTGTGTGTCTCTCTATATGAGCTGTGTGTGTGTCTGTGTGTGTATCGGTGTGTGTGTGTCTGTATGTGTGTATATATGATCAGTGTGTGTTTTGCCCTGGGCCCTCAGCCTCTCACACACACACACACACACACACACAGAGAGAGTGTGAGAGTTGTTGCACAGATGGAGCCGCTGCTGTTATTGTGTTGTGATTTATCGCCGTCTTTCATTAGTCATGTGATTATCCTGCTCTGAATTATTGAGGCGTCTCCAGGTGCAGCTCGGTGAATTATGCACACGCTCATTTGGTTATGACAGAAACATGTGAGCTCGGCCCCGCGCCTCGCTCCAGACGCTCCACAGCTTCACCGCGTTACAGCCGACTCCTCTCACACTTCACTCGCCTCAGCTTCTGTTTGGACTGAGCCGTGTTTGAGGTTTTTTTTAATCTTATTTTCAGGACGCCGTTTTGTCGATCTACTGCCGTTTTCCGCTCCACCAGTGCTCGCCCGCAGTGACGTACACACACGCCGTGACACGCCCGCAGTGACGTACACACTTCCTTCTCCAGATTGATTTTCTTTATTACTGATACTCGTAAGATTCAGCAGTGTCGCGTCGTCATTTTGGTACAAATGTTAAAACAATGGTCACGTACAGTTCTACAGGAGGAGCCCCACAGCCTGGTTTAGACCTGGGTTTAGTCTTGGTTT
The DNA here is from genome assembly GCF_026225935.1 of Boleophthalmus pectinirostris. Classification (NCBI taxonomy): domain Eukaryota; kingdom Metazoa; phylum Chordata; class Actinopteri; order Gobiiformes; family Gobiidae; genus Boleophthalmus; species Boleophthalmus pectinirostris. Next base: position 36,835,732 of record NW_026571175.1, on the reverse strand, counting down.
AGTCCTGGTTTAGTCCTGGTTTAGTCCTGGGTTTAGTCTGGTTTAGTCTGGTTTAGTCCTGGGTTTAGTCCTGGGTTTAGTCCTGGGTTTAGTCCTGGTTTAGTCCTGGTTTAGTCCTGGTTTAGTCCTGGTGTAGTCCTGGTTTAGTCCAGGTTTCAGTGCTTGTTTAGTCCTGTTTTAGTCCTGCTTTAACCCTGGTGTAGTCCTGGTTTAACCCCGGTTTAGTTCTTTTTTAGTCCTGGTTTACTCCTAGTGTAGTCCTGGTTTAGTCCTGGTGTAGTCCTGGTGTAGTCCTGGTTTAGTCCTGGGTTTAGTCCTGGGTTTAGTCCTGGGTTTAGTCCTGGGTTTAGTCCTGGGTCTAGTCCTGGGTCTAGTCCTGGTTTAGTCCTTTTTCAGTCCTGGTGTAGTCCTGGTTTAGTCCCGTTTCAGTGCTCGTTTAGTCCCGGTTTAGTCCCGGTTTTAGTCCTGTTTTAGTCGTGCTTTAACCCTGGTGTAGTCTTGGTTTAACCCCGGTTTAGTTCTTTTTTAGTCCTGGCTCAGTCCTGGTGTAGTCCTGGTTTAATCCTGGTCCTGGTTTACGGCCTCGTCAGCTCCATTGGACATCAGTTTTCTAACGTGCACTTGTTTCTTTTTTGGAGTCATTTTAGCTCAAACAAAAAAGACAAAACGAGCTGTTCACTTGAAAACCACCACTTCATGACATCACGAGGTGGACCAGACCATTTAGAGCTTTGGAGATGTAGACAGACTCATAATAAAGAGCCACTCAAACACGTGTGAGTGAAACAAAACACGGCTGCAGGTCTGTTTTCGAGGAGGGAACACGGTTTTAAACTGGACTGAAGCTCGCAGGAGTCCATTCGGTTTAATCCGTGTTGTTTAAGATCTTATAATAAGTTTTACGGTGGCACAGACTCGTCGGGCAGCTTTACCCTCGGAGCCAAACAGCTGCTCCTGTGGAAAAAAAAAGACCGTACACGATGCATTTATAATGAGAACGCACGGGTCTGAGCGATGATGATGATGGCGCACGGCTCCTCTCGCGCTCAAGAGCTTTAAGATGCAGACGCGTTATTATTGTGTTTCATTATTAAACAAATAGAAACACTGGAGGAAACGTACGCACACGGAACCGTCTCCAGCCCCATTACCATCACGGAACAATGAGAAATCTGTGTGAAAAGTCCACAACCGCCTCCATTGTTCCGACGTGGAGGCACACAGACGTACAGAATGTGCTAGAATTACTAATAATATGAGCGCGGATCATTAAGGGGCTATGAAATATTAATTAATGCGATCATTCTGTGCTAATAGCCCCATCAGCATTAGCACGAGTGTGTCGAGTGCGGCGCGTCCACCAGCAGGGGGAGCGCTCATGAGTGTTTACTGCAGAATCTTAGTGTTGTGGTTCATGGTGAGGTTTTGACATCTCTGCATTCGGAAACATTTCAGTAGAACTAAAAAAAAAAGATGTAACTAGTAAAATTTTCTGGTAAAATTTCAATAAATTTCACCACCGATTGACTGAGGCGACGCCACACGACAACACTCCTGGATTATTATTATTGTTTTTTTTTTATTTTTTTTTGCGGGTTGAAAAAAAATGTGCGTCCACACTCGTCAGATCAATAAATATTCATGTCCAGGCGACACCGGAGTGAAAACGATGTAATAAATAAACCACACCTGTAAGTGGCGCTGGTAACAATGATAATAATGTTTAATAATGCAGATCTCGTCACTGTTTTTTAAAATTTAAGGTAATTTAGTCTGTTTTAGATGTATCCCAGAAATATCACCATTTTATTTTGCAAAAGTTAAATAAGTTTTCATTTTTAGTCATAAGGTTTGGATGAGAATTATAAGAATAACTTAATTCCCCGTGTGTGATCTTTGTTATTGTTCGTGTGTGTGTGTAATCTGTGTGTGGTGTGTGTTGTTCGTGTTGGTGCGTGTCTTGGTTGTTGGGCGACGGGAGCGGCTCTGTAAACACCTGTCATATTTCGGTAATGATCTTGTGGTCTGCGGAGGCGACTTCGAGGGCTGCAGCCTTCACTGCATCGGAGGATCCTGACACACACACACACACACACACAACACACACTCACACCCGTGGCAGCTTGGGTCAGAGTCCTGCTCCATGTCGGGTACTTAAGAGAGTAAGAGGAGCAGGTGTCCACAAAGTGCGATCATGGGACAGCTGCGTTTACCTCCATTTTTGCCTGCGGACATCCGGCGGTCTTCTCGGGGTTAGTCCTGGGTTAGTCCTGGGTTAGTCCTGGGTTAATCCTGGGTTAATCCTGAGTTAGTCTTGGGTTAGTCCTGGTTAGTCTTGGGTTAGTCCTGGGTTAATCCTGGGTTAGTCCTGGGTTAGTCCTGGGTTAGTCTTGGGTTAGTCCTGGGTTAGTCCTGGGTTAGTCCTGGGTTAGTCTTGGGTTAGTCCTGGGTTAGTCCTGGGTTAGTCTTGGGTTAGTCCTGGGTTAGTCTTGGGTTAGTCCTGGGTTAGTCCTGGGTTAGTCCTGGGTTAGTCCTGGGTTAGTCCTGGGTTTGGGCGGGTGCGGGTCTCCAGAAATGGACCCGTGCAGGGCTCTGGGTCGGGTCACGTTGGTCTCGTTCGGTGACCGCGGTGAACCTCTTAGTACTGTGGTAATTAATTTTTGCGGTTATTGCGACAGCTCTATTTGCTCGTCCACACGTTCTCAGATTTCTCCACTCTGGAACCGTGTGGACGAAAGATCAAAACGAATAAAACGTCACAGTTTTGACCAAAAAACATTGTCGCGTGGACGGCGCTGACATTAAGGGTGTAACGGTACAAAACCACAGTTTGATACGCACCTCGGGTTTGAGGTCACAGTTCGGTTCATTTTTGTTTCAATTTGGGAACATACTTTACTTTATTTTATCTGTGTTTTTATGAAACCAACAATTTGTTTGAACATTATACAAACGGGAAAATTAAAATAAATGCTACTTGGTAATGTTATTATTGTTGGTTGGTTATATTATTATTGGTAATATTAACAAGTTAAATAAAATATTCTCAAATAAGCAACAAATGTATGAAATATTATAAAAAATAAATTCCTTGTAAACAAAACTTCACCCGACTCTAGAACCTGTAAAATTCTAGAACAGGGGTGTCAAACTCATTTTGGTCCGGGGGCCGTATCCAACCTACTTTGATCCCAAAGGGGCTGGATCAGAAAACTCATGTCATATAAACCCCAAAAATAACAATAAGTTCAAATATTTGTGCAGAGAAATGCAAATCTATTACAGAAATGTTTTTTAATCGATGAACTCTTTCTTATTATAATATTATAATATTATGAACAACCTGAAACTTTAAGAAAAATTCAATTTCAACATTTAAAATATTTTAATAGAAAATCACCCAAGGGCCACATTAAAGGTCTTGGAGGGCCGGATCTGGCTCCCGGGCCTTATGTTTGACACCTGTGTTCTAGAATGTTAAAACCCGCCCGTTTCAGAAACTCTTCACGGGGACGCGGCGGCGGCGGGTTCAGGACTCTGACTTGTTGTGGTGACGTTTACGGCCACGTCAGCTCCACTGGACACCACAGTTTTCTAACGCCGAGCTCAGAGCACTTTTTTTTTTTTTTTTTTTATGGAGTCGTTTCAGCTCAGTGTTGTGAATTAAAATGTCACAGTTAGAACAGAACGACCCCACGGGGAACAGAGATTAGAGATACAGACACACACCAGCACAATAGTAAGTCTTTCTTTTTTACGGTTGAGTTCACATTTGCTCTCTCATCTCTGCAACGCTGGGACCAAACCAGAACTAAATCTGGACTGAGACACGTTCACACCAGGACCCAGTGTGAACCCGGTGTGTGTGTGTGTGTGTGTGTGTGTGTGCGAGCGAGTGAAGCGCGGTGTGCAGTCCGCAGTCCTCTCGAGCTTCTGTGTTCACCACTGTTCTCTGTTTCCCGCAGAATCGTGTCTTTATCCGAGCGGCGTCTGGAGTCACGAGGCTCTCACGGTGAGTCCTGCGCCACACTGCACCAGCTCCGTCCTCGCAAACACGGGGACAGGACGACCAGACTCCGCTCAAATCACACAAAGACAAATAAAACCTGCCATTTAAGACAAGAACAACAAAATAAAAACAGTAAAACAGACGCATTACAATAAATAATCAATAAAACAAAACCATAAAGACACAGAGGAGCACACAACTCGCGCGGATTTAAAGCCAGAGAACGAAAGGAAAAGAAAACTAAAAGAATATTACTACGAAATAATATTACTGAAGTAGTAGTACAAAGTAGTGGTCAAAGAAGTAAAAAACTCAAGTAAGAGTAACATGACAAAACATGAAATAAGTCTGAAAATCTGGTGTTTTCAAAGGACAGACACAAAAATGAGACAAACTAAATCAGATGTGCTGCAGTTTGTTTAATTCTTCTCTGTGTTACGTCACGTTTTCTCTTCTGAGCTTTAAGTTAAAGTTGTTTCCTCTTCAAAAATAAACCTGCAGTTGTGTTTTGTCTGTCTACATCTCTAAACTGTGATGTCATGAAGTGGTACTTTAAGTGAACAGCTCCGTTTATCTTCTCAAACGATCCAAATGATTCTAGTGAAAGTGTGGAGTTTAAAAACACAGTGGAGCACTTCCTGTATCACCTCCAGCTGTGTAGTGGGCCTAGTACGAGAGGATTTGTCGTCAACACACTTTTACCGACGTGAGAGATAAAAAAAACAACTAATATAAAATAAATACGACTTAAATGTCAAACTGGACCAACTGACAACGGTGAAAACAAACTGGACCAGGACCGGACCAGGACCGGACCAGGACCGGACCAGGACCGGACCAGGACCGGACCAGGACCGGACCAGGACTGAAGAGCGCAGAACCCCACACCCCACAGAACTAAGAGCAGCTGTTGCCCGATTGAGCTTTGCGGAGCTGGTTTAGTTGTGGTTTAAGTCCTGGTTTAGTCCTGGTTTTAGTTCTAGTTCAGTCCTGGTTTAGTCCTAGTTTAGTCCTGGTTTAGTCCTGTTTTAGACCTGATTCAGTCCTGGTTTTAGTTGTGGTTTAGTCGTATTTTAGACCTGATTCAATCCTAGTTTTAGTCCTGGTTTTAGTCCTGTTTTAGTCCTGTTTTAGACCTGATTCAGTCCTAGTTTTAGTCCTGGTTTTAGTCCTGTTTTAGTCCTGTTGTAGACCTGATTCAGTCCTGGTTTTAGTCCTGGTTTTAGTCCTGGTTTTAGTCCTGGTTTTAGTCCTAGTTTAGTCCTGTTTTAGTCCTGTTTTAGACCTGATTCAGTCCTAGTTTTAGTCCTGGTTTTAGTCCTGGTTTAGTCCTGGTTTAGTCCTGGTTTAGTCCTGGTTAATCCTGTTTTAGTCCTGTTTTAGTCCTGTTTTAGTCCTGTTTTAGTCCTGGTTTAGTCCTGGTTTAGTCCTGTTTTAGTCCTGGTTTAGTCCTGTTTTAGTCCTGTTTTAGTCCTGGTTTTAGTCCTGGTTTAGTCCTGTTTTAGTCCTGTTTTAGTCCTGGTTTAGTCCTGGTTAATCCTGTTTTAGTCCTGTTTTAGTCCTGTTTTAGTCCTGGTTTAGTCCTGGTTTAGTCCTGTTTTAGTCCTGGTTTAGTCCTGTTTTAGTCCTGTTTTAGTCCTGGTTTTAGTCCTGGTTTAGTCCTGGTTTAGTCCTGGTTTAGTCCTGGTTTAGTCCTGGTTTAGTCCTGGTTCTTGTGTAGTCTGTGGTTTATTTTCTGTAGTTGATTATAAACAGCGTTGATGTTAATAAAATGATTCTGCATCATTTTCAGGAAAAAAAAAAATCATAAAATATTTCTGCTTTTTACTGTGCTGGAGCCTTTATGTTTGTACAGTCGATACGACACCTGTCTTCATCACATCGACGGTGTCATGAATCATGTACCACCTCTTAAAAAATCCCCACTACACCACTGATCACCACATGACATCACAAGTTGGAACAGTGTTTTCAGTTAGAGAGAAGATTTGCAGGTTTGTGTGTTAAACATGTGAATGAAACAAAACACAAGTCCAGGTGTGTTTGTGCGACGAGGAAACGACTTTAGAAGATCAGAAAATAGAGTAAAACGTGACCTTTTAAAAGTTACTCAAGTAAATATACCCAAGTACTCCGGCCTCTGCTGATAACTGCTCTGGTTTGTGTGTTTATTTGTGTGTTTGTGTGTGTGTCTCTCAGGTGTGGGTGGGTGGGTGCCAGTCATGCAGCACCCAAACTTTGAGACTCGTCACCCTCTGCAGTCGGAGGAGCAGGAGACGGGCGTCGACCCCCTCCACAACTTCAACAAGAACCGCAGCCGTACGTGTTTCCATTTCATTTCATTTGTTTGATTTGAGCAAATTGTTACACGAGGGGAACGATTTTAATATAAAAGTCAATGCTCAAAAGGAGTTAAAAAAAAAAAAAAAAACATCTTGATTCCATCCACACACACACACACACACACACACACACACACTCTGAGCACACACACACACACACACACACACACACACACACTCTGAGCACACACACACACACTCTGAGCACACACACACACACACACACTGAGCACACACACACACACACACACACACACACTCTGAGCACACACACACACACTCTGAGCACACACACACACACACACACTCTGAGCTGAGCACACACACACACACACTCTGAGCACACACACACACACACACACACACACACACACACATCTGAGCACACACACACACACACACACACACACACACACTCTGAGCACACACACACACACACACACACACACACACACACACACACACTCTGAGCACACACACACACACTCTGAGCACACACACACACACGCACACTGAACTGAAGGATGCTGATGTTAAACTGTTCAAGTTGTAGCAGGAACATTAATGACTTAAACATTGGGACATGATCTTTTTGGTTTATCCCACGTTTAGTTTGGACAGTTACGTTTCCTTTAAACCAGGGTTGGGCAGAAGGATTTGGTGGTAATACAGGATTCCGTTTTAACACGGTATCAAAAAGTATCAACAGTATCAGTGTCATTACATAAGGACCTGATATAATATTATAATTTATTGATCCCTACATTAGTTTGCTAGTTTGTGGTTGTATTTTCAGTTTTATGTTTCACGATTTAAAACTATAATGTTTCTTTTAACTGTGTGGGGAGACGACGTTCGATTAGTTTAGTTCCGTTGTCACGTGACGCTCATAAGGCGAGTTGGCAAAACCGGCTGCAAGCGAGTTGGTTCCAAAAAAACACAAAAATACTAGTACTTGTTGAAAACTTTTCAGAGTTTATAAGTCTGCAGGTCGTACGTACAGACTCTACAGCGGTGCGACTTCGTAGTTTACCAAAGTCGTACTAAAACATGTTGGTGACACAGTCGTACTGTAAACCCCGGTAAAATCTTGAGAAGGTTTAATGGTATTAAATGGTCAAAATTCAGATACCTCCCAACTTTAGTTGGCAGTTATTTTTTCCATGTTTTTCTCACATGAGAAACAGAAAATATTGTGGAGGCCAAAATGTTTAACTCAATTCTGTGTAATATTAATAGTATTTCTTTATAAAAAGCAGAAGATGTCATTGTTTTGACGCTGCTCAGACTGGAAAGAGTTTATGTTCTGACCAAACAAAGAAAAAGTGAAGCTTCCGACATAAAACATCATTTAAAAAAAACAAAAAAAAACAGCTTTAGTCCATACAGGAGGTAAAATGATAAAATATATGTTTACTATCTGGACAGGTTATTTGTTTGGCACATTGTCCATTCATATTTACGGTCTGTGGTTTGGCGCAGCCTGAGAGCAGAAAACACCTCTGTCTGTGCACTGACACATGGATCTAGAGTTCACATGAAGTTACTACACGAGCTCGTGATATTGTCAGTGCAAACAGTTTATCCCCGTGGGAGAAAATAAGTTCTGATGCTAAATGAACATTAGTGACAAGACCGTGACATCAGCAGCAGTGAAACACCATTGTTACAGTTCTAAATGTCAAGACAGACAAGAGTCCTGGTTTAGTCCTGGTTTAGTCCTGGTTTAGTCCTGGTTTAGTCCTGGTTAGTCCTGCTTTAGTCCTGCTTTAGTCCTGCTTTAGTCCTGGTGTAGTCCTGCTTTAGTCCTGGTGTAGTCCTGGTGTAGTCCTGGTGTAGTCCTGCTTTAGTCCTGCTTTAGTCCTGCTTTAGTCCTGGTTTAGTCCTGGTTTAGTCCTGGTTTAGTCCTGGTGTAGTCCTGGTTTAGTCCTGGTGTAGTCCTGGTTTAGTCCTGGTTTAGTCCTGGTTTAGTCCTGGTTTAGTCCTGGTGTGTACAGAATCAGAAAAATTGGTAGGGAAAAAAAAAGTGGTTTTGGTGTTTAGTGGCTCTTTAACGTGAAAAGTACCACGTCATGACATCACAAGGTGGATCAGAGCATTTAGAGCTGTGCAGATGTAAACAGACTCATAATAAAGTTTTACTCAAAAATGTGAATGAAACAAACACGACTTAAAGCAACAAGAATCTTTTTACTGTGACACAGGACGTTTAAATCAAAGTTCTCTTGGAGTTTCTGTGTAGTTGTAGTAGTTGTATAGTTACAGTAGTTGTAGTAGTTGTATAGTTACAGTAGTTGTAGTAGTTACAGTAGTTGTAGTAGTTGTTAGTAGTAGTTACAGTAGTTGTAGTAGTTACAGTAGTTGTAGTAGTTGTAGTAGTAGTTGTAATAGTTGTATAGTTGTGTTGTAGTAGTAGTTGTATAGTTGTGTTGTAGTAGTAGTAGTTGTATAGTTGTAGTAGTTGTATAGTTGTAGTAGTTGTAGTAGTAGTTGTAGTAGTTGTATAGTTGTGTTGTAGTAGTAGTTGTATAGTTGTAGTACTTGTATAGTTGTATAGTTGTAGTAGTAGTTGTATAGTTGTATAGTTGTGTGCAGTTGTGTAGTTATAGTAGTTGTAGTAGTTGTATAGTTATAATAGTTGTAGTAGTTGTATAGTTGTAGTAGTTGTATAGTTATAATAGTTGTAGTAGTTGTATAGTTATAATAGTTGTAGTAATTGTATAGTTGTAATAGTTGTATAGTTATAATTGTAGTAGTTGTAGTAGTTGTATAGTTACAGTAGTTGTAGTAGTTGTAGTAGTTGTGTAGTTGTAGTAGTTGTATA
>NW_026571175.1:36799057-36821557 GCF_026225935.1 Boleophthalmus pectinirostris | reverse complement strand
AGCCACTGAGCTCGGCCCATTGACTTGAATGGACGGCAGTTTTGAAACCCTGAGGCTTGATAAGTTCTAAAACTTTTAAGTTAACGTTTAAGACTTATTTTCTCTTGTCAAGGCGTGTTAAGAGGAAAAAGTCGCATTTTAACAGTTTTATCTGTTTAGTCTCCACAAAATATCACAATAAATATCGTACCGTGAGATTTATATCGTGAAAATATCATACAGAGAGATTTGGATTTTGTTACATCCCCAATCGTGAGCTTTCCCACGATATCACAATAAAAATATCATATCGTGAGGTTCAAACATGACAATATCTTAGACTTGGCTATCGTTACATCTCAAAAAACTACCGTCATTTTTTTCTCACACTTTGAACCCTGCGGCTTAAACAATGACGCGGCGAATATATGGACGGATTATTTGTTTATGAACACAGCAGATGCGTCGCAGCCTGAGAGCAGAGTTTATCTCGTGTGATAAAATAAGTTCTGATGTTAAATGAACATTAGTGAGTGTGATTCGTCTTAATGACCCGTGTGTGTTAAATCAGGTGAGTGTGTAAATGACGAGAAGAAACGTCTCAAACTTCAGTAGCTGCACATCCACTCAGACATGATCCACACACCTATCCCCGCCCCCTGAGAGTCTGAAACCTGCTGAAATCCTCCAAGACGCTGACATGATACAGACAGAACAGAGCCAAGTGTCAGAGTCTGATAATCCTGTCGTTTTACTGCCGTTTTACAGGCTCTGTTCAGAAAAAACATGTACCGTATTTAATTAAAATAAAAAAAAATCTGAAGTTACAACATGGACACCCGTGATTTATAAATGCGTGCGGCCTGTTTACTGTACTTTTTTTTTCTTTTAAAATGTCGTTGATGCGGCTTATATTCTGGTGCAGTCATTAGTCTGGACATTACAGTACTAGTCTTGATGAGCTTCATTTGACTGGAGGTGGACACTGTGGGTGACGTCACACTCCCTCAGTCTGTGGTTCTTTAATCTGACATTGTCGAGTCTCATTGACGTGTGTTTGTGTCTCTGTCCTCAGCACATCACAAACCCTCGTAAAGCTGCTGGACAGCAGGACCTGGTGGTCAACAACCCTCTGTCCCAGGACGAAGGGGTCAGTCTGCTTCACCACAAACACAACATCTCAAAGGGCTCAGCTTCAGAACTCTAACATGAACGTTCTTGTGTGTTCTTGTGTCCAGAGCTTGTGGAACAAGTTCTTCCAGGACAAAGAGCTGAAGGGGATGATCAAGCAGGACGTGCTCAGAACGTGAGTATCTCCTCATCTCCTCTTGTATGTTTGTATTCTGTTTGTGTTTACTGACCTCGAACTGATTTTACGTGTTATGTAAGGATTGTCATAATTGTTTTATAATTTTCTTTATTATATCTTAAACTGGCTCGGAAATAGATTGCGTTTTGTCACAAGATTGGGAGTTTTGTAGCTAGGCTGGTGCCACCTAGTGTCTCCGCTCAGTTTCATTTCCTCCAGAGACTAGATCAGGAATCAGAAAACACTAGACGATTCACAAAAACCCTGAAAGTGCGAGTTCGGGCACCAGCCAATCAGAGAAGATTCCCCAGATCAAGGATTTAAAGCCAGAATAAAGAGAATGTTTGAATTTCATCAAGAGGAAAGACGTCATTGTTCTTCTTCCTACGGGATTTGGGAAAAGCTTAATATACCAGTTACCCCCCGTTAGCGGCGCATTACATACATCACGACCAAACAGCAGCGATTGGTTAAACAAAAAAAGTCCCCGCCTACATTCGAGCGAACGAATCCTAATGCTGCGAGGTCACACGGTTTCTACGAAGTGAAACCGTGTGATGAATCAGTCTAACAATTTTGTCCAACACAGCAATAACTTTCTCTTCTCTCTCTCTTTGTTTTCCAATAGTGAAAATTCTTTATATTTTCCTGCTTTTTTGTCCTTGGCCAATCACATCCCTCTCTCATGTTCAGGTGCATTGTGTAATTTTTCTGTTGGAGCGTCCGTCAAACGCTTTTCTCCACGGTGAGGTTATTGGTGCTTTGGAATGTTTCGCAGTGTGGCATTAAATCTTTCTAGAATGTCTGTTTTTCTATGTATTTTTTTTAATGAATAAATTTTTGAAAACCACCTGTAATTGAATAAATGTGGAGTAAACCTGTTTTTAAAGTCACACTGTGGAACATTCGAAGCAGTGACAGCGACAGTGACAGACCCCCGACCGAAAAGTTACACAGTGCAGCTTTAAATGTTTGTGATGGGCAGGTTCCCGGAGATCCGATACTTCCAGGACGAGGACGTGAGGACCAAACTGACCGACATCCTGTTCTGTTACGCCCGAGAGAACGAACAGCTGCTTTATAAACAGGTAACACACTCCACCTCCACCACCTCCAAAAACCTCCACCACCTCCAAAAACCTCCATCATTCCATCGTTCCACCGCTCACAGAAGTGTGTCTCTGCTCAGCGTGTTAGGCTGCGTTCAGACTGCAGCCTAAAGTGACCCAAATCCCATTTTTTGGCCTCTATGTTCCTGTATCTGATCTTTTAATGACAGTCTGAACCACACAGATCCGATTTTTTCTAATGTGACCCAGGACACTTGGATATGTGCTCCTGAAACCTTTACATATCTGATCTTTTGACATGTGACTTCAGTGTGAACGGCCAAAGTGCATTCATCCACCTACACGTTATCAACAAGACACAAACGTCACTATTCTGCGCTGAAGTAGGAGAAAATTGTTAATGAACTCTGTGTGACTGAAGTGAAGCACATCACCACTCACCACAAAACACCACGACCAAAAACCTCGTCCTTCTCCTTCTCAATCTCCTCCTTTAAAACAAGTAAGTTGTTCATGTTCTGGCTCCGGTACGAGAGGAACTTTAAAATCTCCAGGTGCTCGATGCTCGTGTCCACAGAGCACGCTCGCTGCGGTTGACGTCGTCGTGTCTCCAGTGCACATGCGGGACACTTTCGGGCCGTTTACTGTTCACACAGGGGATTGAATACAAGTCGCATTTAATTGGAAATGTGAACGACCTCGCAAAAACATCGGATTTCACAAAAAAATCGGAATTGAGCGTTAAGCCCTGCAGTCTGAACGTAGACCTTAGACTCACAGTGACTGACAGACCACTGATCTCAGAGCAGAACTACTTAAAGGAGTCACAAACTACAGGATTTTTCAGTCTTAAGTGATTTATAAACATGCCAAAAAAAGGGCACACCACAAACACAAGGAGAATCTGATGAGATTTTAAATCTGCGATCTCACAGACTGCAGGGGGATCTGTCTGCGCACCACAGGATATAAATGTGTGAGCGCGATCAAGTCAGATGTTTCCTGTCTCCAGTGGCTCCAGTCACTCTGAAGTGTCAAAGATCAGACTCTGCACTTCTAGTTTAGATCCAAGTCCAAACTGTGTGATTATTATTTGTGAAATGTGGAGCAAAACTACAGATACAGGATTTTTTAAACATAAAAGATTGGAGATAAAGTCCACAGGAAGTAGAGTCACTGTCGTTAATCTGCAGCTTCACCTCGATCAGTTTTATTATGATTTTATTATAGTTCTGTAGTTTTATCACAGTTGGATGATGAGCCCAGTGTCAGGAACTACACCACAAGTTCATTTCTGTTGGTTTAAGTTTATCTGCAATACTATTGGTTTAGGGATGGGCATTCGATTAAAGTTTCTTAATCGATCGTCGGGAGAATTAACGATCGATTATTGATTAATCGTTAACATTTTTATATTAAAATTGTCATCATTATTATTACTATCTGCACTACTAATCTGCATAAATAACTTTACGACATATAAACCGTAACGACTCTAGAGCCACATCAGCTGTTTGACATTATAATGTGTTTAATGTAGCTTTGTGCAAGTCTCCCAGAAACTAAACTTAAAACCACATCACTCATTTGCATAAACTAAGTGAAGATGCGGCACGACTCAGGTGAATACAGGTCAGTGTGACCATATTTGTGTTTGTCAAAACCAGGACAGCGTACGGGGGGAGGGGGGCGGGGCCTCGTCATCCACATTGAGCGACTCTCACCTGGAAAAACATTTTCCCACTGGACACAGAAACATATGTGCTGCTTTATACACTGTGCACATGGACTCACACTTGTCCCAACGCAACGGAAAGTGTGGAATTTCTTCTACAAATCATCGTTAAATCCACATTTGTGCTTCGGTACGTTGCAGACTGACCCACTGTTTGTGTCTCGCTCCTTCTGATGCAGAGACACATGTACACACCTGTTTGGTCACGACACACAGCAACATACATTCGGTTTGTCGATTAAAAATGAACATAATCGATGAAATTCTTAATGAGCAATTATCGATTAATCGACTAATCATGCCCATCCCTACTATTGTTATCCTCTGTTTTTTCCAGTAGAGGGCAACATTGTCATTGTAACTTTACTTTTTTGGGATTCTTCTTCTGTGATGTAGTTTGTACGTTTAAGCGCCATCTCGCGGCCTCCACCTGTAAGCAGCAGGCGAGTTACTGAGAACGGTACTGGAGGTGTTTGCAATCTTCTATGGAAAACCTTGGCAAGACATAATCTTTTACAAAAACGAATAAGAAATGGTGTTTGGACATAAAAACCTCCTGCTTCCTGTCGTTTCTTTGGCTGTTTGTTCTCTGGTCTAAGTTGGGTTAGGAAACACATAACTGACGGCAGAGGAGAAATCTCACTGCATGTTTCCAAACGTCTTCCTGGTTTGCGACTTCAGCGTGGTTAGAACCTGTTATAAGCACTTTGTTATCTGGAAGTGTGTGTTGGCATGCTAGTTGCGACGGCAAAACTCCGCTCTGGTCTCTGAAATTTGTGAAAAGTTCTTTATAAACTCATCAGGGTGAATAATGTGGACGCTCTGACTGCAGAAGGGAAGTGAGGAAGAACTTTGGAGCACTGCAAACTGTTTGTGATGAGTTTTGTTTTTCCGTGAGTTTGTGTGTGTGTGTGTGTGTGTGCGCGTGCGCTCGCTGGTTTAATAGAGTCTGAGCTCAATAAATGTCCACAAACACAGATGTAGTGAACCTCTTTGGCGTTAAGTGGAAGTGACGTGTGGCTAAGTGCAGTTAAACTGTGTGTCAGCTCAGATTAGACGAGCCATGAGTCAAGACACACTCACTCACAAACTCTCTTCTCTTCTCTTTCCTCTCCTTTTCTCTCGTCTCTCGTCTTCTCCCTTCTTCCTCTGCTTTATCTCATCTTTCCCCTCTCCTCTTTCTCCTTCTTTTTTCATTCTCTTGTCCTCTCTGCATTCCTTTTCTCTCTCAACTTTCCTCCTCTTTCCGTTTTTCCTCCTCTCTCTTTTCTCCTCTTTCCCTCTCCTCATCTCTCCTCTCCTCTTTCTTCTCCTCTCTCCTCCTCTCTCTCCTCTTTCCTCTCTCCTGTCTTCTCACCTCCTCCCATTCTCTCCTCCCTCACTCTTTCTTTCTTCTCTTTCTTCTTCTCCTGACACTTTGCAGGTAATTGGTAAAAACAAATACATTTTACCTTTTATTTTTTGTATTTCTGTTTTGCATTTTAGGTGTTGTAAAGCATAAAAACAAAAAAACATATAATTTCAAAATACTCAATTTTCTTTTATTTCTTTTTTTTTTTTTTTTAAACTACAAACAACCACATTATAGACTTGAATTATATGTAGAATTGTGCAGATTTGACTAATCCTTGTCTCTCCCTCTCTCCTCTCTCCTCCCTTCGCTTCTCTCTCTCTGCTCTCCTCCTCTCTCCTCTCTTCTTCTCTTCTCTGTTCTCTCTCTTCACTTCTCTCTTCTCTTTGTTATCTCTTCTCTCCTCTCCTCTCCTCTTCTCTCCTCTCTCTCCTCTCTTCTTCTCTTCTCTGTTCTCCTCTCTCTTCTCTCCTCTTCTCTCTCTCTCTTCTCTCTTCTCTTTTCTCTTTCTTTGTACAGGGGATGCACGAGTTGTTGGCTCCCATAGTGTTTGTGCTGCACTGTGACCATCAGGCGTTTCAACACGCCAGTGAGACGGCCACGCCCAGGTCTGACCACACTCACCTGTCCTCACCTGTCCACACTGTCACCTGTCTACACTCACCTGTCCACACTCACCTGTCCCTCCACACACTCACCTGTCCACACTCACCTGTCCTCACACACCCTGTCCACACTCACCTGTCCCTCCACACTCACCTGTCCACACTCACCTGTCCACACTCACCTGTCCACACTCACCTGTCCCCCACACTCACCTGTCCCGTCCACACTCACCTGTCCTCACCTGTCCACACTCACCTGTCCCCCACACTCACCTGTCCACACTCACCTGTCCCCCCACACTCACCTGTCCCTCCACACTCACCTGTCCACACCTGTCCCCACCTGTCCACACTCACCTGGTGAAACAAAATTTGAGTTGACACAATAATCCAACCTCTAAGGCTACAATCATTTACATAATAGAACTTTTTCACATCGGTGTGAAGTGTCCCACTGCAGGTTTGTGGAACTTGCAGCTAATGTTTTTTCTGTGTAAATGTGTGTGTAAATGTGTGTGTTTACATTTACACACATTTTGACACAAAAAAAACATTAACCAAAGTTCCACAAACCTACAGCGCAACACTTCCAGGTTGTTGTGAAAAAGCTCTGTTGTCTCCAACCCTGTGCCTGTGTTTTCTAGAAGAATCTTGTTGCCTGTAGTTTAAACCTGAAGCTCAGTGGCCTGTTGTGTTTGTCAGCTGAGAGTTTCCAGACGTGTGAAGCTCCTCGAGTGTTGATGTGCTCTAAGAGAATCCCACTGTTTAAGATTTTGATTGACATAAACACGTTTAAATCAAATATAGTTTTAATGACGACAGTTCTAATGCTGATTTATTCTTAATCACAAAAACATGGCACATAATGATCTGTTTATTTATGTTCTAATTTGTTTTGGTGTTTTGGTTTAACACGTTTATTCAGTCAGAAGCAGAATGAGCCTCACGTGACTCTCTCGTTTGAGTTGCTGGTTCAAAGCTGAAATCCAGTGTGTTTAAACCTGACATGGTCTTTCTGTAAACCCCAGCACCTGCACCGGTCCTGAGTCAGTGCTAGTGCAGCCTCTGCAGCTCAGGGAGGGAATTCTGGAGGTTCAGAGCTTCGCATGAGACCAGAACATAAACTGAGACTGAGACAAATGCAGGACGTGTCTCTGGCTTCGTTCAGTCTGCAGTGCTTAAATGCTCAATTCAGATTTTTTTGTGAAATTAGATTTTTTTTTTTGTGAGGTTGTTTACATTTCCAATTAAATGTGACTTGTGTGTGATCTCTGGTGTGAACTTTAAACTCACCAAAAGTGTCCCGCATGTGCACTGGAGACACGATGACGTCACACACAAGTCCAATCCAATCCACTTTATTTCTGTCACACATTTCACAGTTTCCAAAGTTCTGCACAAATGCATAATAAAATATTAAATAAACGCTCCGATCTAATCACACTAGTCTTAAAATAATAAAACCAGTAAAATAAAATAAGAGCAAAATCACAGAATAGCAATAAATAAATGAAACTAATAGAACCCATTAAAAATAAATAAAAGACAGAGGAGCACACAACTCACGCAGTGTTAAATGTGTAAAAGTGGGTGTTAAAACTCTCCACTGTGGGGGCTATTCGAACGTGGAGGGGCAGAGCGTTCCAGAGTGTTCCAGACTTTGGGGCCGGTCTCAGAGAAGGCCCTGTCCTTTGGGTTTTAAGTCTCTTCTTGGGCACCAAGAGCTGGAGCTGGACCTCGGACCTCAGAGCACACAGGGGTCTAAATCTGGATGAGGTCTGAGACGTAACGTGAGGCCAGAACATTCAAAGCCTTAAAAACAAACCAAAAAATCTTAAAATCAATTCTAAAATGAACAGGAAGCCAGTGCAAAGACGTAAAAGGACTGGGGTAAAGTGTTGAAACTGCAGAGTTTTGGAGTCACTGTAGTTGGTAAAGTGCGTTACAGTAGTCCATGCATGATGAAATAAAAGCGTGCATGACTTGTTCAAAAGGTTCAAAAGATAAAAAAGGTTTGACTTTAGATAAGAGCCTCAAATGATAAAAACTTGATTTTAAAACGCCATTGATCTGTTTTTCAGATTTAAAATCACTGTCTAAGGTGACCCCGAGGTTGGTGACTGTGGGACAAACATAATTTTTGAGGGGTCCCACATAGTCAATATCCAATAGGCAAATAAATCTGGCAATTAGTCACCTAAACTCTGGACTTGTCTCCCAGAATCCGGTCCAGTTGTTGGTAAAATGTTCAGGTTACACGTCCACAGCCGCTTCATTTGTTTGAGTTTATCCTCCTTGTATTTGGCTCGCAGGCTCTTTATTTTTCATTCACACTGGAGTCAGGTCTGTCTGTAGTCGCGCTCGGACATTTCAAAAACCGCCCGACTCTGATAAGACGCCTCCAATTTGTCCTGAATACTGAATATGAATAAACTCACTAAGCTCGCTTTCCCTCCACTGACGAGACTCTGAGCCAGACGTGTAGGTGGGTGAATGTGACCTGGACGTTCAGACTGAAGTCACATGTCAGAAGATCGGATATGTTTGGGTTTTAGGAGCACATATCCAACTGGTCTGGGTCACATTTGAAAAAATCGGATCTGTGCGGTTCAGATACAGGAACATAGAGGTGAAAAAATCAGATTTGAGTCACTTCAGGCTGCAGACTGAACGGAGCCTCTGCAGGTTAAAGCTCTGGAGACACAGGCTCAGTGATTATTGTACATTTTGTATTTTAAACAATAAGAACACAGTTTACACACAGTTCCTTTAAACATCTATCCTAATTCTTATCACAAACACAAAACTGGTCACTGAAGTTTTCCAGATTGAGTCGACACAATTATTGACACAACTCGTGCCTAAAATAATGGTTTATGTTTGTGTTTTTTCCACAGTGAGGAGATGAAGTGTTTGTTAAACCCAGAGTACCTCGAACACGACGCCTAGTGAGTGAAATCTTATTTTATTCAACAGCACGACAGATATCAGATTTACTCTCTGTGTCTTTGAGAAAAAGACAGAGACAGAGAGACACACAGAGAGAGACTATACCTCCATACGTCACAACAGTCTGTTGGTATCTTCTTCTTCATCTTTGTCCGTGTGTCTCATGTGTCTCTTGTGTCCTTCTGTCCACAGTGCCATGTTCTCTCAGCTCATGGAGACCGCAGAGCCCTGGTTCTCCAGCTTCGAGAGAGAAGTCCGGAAGGTCAGAGCTCGGTCTCCACAGAACTGAACGTTTAAACCAGTGTTCTGTTTCTCTGTGGATCTGACCCAAACTCTCCCCTGTCCTGTGTCTGTGTTCTGTGTCTGTTCTGTGTCTGTCCTGTGTCTGTCCTGTGTCTGTCTGTGTCTGTCCTGTGTCTGTCCTGTGTCTGTCCTGTGTCTGTCCTGTGTGCTCTCTCTCTGTCTCTCTCTCTCTCAGGGCAAAGAGGAGATGTTGACGAGCATCCCGTTCGCTCGGCCTCAGGACTCGGGGCCGTCCGTCGCCATAGTGACCAAAGTAAACCGCATCCAGGACCAGCTGGTGAAGAAGCACGACGTGGAGCTGCACATGCACCTGAACAGGCTGGAGATCGCCCCCCAGATCTACGGCATGTGAGTGTGCACCTGCCGCCGCGCCTGCCACAGCACCTGCCACAGCACCTGTCACACACTGTACACCCCCTCAGATCTGTAAAGACCAGACTTAGGGAGTGTGATGTCACCCACAGCATTTAGCTCCAGTCAAATGAAGCTCACTGAGGTCTGCAGTTATAGGGGCGAATCTGGAGGCAGAATTCCATATTAGGAATAAGAATTTATTAACGTACAAAATAGGGATGGGCATGATTAGTCGATTAATCGATAATTGATCATTAAGAATTTCATCGATTACGTTAATTTTAATCGACAAACTGAATGTAGGTTGCTGTGTGTAGTGTGACCAAACAGGTGTGTACATGTGTCTCTGCATCAGAAGGAGCGAGCAGCCTGCAACGTACTGAAGTGCAACGATGATTTGTACAAGAAATTCCACACTTTCCGTTGCGTTGGGACAAGTGTGAGTCCATGTGCACAGTGTATAAAGCAGCACATATGTTTCTGTGTCCAGTGGGGAAAAAGTTTTTCCAGGTGAGAGTCGCTCAATGTGGATGACGAGGCCCCGCCCCCCTCCCCCCGTACGCTGTCCTGGTTTTGACAAACACAAATCTGGTCACACTGACCTGTATTCACCTGAGTCATGTCTTTTAATCCAACAGAAATTGAACCACATCAGCGACACAAGAGCTGGAGTTTTATCTTTGCTTAGTTTATGTAAATTAGTGATGCGGTTTTTAAGTTTTGTTTCTGTGAGATTTGAACAAAACTGAATTAAACACATTATAATGTCAAAATGGGCTGATGTGACTCTAGAGTCGTTATGTTTATATGTCATAAAGTTGAATTTATTTATGCAGATTAGTGCAGATAGTAATAATAATGATGATCATTTTAATATAAAAACCTTAATGATTAATCGATAATCGATCGTTAATTCTTCCGACGACCGATTAAGAAAATTTCATCGAATGCCCGTCCCTAGTACAAAAGAAAAACCCCACTATATGATATAACCACAGTTTATATGTATAACTGTGGCTCATCATTCTGGTCTGAAAATGTTCACATTAACCTGTTCTACATGACAGGCTTATGATTCAGTTTTTTGTTTGTTTTCTCATATATCATCATATTTGTCCTCACAATATTCAGAACTAACTTCCTGTGTGTCTGTCTCTTTTTCTCCCTCTCTCCTCCCCCTTCCCTCTCTGTCTCTCTGTCCGTCTCTCAGTCGGTGGGTGCGTCTCTTGTTCGGTCGGGAGTTTCCTCTTCAGGATCTCCTCGTGGTTTGGGACGCTCTGTTCGCCGACAGCATCACTCTGGACCTGGTCGACTATGTCTTCGTGGCCATGCTGCTGTACATCCGCGACGCATGTACGCCCCCCACTGTCTGAAACACGAACTACACCCACACCCAGCCCCACCCAGCACAAACACAGCCAGTGTTGGGAAGTTTACTTTTAAAATGTATTCCTCTACAGATTACAGATTACATACACCAAAATGTAGTTTGTAACGTAATCCATTCAATTACTTAAAGTGAGTAATGTAATCTGAATACTTTGGATTACTGGATATTGACATGAATGTAACAACCACATCCTGAAAATTCATGTTTGTTCAGTCTTTATTTGACCATATTAAAAATATTATTGATAGAGAAATTATTTTTATGAGATTATTATTATGAGATCACAATTATGTCCACACTACTGTTACTGTCATATTGTATTAATTTAGTCCTAGTTTAGTCCTGGTTTAGTGCTGGTTTTAGTTCTGGTTTAGTCCTGGTTTAATCCTGGTTTTAGTCCTGGTTTTAGTTCTGGTTTTAGTCCTACTTTAGTCCTGGTTTTAGTCCTACTTTAGTCCTGGTTTAGTCCTGGTTTTAGTCTGGTTTTAGTCCTACTTTAGTCCTGGTTTTAGTCCTGTTTTAGTTTTTTAGTCCTGGTTTTAGTCTGGTTTTAGTCCTACTTTAGGTTTAGTCCTGGTTTTAGTCCTGGTTTTAGTCCTTTAGTCCTGGTTTTAGTCCTGGTTTTAGTCCTACTTTAGTCCTGGTTTAGTCCTGGTTTTAGTCCTGGTTTAAGTCCTGGTTTTAGTCCTGGTTTAGTCCTGGTTTAGTCCTGGTTTTAGTCCTGGTTTTAGTCCTACTTTAGTCCTGGTTTTAGTCCTGGTTTTAGTCCTGGTTTTAGTCCTGGTTTTAGTCCTGGTTTTAGTCCTGGTTTTAGTCCTAGTTTAGTCCAAAATGTGAAAACAGGAAAATACCACCATGTATTCCATTTATTTCAACAAAGTAACTGTAATCCAATTCCCACTCACTGAAACAGTAACTGTAACTGAATACAGTTACTCATCATTTGTACTCTGATTACTTGACGCCGGTACATGTAATCTGTTACTCCCCAACACTGGTCACAATCAACACATGACAAATCCAACATTCATTTTTAAGGGTCAATTTATTTATTTATTTTTTACTCTTTTCACTTTTTCTTTCTGAACTACAATGCGAGATTTGAGCTGTAGAGGCTGATTTATGAACTTCTATGAATCACTCTAGGCACAAACTCAGTACCGTATGTTTCGGAGTATAAGTCGCACCAGCCAAAAAATGCGTAATGAAGAAGAATAAAATATATACAAGTCGCACTTTTTGGGGTAAAATGAGAGAGCAGGAGCCGACATTTCCTGTGTAAAGTCAAGTTGTAGTAAAAACAATAGAAGAGAGAACAACAGACTGTTAACGTCACATATGAACAGTTCTTCAGATAAACTATAAACAACAGAACAAGTTTAACCAAACTCTCCATCTCACTCCAAATCACTAAATCACTTCAATTCTTCATCCTCGGTGTCACTTCTGAACAACTCAACCTCGACCTCCGGAGGTAAACAGAGCGACGCAAACTCTTCTGTGTCGCTGTCGTCAGACTCAGCATCAGTTCCAGTTAGAATTATTCGGGTCTTTCTGAATCTCGACAGGATGGTTTCAGTGTCACTGAAGTCCAGACTTTGTCCATCCATCCAGTGACTTCAGGAAAGTTTGATGGTGCATCCTCCCGCTGTCACAAGTTTCCAAACTTTCTTTCTGCTGCTCGATTTCCATTTTCAGCTGCAGATTTCACGACTTGCAGTTTGTAATCTGCAGAATCTGATTCATCATCTTTTACCTATTTTTTTTTTAATGATATTTTACCTAATTTCTTATCTTTTTCCATTTTTTTTTTTTTATCATCCTTTACCAATGTTTTATTAAATTTAACATAATTCCTTATATTTTTTATGTTCTTTTACCTAATTTCTTATCATCTTTTATCTAAGTTTTTTAATCATCTTTTACCAAATTTTTTAGTATTTTGCCTAATTTCTTATCAATTTGTACCTATTTTTTTTTAAAAAATAATCTCTTACCTTATTTCCTACAATATTTTACCTAATTTCTTATCCTCTTGTACTTTTTTTTATTAACTGTTACGTAATTTTTTATGGTTCTTTTAAGTAATTTCTTTTTTATCAAATTTTTAAAATCATCTTTTACCTAATTTCTTAGTCTTTTGCCTAATTTCTTATCAACTTGTACCTTTTTTTTTTTTTTTTTTTTTTAATTATCTCTTACCTAATTTCCTACAATATTTGACCTGATTTCTTATCATCTTGTACTTAATTTTTTTTAATCATCTTTTACCTAATTTTTTTTTAATCATCTTTTGCCTAATTTCTGACAATATTTTACCTGTTTTTTTGGTTTTTTTTTTTAATCATCTTTTACCTAATTTCTTACAGTCTTACTGGAGATCTTTAAAACGTGGCTGTTGTCGAGCGCTGATTACTGAGTGTGCAGTTAATTAGAGTCGGGCAGAACTTTATAAGAGTTTGTCCTGTAGATGTTTCACCACCAGATGGCGTGAAAGTCAAGTAGTAAGTGATGCTCTGTTGCACCTTGTGATGTCATGAAGTTGTAGTTTTCAGGTGAACAGCTCCTTTTTCTTTTTGTTCAGTAGAGACTGGCAGTGGTCTGAAATCATCCAGGTGATTCTAGTGAAGGAGTTTTCAGTTTGAGAGAAGAACTGGTGCTAAATGTGCAGGGTTTGTGTTTTAAACATGTGAATGAAACAAAACACAAGTCCAGGATCAGAAAACAGCGTAAAATGAGGCGTTTAACCACAACTGTACAGTCTGAACTCTGCTCTGAGCTCTTTCTCTCGTTTGTGTGTGTTTTTTCAGTGATTGCCAGTAACTTCCAGACGTGCCTGGGCCTCCTCATGCACTACCCCCCCATCGGAGACATCAACGCTCTGCTGCAGAAGGCCCTGTTCCTCAGAGACCCCAAAGTAAGAGACCCCCGAGACCCCACTTCCTTCTCAGCGCAGAACGACAGAAAAAACAGGACAGAATGGAGTCTCATGTGTGAACTGTCCAGTTTATTTTCCTCAATCATGAAGCATATTACCACGATTTAACAGAAATGATACATATCACTAAAGTTATTCTGCAGACCGAAGGGTTTAGGCTGAAGTTTTAACACTTATTTTGTTGAACTCTATTAACTTATAGAACAGGAGACAAGATGCACAACTATTTACAGAAAACAAAAAACAAAGCTCATCTGTTATAAGTGTAGGAAAGAATACTGACTTATTTCTTTTGGTTTATACACACACACACACACACACACACATCCATGTACACGTTAGTATTCATACTTATTAATATATAAATACACAGACTCTTCGTATAATTGATGGTTATAGTTAATCTGTACTGGTCTTATATATTTTTTTAAATGTGTAAATTGCTTCAGAGCCTTTTAATGTTTCGTCCAGACTGATCCATAACTACCCTATTTTTTGGACTATAAGTCGCACCAGCCAAAAAATGCATCATAAAGAAGAAAAAAACAAATATAAATCGCACCCGACTATAAGTTGCACTCTTTGGGGGAAATGTATTTTTTATAAAAACATACCAATAGAACAGAGAACTCTTAACGTCACATATGAACAGGAGCATCGCTTCCTCTTCTGTGTCGCTGTCGTCAGACTCAGCATCAGTTCCAGTTAGAATTATTCGGGTCTTTCTGAATCCCGACAGGATGGTTTCGGTGTCACTGAAGTCCAGACTTTGTCCATCCATCCAGTGACTTCAGGAAAGTTTCATGGTGCATCCTCCCGCTGTCACAAGTTTCTTTCTCACTCCAAACTTTCTTTCTGCTGCTCGATTTCCGTTTTCAGCTGCAGATTCCACGACTTGCCGTTTGTAATCTGCAGAATCTGATTTTGTTTTTGGGGCATTTGTGTTCAATCTTCTCAGTCTTTGTCTTTATAAGTTTAAAGTTTAAATGTTAAATTGTTCAGTGGTGCAGAAGTAACGGTGCGATCGACTGACATGATACAGACAGAACAGAGGCTCTTTCTGCAGGAGACATGCGCAGTAGAACCAAGTGACAGTGGTACAGGAGGAACAGGAGCAGCAGATACTCACACTCAAGACTAGAGCGCCCTCTTGTGGTTGTCAGGTGTGACTTATGTATTAAAATTTTCACACTGAGTATAAGTCGCAGGAAACGGCCAAACCATGAAAAAAAGTTTGACTTATTGTCCAAAAAATACGGTAATAACACAAGATTATTGTTACTCTACTGTTAAAACTAAATAAATGTGATGTATTAAAGAGTGGGGGCATCTGTCATAGAGTTTTAATGTTGTTCTCTTATTTATTTCTCACGGTTAGCTGTAAGGTAACACAAACACACCTGGAGTTGTGTTTTGTTTCATTCACATGTTTGAGTGACTCTTTATTATGAGTCTGTTTACATCTCCACAAGCTCAAAACGCTCAGTTCCACCTTGTGATGTCATGTAACAGCTCTTTTTACCTTAAGTTCAGTAGATTTTGGCAATTCCAGGGCTGAAATAATAACGCAAATGATTCTAGTGAAGGTGAATGATGTTTTAAAAGTCAATAGAGCTCTTCCTGTATTACCACATGACATCACAAGGTGGAATGGAGGGTTTTCCCAGCCTAAATATTCAGGGTTTGTGTGTCAAACATGTGTGAATGAAACAAAACAAAACTCCTGTTCAGTTTGTGATGAGGAAACGACATTAGAACATATAGATGAGAAAAGAGCGAAGTATGGGCCTTTTAAAAGAAAAAAAAAATCAGCTAAAATGGACAAATGCTCATTATTTATTCTGTCTGAAAGAAAAATATCTTTAATTAGTCACTCGGTCAGTCTGGGTTTGGTCCGTTTCACCTCAGGCTGAAACGGTTCTGTGATTTAAACGATTTCTGACCCGTGATCCAAAACTGAAGCTCCCCACTCTGCCGCTCTGCAGAGGTGTGGGCAGAGCGGGAGGAGCGGGGGGTGACTCAGGTCGACCGGAACGCAGCTGTTTACTCTGTGTTTGTGTTACGTAACCTGTGTTTGTGCGTGTGTGTTCCGCAGAATCACCCTCGACCCGTCAACTACCAGTTCCAACAGAACCTGGACTATTACAACACGAGAGGAGCCGATCTCATGAGCAAAACACGGTAAAGCAGCGGCCGGACGCACACACACTCTGCCTCACTCTGTCACAACTCAGAAGGTTCTGGAAGTCCACCGGAGCGTGAAAAAAACCACCAACACCGTCCAAACTTGAGACGGTCTTTATCACCTGTTTCTCAAATGCACAAGACGTCTCCTCTGAAACTGACAAGCACCCAAGGCTGTTTTTATTATTATTATTTAGTGCTGTCAAGCCATTAAAAAAATTGAGATTAAAAATTGGAAACTGAAATTCGGGTGAGAACGAGAATGAAAATTACAATTCTTTGCGGGAGCGATGTGTTGTTGTCCCGACAACACATAAAAACAGATTTTATAATAAGGCAACTCGCGTACAGAAACAGTAAATTTAGAGATTAAAAATGAGATTAACGCGATTAAAAAACATAAAGCACTAAATATGACTGTAATTAATTAATCGCAATTAACGCGATAATTTGACACCCCTAATATTATTATTATTATGAATACAATGATTTACAGCACTGTTTACCAAACTTTTTTTCTGAGGACCCATATTTTAAAAGTCCCAAACCTTCATGACCCAAGTCCATAGACGTTATTCGTAAATCACAAAATAAATGTTGATTTGACGAGGATATTTTATTGTTGACTGACTGATCGTGTCTCTGAACATTTTAGTATAACTCAAGTTTTAAACAATGAAAAGCAGCAATAAAAGGATCCAGACGTCGCCTGTTCGCATGTTAACGGTAGAACATTTCTTTTTCTTTTCAACATTCAATTGAACCAGCAACACTGGAACAAAATAGTCAGTAAAATAATTACAAAAAGATTAGAAATGATACAAAACATATCTCAACATTTGAACATTTCTGGTGAGATCGGTGGGTCCAGTCCAGGTGCAGGAGGAGACGCAGCAGCAGATCAGACGCAGCTTCAGTCTGTTTCTGTTTCTGCTTCTGCTTTGTTTTCATTTTTGTGAGAACAGAAAATCACAGTTTACACATAAATGTAGAAGTGAAAGGAATAAGCAGAGAAACACTGAGCTACTGAGGACAGAACTGTACATCACAGATCCACATGTAGATCATGACACAGCGACTCAAAAAAACCTCTCAACCTGAGGGCCGCGACCCAGTCTTTGGGAAGCAATGATTTACAGGGTTCCCACGGTTCATGGAAATCCTGGACAAGTCATAGAAATTGAAAATGTCATGTTCCAGGCCTGGAAAAGTCATGAAATTTTGTAAAGTCAATGAAGGTTTTAGAAAAGTCATGGAATTGAGTCTGTCTCTCACGCAGCTCCAGTGTTCTGTTCAGTTCTCATGAATCTGTTCTGATTCTTTCTGAACGTCTGAGCCTTTTGTTTAAAAGAGACGACAATAAATGCACTGACAAGATTTTAAATGTTCAAAAACTATAATCCCAAACCAGAAGGTGAGTGGAAAGAGTTGACATTTCATGCAAAATTCAGTTTGTGTCATGGAAAAGTTTGGACATTTTTCTCAGTGAAAAAGAGAGTGAACTCTGCATTTACATTTGTGTTATTTATGTAAATACATTTATTACACTGTTCATTTAATAACGTGTCACCCTTGGGTGTTTGCCACACCCTGTTTACGACGGCCATCTGAGCTCTTCCCTCATTTCCTGATGAAGGTCTAGAGCTGAAACGTTGTTAACGTCCTAATTAAATTCACAATTTGCAAGTTCACTGCAAAATTCTCTGCTCTGACCAAGATTTTAAAACTTATATCAGGTTATTCCTCTGGTTTCCAGATTTATTATCGACTTCCTCATTTTGAATTTGATGAATTCTTGAAGAGAGGTTGTTTATTTTAAAAGAAATTGTCATCTTGCTGCATGGACACACTGCAAAAAGTTAAATTAAGATGACTTGAAATAAGAAAGTTTTATCATGATTTGAGTAAATTTCACTTGAAAAGTAAAATGATCTGCCAATGGAACAAGAGGTTTTGTACTTAAAATATGAAAATAAATCTGGCTATACTTAAAATAAGGAAAACAACTTTTTACACTTTAAATAAAACAACAAAATCTTTCTTAATTTAAGATGTTTTGCTTTACCTAGATTTTACTTTTTGAAGTGCATTTTCTGATAGATTTAAGTGTTTATATCTTCAATTTTGGCCAAGCTTTTTTTGGTGTAGAACAGTGTGTGTGTGGGGGGGTTCTTTTCTGTTCATTTAACATTAAAAGAAAAAGCACATTGGATTTTCTTCAAACATATAGCGAAAACACAAAAACAAAAGCCTAAAAAAACAATTAAACTAAACTAAACAAAAAAAAACCTCCAAAACACATGAGCAGACGGGGTTGGTGTATGTTTTCTTTAAATATAAAAAGAAGTCCTTGTTTGTGGTTTGTCTTTATGATGTTGATTGTCTCTTCTGTTTCTTCAGGTCGAGTGTGAAACCTGCTCCTCTGAACATCAACAAAGTGTCCAGCAGTCTGCTCAGCTTCGGCCGGAAGCTCATGGGTCCGGCCATGTCTGGAGGGTCGGGGAACTTCCAGCCCATCAACGCCGAGGTCCAAGCGTCCGCGCCCACCTCCCCGACCAGGACGCGCCCGCCCGCCGCCGCCGTCCCCCCCACCCGCTGGCCGACCCCGCACCCGGCCCCGCCCCTCCGCCCGCCCACGGCCACGCCCCCAACCAGCACTACCGCATGCTCAAGTCTGAGAGCATGCCCGTGCAGCTCAGCAAAGGTGAGAGCAATAAAATTATCAATAAAAGAATCATGAATAAATACAACGACAGTAATAACAGTGAATATATAAACTATACACAGCTCTGGTCACCGCTCACTCATTCATAATCTGTGTGTGTGTGTGTGTGATTAACCACTAACCCCAAGGATCTGTGATTCATTTTCTCTTATTTCCAATGTCACATGTAGAGCCGAATTTAGAGCCTATAGCAGATCAAATTTGGCCCACGATATATTTATTTTTGGCGCGCGAGATCATTTCAAATCTGTATTAGAGCTGTCCGCTGCGCACAGATCGACTATACAGATTTACAGATATTATTTATTTCAAATATTGTTATTATTTTATGGCGAGGAGAAAATTCAGTTTGTCGACTGGACAAAAGTGAGTTTGGTTGAAGATGTTCCTCAGCTTATCCAAGCTGCTTCTTCAGTTCTGGTCAGACGCTGGTGACACTTCTTATATCTGCAGGGAGGAGCTAACTACACTGAAACTACTCTGAAACTAACACACCTACTTGTTTTAGAGGAGTTTCAGTGTAGTTAGCTCCTCCCTGCAGACAGACATAAGGAAGTGTCCACCATCGTCTGACCAGAACTGAAGAAGCAGCTTGGATGAGCTGAGAAACGTCTTCAACCAAACTCACTTTTGTCCAGTGGACAAACTGGACAAACACACACACATTTACACACACACATTTTACACAGAAAAACATTAACAAGAAGTTCCACAAACCCACAGCGGGACACTTCCGGTCGTTGTCTGTACAGTGACGTCTTGGGTCTAGTCAGAAATGATCAGGTTCAACTTTTGGAATTTTACCTTTTAAATATTTCAATAGAAACTAAGGTGTAATTAGTTTGGAAATATGTGTCTAGATTGTGATGATTTCATACACTCAGACGAGGAGCAAGAGACAGATTTTTTATTGATTGATTGTTCAAATCAAATTGAGCTTTACTCACTATTCTAACATTAACTTAGTGTTTCCAGATGAAACACTGATGAAAATGTTGTTTGTTATAATCTGGTGTTTTGGTTCAAGACGATTATCCAATCAGAGAGCAGAGTGAGCGTCACATGACTCTCGTTTGCGTTGGGGCTTCAGTGCTGAAATCGTGTTGTTTTAAATCTTAACGGGGTTCACCTGTCCTGTCCTGTGTCAGACTCTGCTCCTGCCGGGGTACCGCAGGTGCCCCTGTCGGCCCAGACCCACGCTGATGCTCCAGGTAACCATGGTAACGCCACCCGCTGCTATAGCAACCGCATCTCTGTGCCGCTCTGTGCCCTCGTGCAGTGTGCATGTGCCTCTGCGTGTGTGTGTGTGTGCGTGTGTGTGTGCATGTGTGTGTGCATGTGTGTGTGTGTGTGTGTGTGTGTGCTTCTGCGTGTGTGTGTGCTTCTGCGTGTGTGTGTGTGTACATGTGTGTGTGCCTCTGCATGTGTTTACACCGCAGCCCCAGCGTGACCAGACTCCATCCTCCACACGGAGCTTTAGACTCTGTGTAGTGTTGAACGTGACCGGCAGAGTTCGCTCACACTTTACTCTGTGTAGTGTTGAGTTTGACCAGCAGAGGGCGCTCACACTTTACTCTGTGTAGTGTTGAGTTTGACCGGCAGAGGGCGCTCACACTTTACTCTGTGTAGTGTTGAGTTTGACCGGCAGAGGGCGCTCACACTTTACTCTGTGTAGTGTTGAGTTTGACCGGCAGAGGGCGCTCACACTTTACTCTGTGTAGTGTTGAGTTTGACCAGCAGAGGGCGCTCACACTTTACTCTGTGTAGTGTTGAGTTTGACCGGCAGAGGGCGCTCACACTTTACTCTGTGTAGTGTTGAGTTTGACCGGCAGAGGGCGCTCACACTTTACTCTGTGTAGTGTTGAGTTTGACCGGCAGAGGGCGCTCACACTTTACTCTCCCTCCTGTGATCAAACTGTTTTTCAGTTTCTGCTGCGGTGAAAACAAATGTGATGATTTTAAAATGTCACTGCTGAGAATGGAAAAGGCCAAAGTGACAATATTTACATTAATTTTGTAGTACTTCATAAAATAATAAAACATACACTTGTTTGGCTCTGAAATATTCAGTAAGTGTGAATAAATGAGACAGAATGTTACAGACATGACCTGAAGTCACAGTTGGAGCTTCAGGATCTGTGCTTTTATTAAACCTGTGGTTAAATCTCCAGGACTTTGCTCCGGTTTGTTTGAGAATTTCATATTAAAACTTCATTTTAAAACATTAGAAAAGCGCAGCAGTCACAGGGACGAGGATTCAGATGGACAGAGCTCCGTGTTTCTAAACGCTCCAGGAGCTGAAACTTCTGGATTATATCGACACATGTAACTATGGTTCTATGAGTCCTGGATGACCGCAGAGGTGAGATGTGCATGTGTGAGGAGTCAGTCAGAGCTTTATCAGTTTATCAGAGGCTTCTGCAGCGCCCTCTGGAGGTCAGGGGGGGGGAATGGACCTGCTGTCATCAGTGCGTGAACATTTTATCAGAAACTTACCGTATTTTCCGGGCTCTTAAGACTCTAACCCCATCAAAAAACGGCCACGCCCCACAATCTAGAGCGCCCTATACACGAATCCACGACTTCAGTAATCTACAAAGCCGCACCACCCACAGAACACACAAACACACACGGAGCAGACAGCGACCGCACAGCGAAACACACCCGCAGACACACTCATCACTCCACGCCGACGAGGAACGGAACGGAGGAACGAACCGAAAAAGCGACGAGCGCGACGTGCCGCTTCTAGACACGACTGAACAACTGAGTCACTGCGAACACGCCGACAATCCGTTGGTCCCAGACAGCACCCTCCCTACACGCCACAACTGAACAAAGCCCAGAGTCACCGTGAACGAACAAACAAACAAAACCACTCACCCATCACACTGTTGGGTTTCATTTAAAGTCCCACGCCGTTTATTTGTGAAAAAAGTTCGAAAATAGACCATTTAATGACAGTGTGTCTTATAATCCAGAGCGACTAATAGCTCGGAAAATACGGTATTTAAAGCGGCTCTAAATGTGCTCTGTGTTTGTGACTGAGGCCTTTTGGATTCTCTGTTGTGTTTGTGTTTTTGCTCCTAGTTTGATATTTTCTTTTGTTTTCATGATGTGATGTTCTGTCTGACGCAGATGGAGACGTTAATGATCCGCTGTTTCAATCAGACAAATCATCTTAAATGTGATTAAACTCTCTCATGTCATTTACATGTAAATGAACTTTAATAGTCGGCGTTGGCACACGGGACACTCTGATTGGTCGAGCCCTCTCAGAGCCCCGCCCCCTCACCTCATGATATGACATTTATATGAAGTGTGATTAATCCTTAACTCATGAAATTCATAAAATGTTAATGTTCTGAGGGATATAATTTGATACTCGCCCCTAATGAATCTAAACTCTTCAGATACATTTGTGTGTTTCTGTGGTGAAAGTGACGAGCTACGAGTCGACTCGATGTAACTCACGACCTTTAACTGCTCCAGCCTGTTTTTCTGTTTTTGCACGTTCTAACCTTCTCCTCTGTGCTGGTCCAGGCCCGGGGTCTCAGGCGGTCAGCTCGTCCCCCAGCGTGGAGAGTCTCTCGGGGAAGGCTCAGTGC
>NW_026571175.1:36721557-36796557 GCF_026225935.1 Boleophthalmus pectinirostris | reverse complement strand
TGTCTCTGGCTGGACTCAAACAGGTCAGTGAAGTGGGAGGAGTCGGGTCAAGTCAAGTCGTTTTATTTATACAGCGCATTTAAAAGTTGCACCAAAGTCCTTTACGGCATGAAACACGACACAGTGAAACGATAAAGCAAAAATATAAAATGTACAAAATATGATATGAAAGAACGGCTTGAAACACAAAATTAAAGTTTAAAGTCGAGAGTTTCAGAGTAAAGTTCGTGGACTGCACGACAAAAAAACTTAAGATAGAAACACTTAAATCTATCAGTTTTACTCGACGAATTCTCTTAAAATAAACAACCTCTAGACGAGAATGAAGAGTCTGTGCTCAGTGTTTCATGGGCTGGAAATAAGTTTATAGATGCAAAATTTGAGATAAACAAACTTAAAACCAGTTCATGATCCATGTTCTTGTCCTGATAATAAAATCAAAGATGCTAAATTTTAGATATAAGTCCTGGTAAATGGATTGTAGCTTCTTTTAAACATTTATTGCCTAAATTTAAGATTTTCCGACCAGTTGAGTCATGGAAGAAACAATTTTTAAGATGATACAATCAATTCAGAGCTAGAAAGTCAATAATAAATCAAAAAACAAGATGAATAACTTGATATAAGTTTTAAAATCTTAAAGTCAGAGTCGCATTTTGTTACAAATTGAAAAACGGTAAAACCCACAGCCTCGTTATCATGACGTTTACGGTGACGTCAGCTCCACAGTTTTCAAACGCTGAAGTCGTCGCACTTGTTTCTTTTAATAAGTCGTTTCAGATCAATATTGTGGTTTAAAATGTCACAGTTATAACAGAATGATGAGATTAGAACTATAGACACTCAAACACTGTCGGGAGCTTCTGTCACGACTGAGTGTGTGTGTTTCGCTCTGTCAGATCAAGGACATCCTGAAGGGGGCGCTGCGCTTTAACCAGAGTCAGCTGGAGGCCGAGGAGAACGAGGAGATCACCATCGCCGACGACCACTACACCTCCACTGCCGAGACCGCCCTCCACGGCAACAGTCACCGCGGCGACCAGCCCCAGCCCCGCCCCCAGCCCCGCCCCCCGCGCCCCGAGCCAACCCCGACTCGGACCTGGAGGGCAGCACGAGCGCGGAGGAGCGGGAGGAGCGGGAGGAGGAGCCCCAGAGCCCCCCGGAGACTCAGGTAAACATAAACACAGGCTGGGGGTGTTCTACATGTATGTCTACTGGCCAAATGTTCAGCACGGGTCAGGAAAAGTCATGGAAATTGAAAATGTCATTTTCCAGACCTGACAAAGTCATGGAGTTATGTAAATTCAGTGAAAGTTTGGAAAAAAATCATGGAATTTTAGTATCTCTTTCACGCAGCTCCAGCGTTCTGTTAAGTTCCTATTAGACTATTGTTTTTATTATGATTATTGTATTTTTTGGACGATAAGTCGCTCCGGAGTGTAAATCACACCAGCTAAAAAATCCACAATGAAGAAGAAAAAAACAGATAAGTCGCACTTTTTGTGGGAAATTTATTTTATAAAATCCTAATAACACTAGTGTGTATGTGAGTGGTGTTGTTGTGTGTACAGTGTTGGTTCACACTAGTGTGTATGTGAGTGGTGTTGTTGTGTGTACAGTGTTGGTTCACACTAGTGTGTATGTGAGTGGTGTTGGTTGTGTGTACAGTGTTGGTTCACACTAGTGTGTATGTGAGTGGTGTTGTTGTGTACAGTGTTGGTTCACACTAGTGTGTATGTGAGTGGTGTTGTTGTGTGTACAGTGTTGGTTCACACTAGTGTGTATGTGAGTGGTGTTGTTGTGTGTACAGTGTTGGTTCACACTAGTGTGTATGTGAGTGGTGTTGGTTGTGTGTACAGTGTTGGTTCACACTAGTGTGTATGTGAGTGGTGTTGTTGTGTGTACAGTGTTGGTTCACACTAGTGTGTATGTGAGTGGTGTTGTTGTGTGTACAGTGTTGGTTCACACTAGTGTGTATGTGAGTGGTGTTGTTGTGTGTACGGTGTTCGTTCACACTAGGCAGGGTGGCAGTAGCTCAGTTGATAGAGCATTCGCCCGCTGATCTGAAGGTTGGTGGTTTGAATCCAGCTCTCAACATAAAAACATCACAGGTTGAGTGGTCAGATCCACTGACCCACAGGTTGGCTGGTGTGATTCCAGCTCCCACAGATGAATGCTGTCGTTGTGTCCTTGGGCAAGACACTTAACCCACCTTGCCCACAGTGTCTGCGTACACTGGTGTATGAATGTGTGTGTGAATGGGTGAGTGTTGTTGTAAAGCGCTTTGAGCGCTATAGAAAAATGTGAGTACAGTGTTCGTTCACACTAGTGTGTATGTGAGTGGTGTTGGTTCACACTAGTGTGTATGTGAGTGGTGTTGGTTCACACTAGTGTGTATGTGAGTGGTGTTGGAGTTCATGTTGGTCCAGATGTGATGGGGACTGTGGGACTCCTGTAAACTCTGATACTCTGATGTAGGAGCTGGAGTCTCGTCCTGATTGGACACTGTGTCACTGTGACTCGCTCCTTCTGATTCTCTGGGTTCGTGACATCGTCATGTGACGATATCGTCATAAAATCCGGTTTTACATTCAGTAACAACAAAACCTTGTCGTCAGTCCATGAAAACACTGTTTTCACTCTTACCATCTTCCTCGGTTTGAAATCAGGTGCAGCTTCAGACACGGTTCTCCACTTCCTTGATTTTATTGCCGTTGCGTCGTGTCTCCAGCCCAGTCATGTGACTCGTGTTTCAGATGGTTTTGTGTTACTGTGTGGAGGGAACGGACACAGAATCGACGTGTCTGGACACAAATTGTTTCCGATACGGTGATATGGTGATACGGTGTTTTATTTCAGTGTAAACGTCACCTAAAAGTTCTTCTCTCAAACTGAAAACACTCTGCTCCACCTTGTGATGTCATCATGTGGTGATACAGGAAGTGCTCTCAGAAGTGTTTTTAAACTCCACACACCTTCACTAGAATCATCTGGATCATTTCAGCCCAGGAATTTCTTTACCAGTCTCTGCTGAACAGGAGCTGTTAAACGACCTCTTCATGACATCACAAGGTGGAACAGAGCATTTGGAGCTCTGGAGATGTAGACAGACGAATAATAAAGAGTCACTCAAACATGAATGAAACAAAACACAACTCCAGGTCTGTTTGTGACGAGGGAACAACATTAGAACATGACTTAACGCTCACAAGAGGCAGTTTTGTGTAATTTAGGACGGATAATATCAGCTTTACTTTCCAGATTATTTTTTAAAACCTTAGAGAACCTTGGTGTTGTTATATGTACTTTTGTTTAATATTGTGCGTTCCTTTTGTTTTATATTGTGCGTTGTCTGTGTTCAGTCTTTCCTCCTTAAATAGTTTCTGTGTGTTTGTTTACTCGTTGAATCCTTCACGGTAGAGAAGTCATGTGAAACGGGATTATTTTAGAACATAATTACGTAACCAAACGTACAGCTTCCTCTAGTTTCCACGAGTAACTAACAGAA
The DNA here is from genome assembly GCF_026225935.1 of Boleophthalmus pectinirostris. Classification (NCBI taxonomy): domain Eukaryota; kingdom Metazoa; phylum Chordata; class Actinopteri; order Gobiiformes; family Gobiidae; genus Boleophthalmus; species Boleophthalmus pectinirostris. Next base: position 36,793,049 of record NW_026571175.1, on the reverse strand, counting down.
TTACAGAAAGAGAACGCGGCGCTCTGTCTGCTTCACCGACAAATGACCCAAATGTTCATGTAAGTCTCACAGGAAAAGCCCTTCAACACAGAAAAAAACATGAAATATCTGGGAAAATTTGACTGTATTTTATTCTAACTAAACTCTGCAAATGACTTTTTTCTGTCTTAAAATGTAAATATAACAGAATAATTTAATTTTAAACAGTTTGCAGCGCTCCAAAGTTCTTCTTCACTTAACTTCTGCAGTCAGAGCGTCGATGAGTTTATCAGAACTTTTCACGACTTTCAGAAACCAGAGCCGAACAACTAGCATGCTAACGGCGCTGATTCTGACAGTAAAACGCTTTATAATAACGAGACCTTATTTTGCCTTAATAAAGCATGAACAAAGATAAATCATAATAAATAAATACTTAATTAACTCTTCCAGACCTGAGGGCAATTTTAGAACATTTGTCCTCGTCTGGATTTTTTTTTTTTTTTTTATTTAGCTTTTAAAACTGCCCCTTTTACCCCCAAATGAAGTGTTACACATCTTTTTTTTTTTTTTTTTCACTACAACTTGTTATTTCAAAGTAATAAAAACTACAGGACCAGAAATACAAATGAAAAAAAAACACACACACAGAAACATGTATAAACAACTTTTTGGACTTAAACAAAATCGTAATTTAGGGCTACAAAAGTGCAAAATATCAAGTGTGTAAATAAACTCAAAATCTCCTTATTGCCTCAAAAAAAAATAAAATAAAATGCAGTGTCTTCATGACTTGACTGGTGCAGGTCGTGGAAACAGCTGGAGTCAGGTCCAGGTCAGAGACACATCACTTCTGCGTTTCCATGGAGTTTATTACATTTGGATTTGGACATTTGGACTCAAATAAACCTGAAAATAAAAATAACAACAGCTCACAATTACACAGACCAACATGTGTCATTTTAGTCTGATTCATGAGCTGGTTTCACTTGGTGTAAACCGTGTGACCTGCAGCATTAGGATTCGTTCACTCGACAGGAGGCGGGGACTTCTTTTTTTATTGAACCAATCGCTGCTGTTTGGTCGTGACGTTTTAATGCTCCAAATCCTGTAGGAAGAAGAACAATAACGTCTTTTTCTGAGATAAAATTCACCAAACATTCTCTTTGTTCCGGCTTTAAAATCCTCGGGGATCTGGAGAGTGTCTGTCTTCGTCTACATCTCGACTCTTTGTTTACTGTTGTGCTGAAACACAAAAAGGACAGAGACAGACGCCACAACGACCACGACGTCATGACTTCTCCGCTCACCGCTGATTGGTCGGTGCGTGTTCTACAACTTCCATGGTTTCGGCGAATCTTCCAGTGTTTTCTGATTCCTGATCTAGAGCTGGTGAGAAATGAAACTGAGCGGAGGCACTAGGTGGTTCCAGCCTGGATAGTGTAATTTTCCATTTATTTGAGAAATCTCTGCACTTTTTCTGCGATTTTTTTCAAAATTGTTCTAAACACAGATGCTCAGAGCATCGACCATTTTGACTCACTACACTCTTTGGCAAAGTTTGGACCGATCAAAATGGATGGAACGACTGAGTTTGGACCAAAACAAAGTTCCTGTTGGACACTCGTTTATGAGAAAAGGGAAATGGCGTGATCCGAGCGCAAATGTCCGCTCTGTTTTAAAGTTCAGAGGCACTGGTCTGCGTCGCGTTGGAGTGTTGTGACTGTGGGTCGGCTGTCAATCATATCTCCAGAGCCCCGCCCCCGACCCGCCGGCACCGCCCACTCTGGAGGATTTTTTTGATTTTGCTTAGGGGCGGAGTAAAGGTTCAGGAGGAGGTTTAATGTCTCTTGAACAGCTCCTTTGACCTTTAGTTCAGTAGAGATTGACAATTCCAGGTCTGAAATGATTCTAGTGAAGGTGTGTGGAGTTTAAAAACACAGTGGAGCACTTCCTGTGTCACCACATGATGACATCACAAGGTGGAACAGAGTGTTTTCTGTTTGAGAGAATCTGCAGGGTTTGTGTGTTAAACATGTGAATGAAACAAAACACAACTCCAGAATCTGTGTGTCATTCGTTCAGTCGTTTTTCAAAATAAAACCAAAAAATAAGAAAATGAAATAACAATTATTTGTCTATAAAAACAAAATGAAAAAAGAGATTTTGTGTTTAAATGAAAAATGGAAAACACGGATAACGACTTAAACTTTGAGGCCGGACTGAACCAAGACTAAACCAGGTCTGAACCATTTTCAGTCCCGGCCTTGATCCCATATTCACTCCTGGTTTAGTCCTGGTTCAGTCCTGGTTTAGACCTGGTTTAGTCCTGGTTTAGTCCTGTTTTAGTCTTGGTTCAGTCCTGGTTTAGACCTGGTTTAGTCCTGGTTTAGTCCTGGTTTAGTCCTTTATCTGTATTTTCCATTTTTCATTTAAACACAAAATCAAAAACTGAAAAAACACAATCTGTTTTTTCATTTTGATTTTGGAGACAAATAATTAAGAAAATATATATATATATTTTTTTGCTTCTTTTTGTTTTTATTTTGAAAAATGAACGAGCGACACACAGATTCTCCAGGTTTGTCTGTGCTGGAAACTCCGTTCGACTTGAACCTTGTTCTAAACTTGCCGTCCCCTCTGTGCCCTCCAGGTGGCGTCCTCCCTGGGCTCTGACGCCGGGCGGAGCTGGGGCGACTACATCCTGGTCTCGCAGGACGGGGAGCTCCAGGGGGGAGGGGCCGCCATCCGGAGGGGGCGGGGCCTGGTGCGTCTGGAACCAGAGGGCTCGGCCGCCGCCTTCCACGACCCCCTGACCGCCGGCAGCCCCACGGGGTCGTCCAGCCCCGACGACGAGGGCTCCACCAACAGCAAGGACTCGGACTTCACCATGGTCAACCCGGGCGACCTGTGAGGGGGCGGGGATGGGGGGAAGGGGGCGGGGATAGGGGGGTGAAGGGGCGGGGTTAAATCTTGCACATTCGGACTGAGACACTTTGACCCAAACTCCACGTGTCACCCGTGCCATGTGTCTGCGCTCACCGCCGAACAAACGCACTGTCCACCGCTGAGAGAGGCAAAGACCCGACTATTACCACGCTGATGAGCAAACTAAAGCCACACTGCGTAACCTTTTTTATTTAGAGATGTTTTTGTTTGGCCGAGAATGTTCCATACGGAAGCCGAGAGGGGTCACAGCAAACGCAAACGCCGCAACAAATACAAATGTGACAACACAACAAAAAGCCACAATAAACCAAAAAAAGCCACAACGGAAATGACCGCGGGACTCTATTTTCCGACGGACCGATCAAGCGGCAAGTGAAGAAGAAGAAGAAGAACTACAACGTGAAACGAATAATGATAAAACAATAAATAGTTGTAAAATAGAGTCCCGCGGTCATTTCCGTTGTGGCTTTTTGTTGTGTTGTGGCATTTGTATTTGTTGTGGCATTTGTATTTGTTGCGGCGTTTGCGTTTGTTACCTCTCTTCTTCCACTGTCCTGAATGTCTTTACACGTGTCGATCTTTTACGTTACTGCAGCTGGATTAAGGCCTCGACACACTACGCGAGAATTTACCCGATTTTGGACGCGATTTTTCTTCTCCCCGAGTTCGTCGAAACGCAACTCGACTTTGTGTTTTCGTCTGCGCTGCTCGAGTTTGTGATCGTAACTGCCGAACTTCAGCGACACAGATTAAAATCATTCTAACTGAAGCGTCCATCAGAATTCGAACTGAAAAGTTACAACTTCAGGAATTAAAATCACAAAATGAAACGGTTTCACTTTCTTCAGTACGAACACGAAATCACAGACGCGACTCGACTGTCAACACTTCACAGGACTGAACCAGGACTGAACCAGGACTGAACCAGGACTGAACCAGGACTAAACCAGGACTAACCCAGGACTAACCCAGGACTCAACCAGGACTCAACCAGGACTGAACGAAGGCTAAAACAGAACTAAACCAGGACTAAAATTGGACTGAAACAGGACTAAACCAGGACTATCCCAGGACTAAAATTGGACTAAACCAGGACTAAACCAGGACTAAACTAGGACTAAACCAGGACTAAACCAGGACTAAAGCAGGACTAAACTAGGACTAAACCAGGACTCACTGTCGGGGCGGGCTCGTAGCTGCGCCCGTGTAGACCATCAGGTGACCGCGGGCAAAAGGACCCGGCTCAGAGCTCCGCCCCTAACCCCCACGGAGATAAGCGCAGCCGTTGCCCGATCGCACTTTGTGGACGCCCTGCTCCACGAGCTCAGGGTTTTCTCTCTTAAGTCCAAGATTAGTCCTGGTTTAGTCCTGGTTTAGTTCTGACCCGCACGTAAAATCGCTTAAGACCGAAAAATCTTGTCGTGTGTGACTCACTGTGCGCGGGCTCACGTCTCCACAGATCTGACCTGTCACTTGGCTTGTTGGCGCAGCGAGCTCATCTCCACGGAGATCGAGAAGTAAGAAAATGTCGTACTGTTGAACATCGCAGGTGAAAAGGTGAAAGTCCAAAAAAGTCACGTAATTTTGTCTGAAAATCTGCAGTTTGATATTTTCCCAAAGTTAAACGAAGCTGAACACGACGGCTTTTTATTTTCCTCTTAAACCGTGTATTTGGTGTTTCAAAAGCATCGTCTGCTCTTCTGGCGGTTTTTCTTTTTCGCATCACAAACAGAATGTTCGTCTTATTCCGGAAGTTTCTGTGGGATCCTCACGGCGAGAAAATTCTCCACAGACTGTAAAGGCGTTTTAAAGCCTCAGAATCAGCGCAGTGTCACTAATTTTATTTTATTTTTTACAGTTTTTACACAGATTATCTGACTTTCAGTTCATCAGATTGAAGCACTAAAACTTTCCTCAAATTCTTCATTGAATTTAATCTGATTTCAGTTTAGGAGAACGCCGTTTAGGAGCTTTAAGCAGCTTAGATTTTTACTGCGGATTTTACACAATTTTGAAAGTTGAATTTGACGGCTTGAAAATATTTGTGCTGAATATTTAAAAGATGATATTTTTTATATATATATTGAATTTTAAACACTTCGAAAATGTGCACTTAAAATTTCGACAAGTAAAATTCTGAATAAAAATAATTTAAACATGTTTGTTAAGAGTTAAAAAATTCAAACTGAGAAATTCAGCGGGATTTAAAAATCTGATGAAACAAATAATCATCCATACACATAGACGTGGTTTAGACCTGGTTTAGACCTGGTTTAGTCCTGGTTTAGTCCTGGTTTAGACCTGGTTTAGACCTGGTTTAGTCCTGGTTTAGACCTGGTTTAGACCTGGTTAGACCTGGTTTAGTCCTGGTTTAGTCCTGGTTTAGACCTGGTTAGACCTGGTTTAGTCCTGGTTACCTGGTTTAGACCTGGTTTAGACCTGGTTTAGACCTGGTTTAGACCTGGTTTGGACCTGGTTTGGACCTGAACCACTGAGGGATTACATAGATTTAAAGACACATGGGAAAAGAAAAGAGAACAAGATAAAACTTTTTATTTTAACATAATTCCTGATATTTACATTTCATCATTCAGCTTCCAGTTTTGGCCTCACGGTTTTTGATTTATTTGATTTCATATTTTCTGTTAGAGACTGTTACTCGCCAAAACGTGACCCTTTTTTGTCCAGTCCAAATGTAAATACTGGAAGAAAATCTCACGAGATCATTTTTCTCACGTGTACGAGATCTTGTCCCGACCGTTTACTGCTGAAAGTCACGTTCTGTCGTCTAAAGAAAATGTTTTTAGTTTGAAGTTGTGGTATCGTGACGTTGGAGCGTTTTAATAGTGGGTCTTTTCCTGGTCTCAGTGGTCTAACGGCTTCTTCTTCTGCTACTGTTCTTACTGCTGTGCCCTGGGCTGCAGACAGGGGGCGCTCTCTGTTTACCCACTACATAAACTACGACTGTGAGACTGTGTTAACGTTACATTTACGTTGGTGATGTTTCTGTCGACAGATCAGTGCCTCCATCTCTCCAGCCAAGCGATCCGTGTGTCACTCGTTCAGTCGGTTCTCAAAAGAAAAACAAAAAGAAGAAAACAAAACAAAATAATTCATTCATTATTTGTCTCCAAAACCAAAATGAAAAAACAGATAAAGACTCGATTTTTTCAGTTTTCGATTTTGTGTTTAAATGAAAAATGAAAAAAAAAAACCAAAAAAAACCCCACAAAAAACGGAAAACGGACTGATCCAGGACTAAACCATTTTCAGTCCTGGTCTCCGTCCTGGTCCCGGTCTGGTCCCGGTCTGGTCCCGGTCTGCTCCTGGGCTCAGTCTTGGTCTGGTCCCGGTCTCAGTCCCGGTCTCAGTCCCGGTCTCAGTCCCGGTCTCAGTCCCGGTCTCAGTCCTGGTCTCAGTCCCGGTCTTGTCCTGGGCTCAGTTCTGGTCTCAGTTCTGGCCAGGTCCTGGGCTCAGTCTTGGTCTAGTCCTGGTCTGGTCCCAGTCTCAGTCCTGGTCTCAGTCCCAGTCTCAGTCCTGGTCTCAGTCCCGGTCTCAGTCCTGGTCTCAGTCCCGGTCTTGTCCTGGGCTCAGTCTTGGTCTCAGTCTTGGTCTCAGTCTTGGTCTCAGTCCCGGTCTCAGTCCCGGTCTTGTCCTGGGCTCAGTCTTGGTCTCAGTTCTGGCCTGGTCCTGGGCTCAGTCTTGGTCTGGTCCTGGTCTGGTCCCGGTCTCAGTCCCAGTCTCAGTTCTGGTTTCGGTCCTGTTCCCGGTCCTCTTCCCGGTCTGGTTCCAGTCTGGTCGGACCTGGTTTAGTCCTGGTTCAGACTGTTTTCTGTTTTTTTCCATTTTTCATTTAAACACAAAATCAAAAACTGAAAAAAATAAGTAAATAAAATAAATCTTTATCTGTGTTTTCATTTTGGTTCTGGAGACAAATAATGAAGAAAATAGTTTTTTTTTTCTTTTCTTATTTTTGTTTTTATTTTGAAAAGCGACTGAACCATCGACTCACAGACTCAAACCTGAACCTGTGACTAATCGTTCCTTTGTTATATTTACTTTGTTTTTTTATATCGAATCTTTTAGTGTCTTTTTTTTTTTTTTTTTTTTTAGTTTCAGAAATGATTAAATTATGGATTATTTTTCTGTTCTTTGTCGAATCCTTTTAAATGTGACTCGTTTTCGTGTCTGATTCAAACTGTAACATAAATATAATTGTACATCAATAAATGACGAGCTCCAGCTTCAGACTCAAACTCGTCTGTTTCAGTGTTTGAACAGAATCTCACAGGAAGAAAGCTACAGTCTGGAACTTTTCTGTCAGGCTTTAAACATGTCGATGGGAGCGTCTCGTTTCTCTTTCCTCGCTTCCTTCTCCACGATTCCTCCATTTTTTCAGCTGTCAATCAAACGAACGAAGGAGGAAACCTGAAGGAAACGAAGGAGTGTCTCCTCTGGTTTCCTTCCTTCGCCTCCTCTGTGGTTTCCTTTTTTCTTCCATTGTCTCTTTTGTGGTTTCCTTCCCTAGTCTCCTCTGTGGTTTCCGTCCCTCGTTTCCTCTGTGGTTTCCTTCCCTCGTCTCCTCTGTGGTTTCCTTCCCTCATCTCCTCTGTGGTTTCCTTCCCTCGTCTCCTTTGCAGTTTCCTTCCCTCGTCTCCTTCCCTCGTCTCCTTTGTGGTTTCCTTCCCTCGTCTCCTCTGTGGTTTCCTTCCCCTGTCTCCTCTATTGCTTCCTTCCCTCATCTCCTTTGTGGTTTCCTTCCCTTGCCTCCTCTGTGGTTTCCTTCCCTCGTCTCCTCTGTGGTTTCCTTCCCTCGTCTCCTTGTCCTCTGTGGTTTCCTTCCCTCGTCTCCTTGTCCTCTGTGGTTTCCTTCCCTCGTCTCCTCTGTGGTTTCCTTTTTCCTTCCCTTGCCTCCTTTGTGGTTTCCTTCCCTTGTCTCCTCTGTGGTTTCCTTCCCTTGTCTCCTCTGTGGTTTCCTTTTCTTGTCTCCTCTGTGGTGTCCTTCCCTCGTCTCCTCTGTGGTTTCCTTCCCTCGTCTCCTCTGTGGTTTCCTTCCCTCGTCTCCTTTGTGGTTTCCTTCCCTCGTCTCCTTCTCCTCTGTGGTTTCCTTCCCTCGTCTCCTTCTCCTCTGTGGTTTCCTTCCCTCGTCTCCTCTGTGGTTTCCTTCCCTCGCCTCCTCTGTGGTTTCCTTCCCTCGTCTCCTCTGTGGTTTCCTTCCTTCATCTCCTCTGTGGTTTCCTTCCCTCGCCTCCTCTGTGGTTTCCTTCCCTCGTCTCCTCTGTGGTTTCCTTCCCTCGTCTCCTCTGTGGTTTCCTTTTTCCTTCCCTTGTCTCCTTTGTGGTTTCCTTCCCTCGTCCCCTCTGTGGTTTCCTTCCCTCGTCTCCTCTGTGGTTTCCTTCCCTCGTCTCCTTTGTGGTTTCCTTCCCTCGTCTCCTTCTCCTCTGTGTTTCCTTCCCTCGTCTCCTTCTCCTCTGTGGTTTCCTTCCCTCGTCTCCTCTGTGGTTTCCTTCCCTCGCCTCCTCTGTGGTTTCCTTCCCTCGTCTCCTCTGTGGTTTCCTTCCTTCATCTCCTCTGTGGTTTCCTTCCCTCGCCTCCTCTGTGGTTTCCTTCCCTCGTCTCCTCTGTGGTTTCCTTTTTCCTTCCCTTGTCTCCTTTGTGGTTTCCTTCCCTCGTCCCCTCTGTGGTTTCCTTCCCTCGTCCCCTCTGTGGTTTCCTTCCCTCGTCTCCTCTGTGGTTTCCTTTTTCCTTCCCTTGTCTCCTCTGTGGTTTCCTTCCCTCGTCTCCTCTGTGGTTTCCTTCCCTCGTCTCCTTTGTGGTTTCCTTCCCTCGTCTCCTCTGTGGTTTCCTTCCCTCGTCCCCTCTGTGGTTTCCTTCCCTCGTCCCCTCTGTGGTTTCCTTCCCTCGTCTCTGTGGTTTCCTTCCCTCGTCTCCTCTGTGGTTTCCTTCCCTCGTCTCCTCTGTGGTTTATTTCCCTCGTCTCCTCTGTGGTTTCCTTCCTTTGTCCCCTCTGCGGTTTCCTTCCCTCGTCTCCTCTGCGGTTTCCTTCCCTCGTCTCCTCTGCGGTTTCCTTCCCTCGTCTCCTCTGTGGTTTGGGACACTTAATCTGGAGCGTTTGATTGACAGCTGAAAAATAGAGGATCGAGGAGACGAATCGAGGAGAAGGAAGCGAGGAAAGAGGAATGAGACGCGTCCTTTCTCTGTGGAGACGAGATCTGTGGAGAGGTGACCCAGCTCAGAGGAACACTTTCTGGTTTTTGAGGTATTTTTAGCACCACGAAGAAAAACCCAAACCAGATCAGAAGTGAACAAACGAAAACAGAACCTGACGTCCTCAGGAACCTCCTGGAGATCCTCCGACCGTCCAGAACCTCACGCAACAGAACACAACAACATGATGTCCACACAGCTGCAAAAAAAATAAAACAAACAGCAGAGGACTGAGAAACATCGTGGATTTTTCAGAATCGAAGCACCAAACTCTGACGTGTCTCAGGTAAAAGAAGTTTTATATTTTGTTCTGAAAGTTACGAGAATTTTGGAGGAGAAATGTTTTCTGCTTTTGAAAGGCCCAATAATAATCATCTGTGCACAGTGTTGGGGAGTAACAGATTACATGTACCAGAGTTATGTAATCAGAGTACTAATTATGAGTAACTGTATTCAGTTACAGTTACTGTTTCAGTGAGTGGTAACTGGATTACAGTTACTTTGCTGAAATAAATTTAAATTTATTTGAATTTAAATTTATTTGTTTGTTTAAATTTAAATTTATTTGTTTGGAGGATTACATGGCGGTATTTTCCTGTTTTCACATTTTCGGCTGTACCCCGCCTTTTTTTTCTTCAGTAATTACACTCATTGCTGGAAACTAAACCAGGTCTAAACTAGATCTAAAACAGGTCTAAAACAGGACTAAAACAGGACTAAAACAGGTCTAAAACAGGACTAAATCCTGCTGTGTGGTCTGCTCCTCGTTTTCTATCAATAATATTTTTAATTTGGTTCAGTAAAGTCTGGGCTTTTTATTTTCTTTTAGCAGATAAAACTTCTCATGTTCAAATATCTTAGTCTTTGTTTCTCTACAGCAAATCAAGTAATCCAAAGTATTCAGATTACATTACTCACTTTAAGTAATTTAATGGATTACGTTATAAACTACATTTTGGGGGATGTAATCTGTAATCTGTAGGGGATTACATTTTAAAAGTCACCTTCCCAACACTGTCTGTGCACTGCAAAAAAAACTGTAAAACTGCCAAAATGTAAAATATAAAAACTTAAATCTATCTGAAAATGACTTAAAAGTGTGAAATGATCTGTTCACGCAGCGAGAAAATTTAACTCGACAAGTTTTCTTAAAATAAACTTCCTCTAGATGAGATTGAAGCGTCTGTGCTCGGTGTTCACGGGCTGGAAATAAGTTTATAGATGCAAAGATTGAGATAAACGAACTTAAAACAAACTTAAAACCAGTTCATGTTAACTTCTTAGTATCGTTAATGGAATAAGGGAAGGAGAAAAATAAATAAATAAATCCTATCAAAGAGAGATACGTGAAGTGATAAAGAAAGCAAATTGTTGTACTGTCTGTTGTATTGTCTCTATTTAATTGTTAATAAAAAAATTGAATTAAAAAAAAACAGTTTATGTTCAGTGTTGATTTTCATGGGCTGAAAATAAATTAAAAGAAGATAAATTCTGGATAGAAGTTCTTGAAATCAGTTTTACATGAGAGCAGTTTGTCCATCTGTTTTCTTCTTCTCTGGGGTCGGGTCGCGGGGGCATCAGTCTAACCAGGGATTCCCAGACTTCCTTCACCCCAGACACTTCCTCCAGCTCCTCCAGTGGGACCTGAGGTGCTCCCAGTCCAGTCCAGAGTCACAGTCCCTCCAGTGTGTCCTGGTTCTTCCCTGGGGTCTCCTCCCATTGGGACATGAACACCTCCTGAGGGACACGTCCAGGAAACATCAGAACAGACGTCCTCCCCTCAGACGCTCCTCTCCACGTGGAGGAGCAGCGGCTCTACTCCGAGCTCCTGACTCTGTCTCTACGGGAGACGCCCGGACGCCCTGCGGAGGAAACTCATTTGTGTCGCTCGTATCGTGGATCTGGTCCTTCAGGTCATGACCAGAGGTGAGGGGAGGAACTGAGACTGACTTTTACACATGAGCTTTTGGTTTATCACAGATTTTTGGAGCTTGAATTTGCTCGAAAATGTTACTCTTCAAATGTGAGGGCGTCTTTGAAGGACTGTGGAAAGTTCCGTTTCACAGACAGAGGTTTGATATTGAACATAAACCTTCCCACACACGACACTGTGGACTTTGTATTTTAAACCTGAGCCTCTGTGATGAACGATCGACAAGATATGAAGAGTTCAAAATGGAACAAAATAAATTTGGTGCATTTTACCATGTTACACCAAAAAAAAAATGAAGCACCCACCAACATAAAATGGACAGTTTTAGAAAGACTAGACGTCTGTTTTTTACATGTCCAACATTTGTGATGCTGTTCTGCCTTATTTTTGCAAAATTAATTTTTGAAACTGTGGCGTCTGCACATGCAGAGAATTCATGGACTATGAAGACACTTTCAGAAGCTCAGAAAACTCAGAAAACTCTGAATATTTGTGATAAATCAAAAGCTCATGTGTAAAAGTACAGATTCTGCAAGTACATTTGACAAATTTTAACCCTTGAAAATTTGAAGGAACGACTTTAGTTTTATAGATACAGAAATCTGAAAGTGTCTCCTTGGAAAACTCTGCTTAAGTTGACAAAATATTTTTTAATAACAAAAGCAGTTGGGAGATAAAAGTTGGGACTTTTCCTGTTGGAAAGTGTCTGAACCTCCTAGAATTTTTTCAGTCAAATCTGAAATGGTCAAGTGGAGCATTTGGAGATTTGGTGTGGACAGACACGACTTTAAAGTCATTTTCTGACAGATTTAAGTGTTTCGATCTTAAACTTTGGCCAAGTTTTTTCGCAGTGTGGTTGGTTGGATGGTCTCAGGTTTTTCACGCTCTGTGGTTCAGTTTCAGTCTCTTCTGGAGAAATCTGGCTCCTCTGGGAATCTCGGCTCTATTTTCTTTCTCCTGGCTCAGGTTTGGAGGAGGAGCTCAGGCTGAGATCATCTGTAAAAACCAAACACCTCAATGCTTCAGGAGAGTGTTTTAACGTTTGAACAAAAGACTCATTTCATGTTATTTTTTGATCTTCTAAAGTCGATTCCTGATCACAAACCGACCTGGAGTTGTGTTTAATTTCAGTTTTTTGTCAGATTTCATTTTAAAAATAAAAGGAAACAGAGAAAAAACTAAGACTAAAACCAGAGCCACACACAGATTTGTACAAAATAGACTTTATTACTTGTAGTTGATGAGATGTTCCACACTGCCACGATAATCTGGAATGTTCTGTCCGAGATCTCACACAAAATCCAAAACACAAAACTCAAAACTCAAAACTCTGAAAATCCTGTACAATGATTTAAACGTCACGACGCTTCGAAAAGAAACTAAAAAAATAGAGGAAACTTTATGACGACAACTTTTAAAGGGCAGACAGGACCGGAGACAGGACCGGAGACAGGACCGGAGACAGGACCAGGTGAGGAGACAGGTGAGGGGACAGGTGAGGGGACAGGTGAGGGGACAGGTGAGGAGACAGGTGAGGGGACAGGTGAGGGGACAGGTGAGGAGACAGGAGGAGACAGGACAGGAGACAGGACAGGGTGAGGGACAGGTGAGGGAGACAGGTGAGGGGACAGGTGAGGGGACAGGTGAGGGGACAGGTGGACAGGTGAGGGGACAGGGGGACAGGTGAGGGGACAGGTGAGGGGACAGGGGGACAGGTGAGGAGACAGGTGAGGGGACAGGGGACAGGTGAGGGACAGGTGGGACAGGTGACAGGGGACAGGGGGACAGGTGAGGGGACAGGTAGGGGGACAGGTGAGGGGACAGGTGGGGGACAGGTGACAGGTGGACAGGTGAGGAGACAGGTGAGGGACAGGTGAGGGGACAGGTGAGGACAGGTGAGGGGACAGGGGGAAGGGGACAGGGGGACAGGTGAGGGGACAGGGGGACAGGTGAGGAGACAGGGGGACAGGTGAGGGGACAGGGGACAGGTGAGGAGACAGGGGGACAGGTGAGGGGACAGGGGGACAGGTGAGGAGACAGGGGGACAGGTGGACAGGTGAGTTCCTTGGCGCTGTTTGAGATTCAAGTAAAAGTTCCGTTAACAGTAAAAGTCGAGACGTCACAACAGATCATTTTATTTTATTTTCAGTTTTAAGATTTAACGTGTCTTTTTGTCTGACAGGAGCGTTTAGTTTGTTCTGTTTGTGTATATTTTTATTTTTCCGTCTGATTTCTGCTCCCGTTTCGTCCGTAAACAGACTCCTTCCCAGCGCAGAAACGTCACTGGATTTATATTTCTGAACGTTTCTCACGTCAGCGCTGTGTTCTGTTAAAGCACCAGCAGAGGGCGCTAAAGCTCAGTCTGGGAATCGACCAAACCGACGTTGGTCCAAGTCCGAGGAGCGTGAATCGAGCCGAGGGGGCGAACACTTCGTCGGACAGAAGAGGACGAAAGCTTCTCCAACTGTCCCACAAAACTGTAAATATAACTGAAACTACGTTCAGACTGCAGGACTTAACGCTCAATTCAGATTTTTTTGTGAAATCCGATGTTTTTGCGAGGTTGTTTATTTAATTTTATTTATTTATTTATTTGAGACAGGGACAGCGCACAATTTTTTGCATTTTTACCTGAACAGGAGAGATGTTTGTACATCAGGTTGTAGCATCAGTGCTGATCTCCACCTGTCGTCCCTGGACAGGTTCATTGATTATTATTATTATCATTATGATCGATTGTTTTTAACTGACCTCGACTATCAACTGTTCTTGGAGACCTGGAGCATGTTTTGGGTTGATGGGGGAAACCGGAGCGTCTGGAGGAAACTCATCCAGACACAGGGAGAAACATGCAAACTCCACACAGAAAGGCCCGGGCGACCTGGGGATCAAACCCGGAACCTTCTTGCTGTGAGGCATGAGTGCTAGCTACTCAGCCACCGTGCCGCTGGTTTCCAATTAAATGTGACTTGTATGTGACTCCAGTGTGAACATTAAACGGCCCAAAAGTGTCCCACATGTGACACTGGAGACACGACGACGTCAACCGCAGCGAGCGTCTCTGTGTTTACAGAAGTTGTCCAAACATGGACGCAGCATCGAGCACCTGGAGATTTTATAGTTCCTCTCGTACCAGAGCCAGAACATGAACAACTTACTTGTTTTAAGGAGGAGATTGAGAAGGAGAAGGACGAGGTTTTTGGTGGTGGTGTTTTGTGGTGAGTGGAGATGTGCTTCACTTCAGTCACATGGATCATGAACAGTTTTCTCTACTTCAGCGCAGAATAGTGACGTTTGTGTCTTGTTGATGACGTGTAGGTGGATGAATGTGACCTGACCGTTCACACTGAAGTCACATGTTAAAGATCAGATATGGATCAGTTTCAGGAGCACAGATCCAAGTGTCCTGGGTCACATTTGAAAAAATCGGATCTGTGTGGTTCAGACTGACATTAAAAGATCAGATCCAGGTCATATAGGGGCCAAAAAATTGGATTTGGGTCACTTCAGGCTGCAGTCTGAACGCTGCCTGAGCCTCGTTATTTTGGTCTTGAATTGTTCATATGAACCTGCGATACGTGAGGTTTTTGGTGTTTTTATTTTTACTATTTGTACTTTTTTATTTCACAACATGATAAAAAAAGCAGCGAGTTAGACACGTCCCTGCAGCGAAACGAGACAAAACGAACGCTCCCGTCAGACAAAACCAGTCACTGTTTTTTTATTTTGTTTGGTTTTGTCCGGAATTACAGGTTATAAAATGCTGGTGTGTCCTGTCGTCCCCCTGTCCCCCTGTCCCCGCCCACACACACTCGCGTTTCTTGAGAAATGGGAGCCTCCGTCTTCAGTTGGTTTTTGCGTCGGTTTGTTTCCTGATTTGTTTTTATCAAAAATGATGTTTGAGACGCACAGACGTGATGCGCACACACACACACACACACGCGCGCGCACACACACGCGCGCGTACACGCGCACACACACACGCACACACACACACACACACACACACACACACTGTACAGGGACAGAGGGACAGAGGGACGCAGGGACAGAGAGAGAACCTGTCCAATGGCTTCACTACAATCACACTCCCACACAGAGGGAGAGAGAGAAGAGACAGAGAAGAGAGGAGAAAGGGAAGAGCGAAGAGAGGGGAGACAGCGAGGGGAGAGAGAGAGAAAGAGAGGGAGAGAAGATGGGGGAAGAAAGAGGTGAGACCCAAGAGGGGGGAAAGAGCAGAGAGAAGAGAGGGGGAAGAGAGGAGAGAGATGGGGGATAAGGGGAGGGGGGAGAGAAAAGAGGAGAGCAAAGGGAGAGGAGGGGACAAAGAACGGGCATCGGAGAGAGAGAAGAGTGGGGGAGAGAAAAGAAAAAGAGGGGAGAGAGAGCGAGTGAAAAGGAAAGAAAGATGAAAGTTCAGAGAGAGAGAGAGGGATGACAGGAGAGCAAAGAGAGGAAAGAGAGAGAGACGTCGTCCTCCAGCTCTGAGCAGGAGGAGCGGTCGTCATGGTGACGGCGGCGGCGGCGTGACGGAGGCTCACGTCCGCCTGCTGCCGTCTCTCTCCTGATTGGTCCTTAAATAGTCAGAGCTCTCTCCTGATTGGCTCTCACGTGGACGTCCCCCTGGCGCCGTGGTGACCCCTCCGCTGGTCCGGGCTGGATCTGGGCTGGTCCTGGACTCGGGTGTGGTCCTGGACCCGGGGGTGGTCCTGGACCCGGGGGTGGTCCTGGACCCGGGGGTGGTCCTGGACCCGGGTGTGGTCCTGGACCCGGGTGTGGTCCTGGACCCGGGGGTGGTCCTGGACTCGGGTGTGGTCCTGGGCCCGGTCCTGGTCCTGGGCCCGGGTCTGGTCCGGACTGGCCCGGGTCTGGACCTGGACTCGGCGGGTCCCTGGACTGTGTTTGCTGAGGTTCCCGGTTCTGGCGGCGTCGTGGATCTGCTTCATGTTCTCCTGGACTTCGGCCTTGGCGTGTTTCAGGAGGTCGGCCTGACCCTGCACGAGACACAGGAAATGTTGGAAGAGGAGGGGTGTTGTGCATGTATCTCTATGGCAGAATGTTCAGCAGTTACTATGGAGACACTGTGCAGATGTTAGCAAATAAAATAAACAGGAACGTAACAAAATCCAAATCTTAAAATGTTCATAATCTGCAGCTCACCGTTCGATAAATAATATAATCCACTGAGTCACTGAGTCCTTTAGTCCAACACAAACTGAACCACATCAGCGACACAAGGAAAGAAATGATTTTTTTTTAGCTTAGTTTATGTAAATGAGTCATGTGATTTTAAGTTTAGTAAGTAAGTAAAACGTAAACAAATGTGCCCAAGCTGTGTGGATAGAGAAGGTTTTTAACGCAGAAACGACGTGTCTGGACGCAGATGGTTTTCGATACGGTCATACAGTGATACATTTCAGTGTAAACGTAAGAACACGAGCAGGAAAACACTGTAACAGCAGAAAAGCTCAAACTTATTTTTCTGGTGTTTGGAAAAGGAACCGTGAGGAACATTTGGTGTTTGTGGCTGTGTCAGGGCAGTGCTGTGTGATGTCACGTAGTACTTGAAAGAGCAGTGTCCACCGGAGGCAGCGCTCGCTCACGTTTAGACTCTGTGTCCCCACAAAGGACCAAAGGAGCAGCAGCGACTCACAGTCACAGCAGAACGAGGACGCACCTTCAGGATGGTGATGTTCCAGCTGAAGCTCTCCAGGGCTCTCGTGACCTTTCGACCTTTAAGCCCCTCCCTCGACGCCATGACCTGCAGCCCCTCGTGGAACTCCATGGCTGCAACACAAGAGCCACGTTTAGACCTGGTTTAGTCCTGGTTCAGTCCTGGTTCAGTCCTGGTTCAGTCCTGGTTCAGTCCTGGTTAAAACCTGCTTTTAGTCTTATTTAGTTCTGGATAAGACTGGCTTTAGTTTTCTTTAGTCCTGGTTTAGACCTGGTTTAGTCCCGGTTGAGACCTGGTTTAGTCCTGGTTGAGACCTGGTTTAGTCCTGGTTTAATCCTGGTTAAAATTAGCTTTAGTCCTTCTTTAGTCTTGGTTTAGTCCTGGTTCAGTGTCTGTAAAATCCTTGCTGTGAACTCAGTGCCCCTGCAGCTGTAGCTGAGTCTGCAGCACAAGTGTGTGTATGTGTGTCTCTTTGTGTGTGCGTCTGTGTGTGTCTCGTGTGTGTGTGTGTTTGTGTGTGTCTCTGTGTGTGTCTCTTGTGTTTGTGTGTGTGTGTGTTTGTGTGTCTCTTGTGTGTGTGTTTGTGTGTGTGTTTGTGTGTGTGTGTCTCTTGTGTGTGTATGTGTGTGTATGTGTGTGTATGTGTATGTGCGTCTCAGTAAATCACAACATTGCGTAACGTGGTAATATTATATCATGTATTTCACCGCGAGACCCCCCCGCCTCTGTTACCATGGCAACGTCCTGGGTCATTTGCCTCTGTTACCATGGCTACGCCCTGCCTGGGTCGGTCACCTCTGTTACCATGGAAACGCCCTATCTCCTATCTGTAGCCGTGGAAACGACCCAGGTCGGCCAGTGTCCTCTGTTACCGCGGGGAAAAATAAAATAAAACAAAAATAAATAAAAAAATAAACAAAATAAAGCTCTCGTGTCAGTGTCCTCTGTAACCACGAAAACGCTTCAGGTCAGTGTCCTCTGTAACCACGGAAACGCTTCAGGTCAGTGTCCTCTGTAACCACGGAAACGCTTCAGGTCAGTGTCCTCTGTAACCACGGAAACGCTTCAGGTCAGTGTCCTCTGTAACCACTTCAGGTCAACCACGGAAACGCTTCAGGTCAGTCAACCACGGAAACGCTTCAGTCCGCTGTAACCACGGAAACGCTTCAGGTCACTGTCCGCTGTAACCACGGAAACGCTTCAGGTCAGTGTCCGTCAGGAAACAGCTTCCAATTCAGGTCAGTGTTTCATTTTTACCGTTGTGTGGGACGTTTAAATCTCATTTTAACGTTTGTTTTTTCTGTCACTTATTTAGTTTCAGATTATGTCGTAAATGTGTTTAAAATGTCACTTTAAACACACACAAATGTTTGAAACCATTTTCATTTCCTGTTGTATTCTCTACGTTATCGGGACACCTGAAATATTCCGTCCGTCCAGAATAATACGTGACGTCAGTGAACGCGCACTGCCATATATGGGCGTAACGCAGGAGGGGGCGGGGCCACGGCGCTCACACTGATCAAGGGAGCAGCTCATACACTGCAAAAAGTTCGACCTAAAGTGAAGATAGAAAATCAGAAAATGACCTTAAAGTGTGAAATGATCTGTTCATGATCGAGAGAGAACGTTTTACTCGACGAGTTATATTAAAATAAATGAACTCGAGACAAGAGTGAAGTGTGTTTACGTCTTACATTTTGGCCAAGTGTTTTAGCTTTTTTCACTCCTCTACCTCCAGGCCTCAGTGAGCTTCATTTGCCTGGAGCTGGCGTCACACACTTTTCTTTTTCCAGTCTGTGGTTTGTTTTTTTACAGGTTTAAAAGTGTGTAACCTGCAGACAGACGAGTGCCTCACACACACAGAGGTAAAGTTGCGTAAGAGTTTTTCACATTTTCTTGTGAGTTGAATATTTTATAGGTTTTGTGCTTTGGGGTAAAAACAGAAACAGAGACGCATTGATTCTCTGAGTCAGCAGACGGATCAGATCTGCGTCAAAACGTTCTGTTTATGTCTCTGTTTTTTGCAAAACGGTGTCGACGTTTCCTCAGAACAGTTTTATCAATGTACAGAAATCCACAAATGATCTTAAAGTATAAAAAAAACACTGAAAATACAAAATCTCTAAAACTCTCCAACCTGAAACGTCCCTTGGAAAAACTAAAATGTGATTTATTTAAAAGTCTGTAAAAGTATCATTTTGTCGTCTTTGAGCAATAATAAAAGGATCATAATTGTGTAAATGTTTTTAAGGCATCAAACTGTTCCCGTCTGAAAGAATCTGTGTCATTCGTTCATTTGTTTTTCAAAAAAAAACAAAAAAACAACTATTTTATTATGAAAAAACAGATAATGATTAGTTTTTTTCAGTTTTCAATTTTGTGTTTAAATGAAAAAAAAAAAAAAAAACGGATAATGATTTTCCTATTTACTTAAACTGCGACACCAGCCTGAACCAGGACTAAACCAGGACTAAACCAGAACTAAACCAGAACTAAACCAGGACTAAACCAGGACTAAACCAGAACTAAACCAGGTCTAAACCAAGACTAAACCAGAACTAAACCAGAAATAAACCAGAACTAAACCAGGACTAAACCAGAACTAAACCAGGACTAAACCAGGACTAAACCAGGTCTAAACCAGAACTAAACCAGGACTAAACCAGAACTAAACCAGAACTAAACCAGGTCTAAACCAGGTCTAAACCAGGACTAAACCAGGACTAAACCAGGACTAAACCAAGACTAAAACAGGACTAAAACAGGACTAAAACAGGACTGAACCAGATCTAAACCATGTCTAAACTGGTCTCAGTCCCGGTCTGGTCCCGGTCTCAGTTAAAATAAAACAAAAAATAAAAAACAATCAAATCGAGTGTAGAAAAAATTAATTAATTAATTAATTGAAATTAAATTTAAATACAAAATTTTAAAGAATTAGGAGTCAAGTGAAGTAAATAAATAAATAAAAAGAAAGAAAGACAGAAATACATAATTAAATAAAAAGGAATAAGTAAAAAAAAAAAAATATATATATATATATATATATATATATATATATATATATATAATAATAATAATAATATAATTGGAGTCAAGTTCCATATTAGGAACTCCAAGTACAAGTCTCCTCCCTCTCTCTAACTCTCTGTCTCTCGTTCAGACCACAGCAGCCAGAGTCTTATCTCCTGCCATCTCCAGACATGTGGCCGCACACAGGAGTCACTCACGAGTCACTCACGGGTCACTCACGGGTCACTCACGGGTCACTCACGTCACATATTATTGTCTGTGTCACTGTCGTCCAATCAGAGCCTGTATCGAGTCTCTGCTGTGTCAGGTTTTATAAAAAGTGGAGAATCAATTACAACTTTTCTTCCCCATGACCCAAGTTGTTTGACCAGTTTTACATTTTTAAAGGCGCAGTACTCGATTTTCAGAGTAAAATAGAAATAAAACTTTTGGATATTCTTCTTGGAAAAGGCAGAAAATACACAGTCTAAATGAAAACAGTGGTAGAAGTGAATTATATGCAGTGTAAGTTTGAAAAGCAGAGGTCAGTGAGGCTGTTTTTAAAGTGTGTGTTCTGTTCACTCGTCCTGAGGCCGTCTGCTATAAAAAGATCTGAAACAGATTTGAGATTTTTTCTGATTACGCTGGAATTTTCACACCTGGTTTAATCTCTGCTGCTTCTGGAGAATCATCTGTGTTTGCAAAATGGCTGAGGGTGCAGAGGAGGAGGTCTGAGGGTGCAGAGGAGGAGGAGGTCTGAGGGTGTAGAGGAGGAGGTCTGAGGGTGTAGAGGAGGAGGTCTGAGGGTGCAGAGGAGGAGTCTGAGGGTGTAGAGGAGGAGGTCTGAGGGTGTAGAGGAGGAGGTCTGAGGGTGCAGAGGAGGAGGTCTGAGGGTGTAGAGGAGGAGGTCTGAGGGTGTAGAGGAGGAGGGTCTTGAGGGTGTAGAGGAGGAGGGTCTGAGGGTGTAGAGGAGGAGGTCTGAGGGTGTAGAGGAGGAGGTCTGAGGGTGTAGAGGAGGAGGAGGTCTGAGGGTGCAGAGGAGGAGGGTTTGAGGGTGCAGAGGAGGAGGTTGAGGGTGTAGAGGAGGAGGGTTTGAGGGTGTAGAGGAGGAGGGTTTGAGGGTGTAGAGGAGGAGGTCTGAGGGTGTAGAGGAGGAGGTCTGAGGGTGTAGAGGAGGAGGTTTGAGGGTGTAGAGGAGGAGGTCTGAGGGTGTAGAGGAGGAGGTCTGAGGGTGTAGAGGAGGAGGGTTTGAGGGTGAGGAGGTTTGAGGAGGGTTGAGGGTGTAGAGGAGGAGGGTTTGAGGGTGTAGAGGAGGGGTTTGAGGTGTAGAGGAGGAGGTCTTGAGGGTGCAGAGGAGGAGGTCTGAGGGTGTAGAGGAGGAGGTCTGAGGGTGCAGAGGAGGTCTGAGGGTGTAGAGGAGGAGGTCTGAGGGTGAGGGAGGAGGTCTGAGGGTGTAGAGGAGGAGGGTTTGAGGGTGCAGAGGAGGAGGTCTGAGGGTGTAGAGGAGGAGGGTTTGAGGGTGCAGAGGAGGAGGTCTGAGGGTGTAGAGGAGGAGGGTTTGAGGGTGTAGAGGAGGAGGGTCTGAGGGTGTAGAGGAGGAGGTCTGAGGGTGTAGAGGAGGAGGTCTGAGGGTGTAGAGGAGGAGGTCTGAGGTGTAGAGAGGAGGTCTGAGGGTGTAGAGGAGGTTTGAGGTGTAGAGGAGGAGGTCTGAGGGTGTAGAGGAGGAGGGTCTGAGGTGCAGAGGAGGAGGGTCTGAGGGTGTAGAGGAGGAGGGTGAGGGTGTAGAGGAGGGTCTGAGGGTTAGAGGAGGAGGTCTGAGGGTGAGGTAGAGGAGGAGGAGGGTCTGAGGGTGTAGAGAGAGGAGGTGAGGGTGTGAGAGGAGGTCTGAGGTGTAGAGGTCGAGGGTGTAGAGGGAGGAGGTCTGAGGGTGTAAGAGGAGGAGGTCTGAGGGTGCAGAGGAGGTGAGGGTGTAGAGGAGGAGGTCAGGGTGTAGAGGAGGAGGTCTGAGGGTGTAGAGGAGGAGGAGGGTCAGGGAGGGAGGTGAGGGTGCAGAGGAGGAGGGTTGAGGGTGTAGAGGAGGAGGGTTTGAGGGTAGCTGAGGAGAGGAGGAGGTCTGAGGGTAGAGGGGAGGAGGTCTGAGGGTGTAGAGAGGAGGAGTCTGAGGGTGTAGAGGAGGAGGTGAGGGTGTAGAGGAGGAGGTCTGAGGGTCAGAGAGGAGGTCTGAGGGTGCAGAGGAGGAGGTTTGAGGGTGCAGAGGAGGAGGTTTGAGGGTGCAGAGGAGGAGGTCTGACCTGTGGTCTGGATGTGGAGGATCTTCTGGTGGAGTCCGTCACTTTGCTCCATCACAGCTCGACTCGCCTGAACCATCTGAGACAAGAGAAGAAACACACAACAGAATAAAGAGACATTCCACATGTTCACACACACACACACACACACACACACACACACACACACACACACACACACACACACACACACACACACACACACACACACACACACACACACACACAGTGTGTAAAAGTTTAAGAAAACAACACAGACTTTTAATTCATCCTATTTACAGTTTCTCCAAAATGTTTTTCCCCGAAGTCAAAGCAACAGACTTTTCCTGACAGAAGATTTAGGAGAAACACCAGAAAGAATGACCACCACAAACACTGACCACCACAAACACTGACCACCACAAACACTGAACACTGACCACCACAAACACTGACCACCACAAACACACAAACACTGACCACCACAAACACTGACCACCACAAACACTGACCACCACAAACACTGACCACCACAAACACCACCAAAAACACTGACCACCACAAACACTGACCACCACAAACACTGACCACCACAAACACACTGACCACCACAAACACTGACCACCACAAACACTGACCACCACCACACTGACCACACAAACTGACCACACAACACTGACCACCACAAACACCACAAACACTGACCTCCACAAACACTGACCACCACAAACACTGACCACCACAAACACTGACCACACAAACACTGACCACCACAAACACTGACCTCCACAAACACTGACCTCCACAAACACTGACCACCACAAACACCATGACCACTGACCACACAACACCACAAACACTGACCTCCACAAACACTGACCTCCACAAACACTGACAAAACACTGACCTCCACAAACACCACAAACACTGACCACCACAAACACTGACCACCACACAACACTGACCACCACAAACACTGACCACCACAAACACTGACCACAAACACTGACCACCACAAACACTGACCACTCCACAAACACTGACCACCACAAACACTGACCACCACAAACACTGACCACCACAAACACCACAAACACTGACCACCACAACACTGACCACCACAAACACTGACCACCACAAACACTGACCACCACAAACACCACAAACATGAAAGAGTTTTTGGTGGAGCAGAACCTCAGAAGTGACCAGAGCTGTGACGTGTCACTCTTCATCATTTCAGGTCAAGTAAACTTAAAACTGCACGTCATGTTGAATTATCTTTGTCTAATATTTAAGTGCCAATTTTATTTATTAAAGGAACAAAAGAAAAGTGATCTGAACCTAGACGTGAAAAACTACTTCCCTCTAAACCTGAGAACCTGCAGCAGTCGAGCGTTTGTGAAAACGTTTAATGAATCTGTCATGTTGCTGTGGAGGATCTTTGTGCCGCTCGTCTTTGCTGCGTTGTTTTAAATCAGTCGGAGGGTTTCGTCGCTGTTTTCAGGTGGCGCCGCAGCGTCTCCAGGGTTCAGGTCTGGACTTGGACTAGACTCTGTACCGCAGAAATCCTGGCTTCGTGTGGTGGAGGATTTCACCGAGTGACGAGGGAGGATCATCCAGAACAAAAAGTGAAAGTGACTCCAGCTCAGGGGGAGACTGGAGCTGCTGATCGAACTCAACCGGAGCTTTTCTGGTCCACAGGGTTTGAGTGAAACAGACAAAACAGCCCAAAGACGAGACTCGATTTACTGAGACTAGAGAAAGAAACGTACCACACGATCTGAAAAACATCAGCAGGTTCAGTCCGTGTGTCGTTCGTTCATTCACATTTCAAAATAAAACCAAAAATAAGAAAATAAAATAAACAAAAAAAAAACAATTTTCTTCATGATTTGTCTTCAAAACCAAAATGAAAAAACAGATTGTGTTTTTTCAGTTTTCAATTTTGTGTTTAAATGAATAATAGAAAAAACGGATAACGGACTAAACCAGGACTAAACCAGGACTAAACCAGGACTAAACCAGGACTAAACCAGGACTAAACCAGGACTAAACCAGGACTAAACCAGGACTAAACCAGGACTGATCCAGGACTGATCCAGGACTAAACCAGGACTAAACCAGGACTAAACCAGGACTAAACCAGGACTAAACCAGGACTAAACCAGGACTAAACCAGGACTAAACCAGGACTGATCCAGTGTCATTAGTAGAGTATAAATATAAACACACTGCGGTCATCGAGCCGATCTCCTTCACTGATGGTTTTATGTCATAAAAATACTAAAGTCTCTCTCAGTCTGGTTCATTGTTCTGGGAGAAATATCACTTGTTTCCAGGGGATTGGACTCCCTGGAGACGGAGTCCAAGACGCAGGTCAGGGGCGTCTAAACTCAAATGCAAAGACGTCGAAATAAAGACATCCAGGGCTTTTTTTGACACCGCGGTCTGAACCTTAAGATTTGAAATAAACTCGTTGCTATAAAAGAAGAAACATGTTTGTTTACACAATTGCAACGATTTTTCAGGAAAGTCCTTCGAGCAGCAGAACTTTAAACTGAAACAAAGCACAACTCCAGGTCTGTTTTTGAGGAGGGAACATGACTTTGAGGAGCACTGCGTGACTTTTCAGGTTGGGCCTTTTCTTCCATGGAGATGCAGTTTCTTTCCCTGGAATGTTCCACAATATGGTTTTAAACTTATATAAAATGTATTTACTCAATTAAGGGTGTTTTTATTGCTCAAAAATACCCTTTAAATGTGCATTCTGACTGTGAGCGGAGTCGCCTTTTCACAGATCTGACTTGTACATTGGCCTGGTGGTGTCTCCTGTTTGTTTCTATGGAGACTGAAAGCTTTAATGCCGCACTTTGGAATATTGGAGGTAAAAGTTACACACAGCACCAAGAGTCAGTTGAGTGTAAAATAAAAACATTTACATAAGTGTGACTCACCAGCTCGTAGGTGGTGACGAGGCGGCGCAGGATCTCCGGCAGGGGCCCCACAGGCTCCAGGACGGGGTACTGGTCCCTGAGGTCGAACAGCAGCAGAGGGGCCCCGTCCGGCCCCCACACGCTGGAGCTCAGGGCCAACACACACTGCATGAGGCTCGCCACCGCAGACACGCCGCAGAGCTCCCGGAACAGACCGATGGAATTCTGTCACACACAACGAGACGGGGAATCAGAGACCTGGATTAGACCTGGATTAGACCTGGATTAGACCTGGATTAGACCTGGATTAGACCTGGTTTAGACCTGGTTTAGTCCTGGTTTAGAGACCTGGATTAGACCTGGTTTAGACCTGGATTAGACCTGGATTTAGACCTGGATTTAGACCTGGATTTAGACCTGGTTTAGACCTGGTTTAGACCTGGATCAGACCTGGATTAGACCTGGTTTAGACCTGGATTTAGACCTGGTTTAGACCTGGATTAGACTGGTTAGACCTGGTTTAGACCTGGTTTTAGACCTGGTTTAGACCTGGATAGAACCTGGTTTATTTAGACCTGGATTTAGACCTGGTTTAGACCTGGTTTAGACCTGGTTTAGACCTGGATTTTAGACCTGGTTTAGACCTGGTTTAGACCTGATTTAGACCTGGTTTAGACTGGTTTAGTCCTGATTTAGACCTGGATTAGACCTGGTTTAGACCTGGTTTAGACCTGGTTTAGTCTTGATTTAGACCTGGTTTAGACCTGGTTTAGTTTTTAGACCTGGTTTAGACCTGGTTTAGACCTGGTTTAGTCCTGGTTTAGACCTGGTTTAGTGGTTTTAGTCCTGGTTTAGACCTGGTTTAGACCTGGTTTAGACCTGGTTTAGACCTGGTTTAGTCCTGGTTTAGACCTGGTTTAGACCTGGTTTAGACCTGGATTAGTCCTGGTTCATAGATATAAGGACACATGGGAATAGAGAAGAAAGTTCTTCCATTTAAAGCTGTAAATCACATTAAGTCCATCTCTGTTCCTCTCACATGCAGATCTTCTCACCTGCATGTTCTCCCTGAGGTCCGTGGCCTCTCTCCTCACCTGCATGTTCTCCCTGAGGTCCGTGGCCTCTCTCCTCACCTGCATGTTCTCCCTGAGGTCCGTGGCCTCTCTCAGCAGGGGGCCGGCCATCTTAAAGGCCTCGTCCACAGGCCTCAGCCCCAGGTCCCTCAGGGCGGTGTACTCTCGGCCTTTTCGGGTCTTCCTCACGGACAGGCCTCGTTTGTGGGGCTTGCCTCCCCCTCGGCGGTTGGTGAGGGCCACGTGGACGAAGAGGCGGGCGTGGGGCAGCTCCTCGCCGGTGAGGGACTGCAGGGGCACGTGTCTGTACCCGGGGAGGAGGCACTCCAGAGGGATGGTGTACTGACCTGAGGAGGAGAACCATGGTTACGTTCATGTTCTCCAACACACAGCTCCATTTACTAAGGTCCACATTTAATCACAGTTCACATGGTTGGAAGAGCTGGGAGATTTGACAAAAACATGATCACTGACCATAAGAAATGTCTAGATCTCTATTAAAACTGGATTAATTACACAAACCGCAAAAGTGATAACAGTGAACTTTGAGTTTAAAGTGGAACGAAACCCTAAATCTACTTATTTACTTATCTTCTGTCCCCTGAGCTTTTTTGTAATTTAGGTAAATCAGATAAATGTTACTTCTTTATTTGTAAAGGGACAGTACATATTATGAATATTTAAAATATAAATGTAAAGATTAAAGCAGCGTTGCTCTTCAGTCCCTCGGCTTCAGTTTGACGCGCACAAAAGAACACAACACCAGCACACACACTGTACACACAATATCTGCAGCTTTGTGGTCAAACATGTACAAACACATGTACTTCCTCCAGTGTTCACTGCAGCCTCACGTACTACATGACACTACACATGACTGTGTGCTCTGGTGATGAGGTAAAACAGAAACTGTAATACCACATGACATCACAAGGTGGAACAGAGTGTTTTCTGTTTGAGAAAAGAACTCAATGTAAATCTACAGGGTTTGTGTGTTAAACGTGTGAATGAACCAAAACTCAACTCCAGGTCTGTTTGTGATGAGGAAGTAACATTCTAACATAGACCACAGTGTAATGTGGCCCTTTAACGAGTAACTCTCCAGTGTGACCGTGACCCCCGGCCCCGCCCACCTATGAACTCGTCCCCGATGAAGTGGTCGTCCAGCACCACGAAGCGCACCATGGCGAGCTCGGGGAGGTTGATCTGGAAGTCGAAGCTCTCGTCAAAGATGGGGTTGTCTCCGTTGTAGGTGACGGTCCTGGTCCTCCTCTCGGTGCAGTCCGCCGGGATCCCGTGCACCTCCACGTACACGTACGGGTCCACCACGTCCCCTTTGGCCCCGGAGCCTTTGGGTTTGGGCAGGTTCTGACCACTGATCACCTACAAAAACCATGAACACAGAGGATTACTCGCCTGACCAGCCAGTCTCTTCTACAATCACCGAACCCAGAACCACCCCAGACCACAGAGGGAGAAGAACCTCCGTCCAAACCACAGACAGACCAGATACGAGGTAAACATGTTCAGATCAAATCAGCTTTTACTGATAATCATTGTAATGCAGATTTATTCTTAATTACAAAAACACTGGACACTTGGAGCTGGTACCTTGACGTGCAGCAGCTGCGGGGACACGCCGGGCACACAGTCCCTGGTGTCTGCGCTGAAGTAGGACACCTCCTGCCTCATGATGCCCGGCCGCAGCACGTACCCGCAGTTCCCGTTCTGCCGGAACCAGGCGGCCGCCAGGTCCATCATCAGCCCGGCCGTCTGGAAGTTCATGGCCACCAGCTGGCAGCCGCACTTCCACAGGTCCAGGGGGTTCATGTTGCTGGAGTCCACGCGCATGGGGCTGGGGTACACGCGCGTCAGGAAGTGCTTATTATGGTTCACAAAGTCCCCTGGACTGTCCCCGGCCAGCCTGAGTGCCAGGGCCTCGTGCAGTGAGCACATCTCCCACGGCTTCTGAGTCCTGGACGAGGTCTGGAAGTCCACGAAGCGCACGGAGGAGCAGAGCGTCACCAGGTCTGACAGCTCCTTCAGCAGCCTGAACTTCCTGGGTGAAGTTTTCTGAGGACTGGCATTTGCGGAGACGTTTAGCGATACATTTTTCTGCTCCTTTTCTCCGCTATTTGTGGCTTTCATTTTGGCCACCATGTCTGCACCTTCATCCTCCTCGCTGACCTCGCCCTCCTTCACCGCGCCCAACCCGAGCTTCTTCCCCTTCAGTAAAATCCGATGTTTTAAGGCTTGTGGCGATGGTAAGTACAGATCTCCTTCCTTTGGCTCATCTCGGTACAGTTTATCCCCCAGTATCCTCAGCAGGTGTTCCACCATCACCTTCTGCTGCCGCAGGGAGCAGTGGTTCTCCAGGCACAGGATGAGCGGGTAATCCGAGGCCACGAAGGCGAAGCGCCCGATGGCTTCCAGGACGCAGTGAAAGACGAGAGGAGGGGAGAGGGTGTGTCCGGCACAGACCACGGGCTCGTCTCCATCTCCGTCCCAAACGTCCACCTCCACGCAGCGGCAGCCCATACGCAGCGCCCGGATGTACCCGGACAGGTCGGAGGGCCCGCGGTACTGGTCCTCGATGAGGTAGGTGTTGTGGGAGGAGCTGATGTAGTAGTGAGACAGGGGCTGGCTCATGTCCTGGCACACCAGCTTATGGTCACGGTCGAACAGGTGGCACTCGGGGGAGGTCAGGTAACTGGTGAAGCCGTCCAGAGAGAGGAAGGCCTGCTCCCGGCCCTGAGCCGACGGCTCATGGGTCTGGATCAGCTTCAGGGCCGTGTCCTCGCTCACCTGGGCACAGGGGACAGAGGAGGGTATGGAGGATTTTGTTTATATAAGAATAATAATACATGACACACAAAGATACTTCACACAGTTCAAGACAAAACACAAAAGAAAGAAACAGATAAAAAAGAGATGCACTTGAGGCAGTTGAGAAGTTTTGAACAGGTGAGTGTTCAGGTCTTTTTTGAAGATGGTGAGAGGAGATGATTCTCTGCACTTTATGACACACACTGTATCTTGCGTTTTCTATTTGATGCCTTCTGTATGTGTATAAAATGAAGAAAGAAAAGGAAAGAATACACTGAAAGAGAAGGAGTGTTGGACTGGTAGTGTATGATCCTCTGCACGTGCTCGGAGGTACAGAGTCTGGGAGCTTTGTGTTACCCACATGAGTCATGCCCTGCTCGGCCTCCAGGAAGCGGCTCAGGTCTTTGGTGTCCAGATACTCCTTGTTGCTGGAGAACTTCACGAGCAGGAAGTAGATCTCTGGTCGCGTGCAGAAGTCGTGGAACACCTGGATGAAGTCGGCTCTGGAGACCCTCTCGTTCCTGAGCGCTCGGCCCGTCCTCCTGCCCTCTGCCTGAGGACGACACAACGAGCAGACGCTTTCAAGATGTGTTATACGGCCTGTATGCAGTTATAATGCTGTTTCTTCATCACAAACACACCTGGAGTTGTGTTTCGTTTCATTCACATGTTTAACACACAAACCTGCACACAGGCGGAGTTCTTCTCTCAAACTAAAAACACTCTGTTCAACCTTGTTGGACTCTGACAAGCAAAACTTCTCTTTAATGAGCTGAAACTATCTATAAAAAAAATCACTTAAGAACTTCATTTATCACTATGGCAGAATACTTGACCAATACAAATTTTTTAACTGGGACAACATGATCAAATCTGCAGAGTTAAGTTGTACAAAGTTTTTAATAATCTTGCTCCTGGAGTTTGTGAGAAGAAATCCAAATCAACAACAAGAGCAGCTCTAGAGGCGGCCGCTCTGTCGTTTAGGAAAAGTTCTTTTGGACAAACTCTTTTGCTTATGGAGCAGCTCAGACATGAAACACAGAGAAGCTCATGTACGAGAACTTTCAGCACTGCAGCGTTTTCTAAAGCTTTAAAAGAACTGTTGTTCACCACTCAAATATGTCGCCATGTTTAACAAAATTACATTTGTTATATCGAGGTTTTTTTTTACTTCAAATGAACTGTCTGAAATCTGCACAGTGTGTGTGTTGTGTGTACAGTGTGTGCTGGTGTTGTGTACTTCTGTGTGATTGTTGTTGTACTTTTCTCAGTCCTGTAGATGATTTCACATCAACCTGTCGAGGGACTGAAGACGGAAATGAGCCATGCTGCTTTAATCCTTGCATATTTACATTTTAAATGCTCATTAACATGTGCTGTAGCCTGATTGATCAGCTGGTTTCACTTCATGGAAACCGTCTGACCTTGCAGTGTTAGGACTTGTTCACTCGACAGTAGGCGGGTACTTTTGTTATTTAACCAATCGCTGCTGTTTGGTTTGACGTATGTAATGCGCCGCAAACGGGGATAACTGGTATATTAAGCTTTTCCCAAATCCCATAGGAAGAAGGACAATAACATCCTTCACCTTGATGAAACTCAATTAATTCCTTGATCTCAGGAATCGTTGCCAACACGGAATGTCTGGCTCGTCTCTGATTGGCTGGCGCTTGAACTCACTTATGGGGTTTTGTGAGCGGAGGCACTAGGTGGAGCCAGACTGGCTATATGTGGTGTCCCTTTACAAATAAATAAATAAGAAATAAGAAATGTCATGTGGTGATACACCTTCACTAGAATCATTTGGATCATTTCAGCTCTGGAATCTCGACTGAACTGAAGATAAAAGGTACAAACTACAGTTTCATGACATCACAAGTTGGAACAGAGCATTTTGGGCTATGAAGCTGTAGAGAGACTAATCATAAAGAGTTATTCAAACAAGTGAATGAAACAAAACACAAGTCCAAGTCTGTTTTGAAGGAATAGATGTGTTAGAAAATGACTTGAAGCTCACAAAAGTCATTTAGGTGTAATATAGAACATTAAAGGAGAGGGTTATTATGGTGCAGAATTGACCTTTTGGAATTTTCTATCATGTTTTAACATTGTTCCCTCAGCGTGAAGTGCTTTTTTATGTCATCCATGCATGTTTGAGTAATCTAGGGATCTCTCCTGAGCTAAAATGACTAAGTAAACATCAAAACATACGTCTAATTTTGTTCTGGTTGTTTCTTACCTCATGCAGTTGAACGCCTCTCCTAATCTGTGCCTAATGTATTCAGACTTTGCTGTTATGTTCAGAGGTGGGCAGTACTTTTACTCAGTTACATTTACTCGAGTAACCTTTTAAAGAAATTGTACTTTCCAGAGTACTTTTCCAGCAGTGATGTTTGTAAAACGAGTAGAGTTGTAGGTGTGTGGATCTTACCTCAGCCTCTGCTCCGTTGGTCAGTCCGTCTGTGCCCCTGTCGCCTGTGCTCCTGTCGCCTGTGCTCCTGTCGCCTGTGCCCCTGTCGCCTGTGCCCTGTCGCCTGTGCCCCTGTCGCCTGTGCCCCTGTCGCCTGTGCCCCTGTCTCTGGCCCTCTGCAGCTCTCTGAAGCGCTGTTCCAGTTTGGTGCTGGTCACTCCGGGGTTCACTCCCTGGATGAGCCTGACCGCCGACAGGAGGCGGAGTCCCTGCTCCTCCTCCTCCAGACGCTCCGCCTCCTCCGCCTTGGTGAACATGTGCTCCAGCCAGCCCACGCGCACGCTGTCCTGAGAGCGCGCCAGCAGGTCCAGAGCCCCGCGCCCGTACTGCACCAGGTACCTGCCACAGGGTCAGAAGGATCCAAAGTCACATTCTAACAATCCTCAATTTTTCTCAGGTATTTATACTAAGGCCCCATTCACACTAGTGTGTATGTGAGTGGTGTTGTTGTGGGTGCAGTGTTCGTTCACATTAATCTGATGGAAAATGGCTCCAGAACGATCTGGTGCCTCCAGCTCCACGAGTTCATGTTGGTCCAGATGTGATGGGGACTGTGGGACTCCTGAAAACTCTGATACTCTGATTTAGGAGCTGGAGTCTCGTCCTGATTGGACACGTCACTGTGACTCG
Organism: Boleophthalmus pectinirostris; assembly: GCF_026225935.1. Lineage (NCBI taxonomy): Eukaryota > Metazoa > Chordata > Actinopteri > Gobiiformes > Gobiidae > Boleophthalmus > Boleophthalmus pectinirostris. Next base: position 36,761,093 of record NW_026571175.1, on the reverse strand, counting down.
CTCCTTCTGATTCTCTGGGTTCGTAACGTCGTCATGTGACGATATTGAATAAAATTGTTTAAACACACCAGGAGCACCCACAAGCACCCACCAGCACCTAGGAGCACCCACACGCATTCAGAAGCACCCAGGAGCACACACAAACACACACAAGCACCCAGGAGGCACCCAGGAGGCACCCAGGAGCACCCAGGAGCACCCAGGAAGCACCCAGAAGCACCCATACACATTCAGAATCACCCAGGAGCACCCACAAGCACCCGGGAGCACTCAGGAAGGATACACAAGCACCCAAAATCACCCGGGAGCATCCAGAATGACCCAGAAGCACCTACAAGCACCAAGGAGCACCCAAAATCACCCCGAGGCACCCAGAAGCACCCAGAGTTCAGCCTAACACCACCAGATCATCATGAGTCACAAACACTGGGCTCACGTCTGAGTCTGAATCTCCACGAGGCTGAGTCAGAGTCGCACTGTGGTGAATCTGACCAGAGGCGACGCCAACACCAGGAAAAGACTCAAACCGAAAACTGTTTATGTAAAAACACAGAACAAACAGCAGCTGACGAAGTGAAACGAAGACACAAAACTCAACGTCTACTGGGTCCACCAAACCTCTGAAGTCTAGTTCCTGCAGAAGCCTTAATTCTTTTAGTTTTTCTTTAATAACATCAAAAATTATTAACTTAGTCCAGTGGTATCAATGGTTGAATATAGTTGAATATAAATATGGACATTGTGGATCATTTGGTTCAGTTTTATGTCTCTATCATCATTAATTTCTGAGATGTGGCAAAAGTCTAATTTCTTTGGGACTTCAAGGATCTTGAATAAGCGACAGATCCTGAATTGTAACAAATGTAACACACATTATGGAACTTGAAATAAACAAATTTAGAACTCAAAAGACTTGAAACTGTGAAAAGTAAAATCTTTAATAGAGGTATTATTATATCATGACGTTTTCAGACGTGTGCACTGTAACCTACTTGTCAAAGCATCAATAAGAAATAGGAATGTGCAAAAATATTGAAATATTGATATATCGTATCGTTTTATCTGATAAATCTCTGATCACTACAAAAAAAACTAACTTTATGTCTCTCATTTCATCTTTGGCCTTTGTGGTTTTTGGGTAATTATGAAAAAACACTCAAAATCTGAACAAAATTGTCATATCGTAAAATAGAAAAAGGACGGCAGAGGCTCTGATTTGCTGTGAATTTATTAATAGTCACGCCAATGCGTTTCGACTACTTGGTCTTCATCGGGGCTGATGAAAATGGTCATATCATTGAAAATTATGGAGATGTGTGATGATTGAGATTATGATATATATATATATATATATATATATATATATATATATATATATATATATATATATATATAAATTCAGCCAGAGCCTTATGGACATCGTTAAAATGGAATTTAAGAGACTCGATGGACCCAGTAGATTTTATTCAGTTGAGCAAATATTCCATAGATTTTCTTTTTATTGGTATGGTCACCCTAATCTCCACGGCAACTGCTGAACATCCCGCCATAGACAAACATGTTCGATATCATGGCTAAATCCTAATAGGAGTGTGTTCCACGACTGAGGCTCTGACCTGAGTCCAGTGACCCAGATGTTTGCCACCTCTGCGCTGTGGGCCACCAGGTCCAGGCTGTCGTACAGGTCTCCGTAGATGATGGAGAAGGCACAGTCCTCAGAGATCTGATCGTAGAGCCCACTGCAGCGGAACGTCTCCGTGTTCCGCCCGGTACGAATCTGCGACCGCACAAAAGGAAAACAAGGGCGCGGAGATTAAAGGAACGGACTCCTGTGAGCGTTTTTACTGTGTGAAGAAGAGACTGAAGGACCGCTCCAGTCGAACGAAGCGCACCGAGGCTCGCAGTTATACAAGCGAATTTGAGCTGAATTTCATATTAGGGATAGGAATTTATTTACAGACAAAATAGGGTAAATTATAGTGGTAATAGAGTACAAAACTTACCTAATACAAATCTATTAATCAATCATCATTACCAGTTTTTTATGGTGGGAGAGGGTATTAAACTCTCGGACGAGCCCCCAGTTTGTTAACGACCCATCTCGTTAAAAAAACCAAGATGGATAATGAAATAAATTAAATAGTGTTTAATTAAAAGGGATGTAAAAGGTAAAATAACAAAACAGACTAAAATAAATGAAACTAAGAAACAAAACAAGAGAATTACACAGTTTTGTGCCACAAAACTCAGGGTCACACAAAAACGAGGTTAAACCAAGGGGACACACAAAACTAAAACAAAACAAAATATAAAAAGGCACAAAAAAGAACTAACTAGTATCTCAACCAAAATATCATGATGTCGTATCGTCAAAGTTCTTTCAATAACATCGTGGACCATCACAATATATCGAATCACAAGTCTCTTTGTTTAAATGAAGAGTTATGGAGCAGCAACAGCTAAAAAACACAGAAGAACTACATAGACCATGATCCTTTGCTCCATTTCTGTGCAGATGACAAGAAGAAATAACAGTTCTAAGTTTTGTCGAGGCGTTTTAAGAGGAAAAAGTCGCATATTCACAGTTTTGTTTGCAGCCTCCACAAAATATTGCAATAAATATTGTACGGTGAGATGTATATTGTGAAAATATCGTACGGAGAGATTTGGATATCGTTACATCCCTAATCGTGAGTCTCCCCACCATATCTCAATAAATATCGTACTGTGAGGTTCAAAACGTGACGATACTGTATTTATTCCTAGTTCAGTCCTGGTTTAGTCCTGGGTCAGTCCAGGAATCAGTCCTGGGTTAGTCCTGGGTTGATCCTGGGTTAGTCTTGGTTCAGTCTGTGGTGTGTTTCTTCCGCTCATTAAATAATCCCTGTGCAGTGACGACAGTCGAGTCGCATCTGTGATTTCGTGTTCGTACTGAAGAAAGTGAAACCGTTTTGTTTCATTTGGTGATTTTAATTCTTGAAGTCGTAACTTTTCAATTCATTTTCTGATGGACGCTTCAGTTAGAATGATTTTAATCTGTGTGCGATTTATCACGGGTCCGGGCGGGTAACGGGTCTCCAAAAACGGATCTGTGAGTGTGTGTGTGGTTCTGAGTGTGTCTGTGTGTGTGTCTGAGTGTGTTTGAGTGTGGTTCTGAGTGTGGTTCTGAGTGTGGTTCTGAGTGTGTTTGAGTGTGGTTCTGCGTGTGGTTCTGCGTGTGGTTCTGTGTGGTTCTGCGTGTGGTTCTGAGTGTGGTTCTGAGTGTGGTTCTGCGTGTGGTTCTGCGTGTGGTTCTGCGTGTGGTTCTGCGTGTGGTTCTGCGTGTGTTTGAGTGTGGTTTGTGTGTGGTTCTGCGTGTGGTTCTGCGTGTGGTTCTGCGTGTGGTTCTGAGTGTGTTTGAGTGTGGTTCTGCGTGTGGTTCTGCGTGTGGTTCTGTGTGGTTGAGTGTGGTTCTGCGTGTGGTTCTGCGTGTGGTTCTGAGTGTGTTTGAGTGTGGTTCTGCGTGTGGTTCTGCTGCAGTGCTGACAGTCCAGTGCTGATGTGTTCTGCGTGTGCCTTGTCGGACTCTTTCTTGGACGGTTCCCAGCCCAGAGCCTGGAGCCCCGTGTCCAGCAGGAAATATCTGTGATACACACGAGAGTTTGGACGAACTTTCTTCAGCTCACTGCCCTCCACCTGAAACACACACACACACACACACACACACACACACACACACACACACACACACACACACACACACACACACACACACACACACACACACACACACACACACACACACACACACACACACACACACACACACACACACACACACACACACACACACACACACACACACACACACACACACACACACACACACACACACACACACACACACACACACACACACACACACACACACACACACACACACACACACACACACACACACACACACACACACACACACACACACACACACACACACACACACACACACACACACACACACACACACACACACACACACACACACACACACACACACACACACACACACACACACACACACACACACACACACACACACACACACACACACACACACACACACACACACACACACACACACACACACACACACACACACAAACACACACACACAAAAGTGGTATTATTTGTAGTAAAAGCAATAAATAGAAATATTGAGTGTTGGCAAACACTTAAATCTGTTGTACTGGAAATAGTAAAGAAACAGAAAAAGCTGACTCTGCATCCTTAGCCAGTTAGGCTTTAAAACTTAGTTCATTTTTACCTCTGTCGACTTTTAAAAACTCCATTCAGAGTATTTTAAAGGATAATTGCCTAAATGACGATTTCGATTATTCCATGTTCCTCTGAAACTTATAAAACTTTCCTTAATGTATACAGATGTTTTGGTCTGTGGTCCAGTGTGTCCTGTTGTGTTTTTATTTATTTCTCTGCAGATGTGATGGACACAACACTTCCTGCTGTTTTGTGGGTTTGCCCGTCACCTTTACTTTCCTCATGGTTTTTCTAAACTTTTTCATTTCTTTTTCCTTTAGTCATGTGATCTCGTCATGTGATTGATATGCAGTGATGGGAAGGTGACTTTTAAAATGTAATCCCCTACAGATTACAGATTACATACCTCAAAATGTAGTTTGTAACGGAATCCATTAAATTACTTAAAGTGAGTAATGTAATCTGAATACTTTGGATTACTTGGTTTGCTGTAGAGAAGCAAAGACGAGGAAATCTTATATGTCACATAAGATGTTTTGTCTGATAAAAGAAAATAAAAAGCCCAGACTTTACTGAACCAAATTAAAAATATTATGGATAGAAGACGAGGAGACATGGTCCACATGGCATGGTTTAGTCCTGTTAAATCTTGTTTGAGACATAGTTTAGACCTGGTTTAGACCTGGTTTAGACCTGGTTTAGACCTGGTTTAGGACCTGGTTTAAGACCTGGTTTGGACCTGGTTTAGACCTGGTTTTAGACCTGGTTTAGACCTGGTTTAGACCTGGTTTAGACCTGGTTTAGACCTGGTTTGGACCTGGTTTGGACCTGGTTTAGTTTAGACCTGGTTTAGTCCTGGTTTAGACCTGGTTTAGACCTGGTTTAGTCCTGGTTTAGACCTGGTTTGGACCTAGTTTAGACCTGGTTTGGACCTGGTTTGGACCTGGTATAGACCTGGTTTAGATCTGGTTTCGTGTCTGGCAATGTGTGGAATTACCGAAAAAAAAAAAAAAAAAAAAAAGGGATTTAGCCCAAAATGTGAAAACAGGAAAATACCACCGTGTAATCCATTTATTTCAACAAAGTAACTGTAATCCAATTACAACTCACTGAAACTGTAACTGAATACAGTAACTCATAATTTGTACTCTAACTCTGGTACATGTAATCTGTTACTCCCCGACACTGTTGATATGTAATGATATTTAACAACACCTGTGGGTCCTGTTCCACCTTCATGCCCTGACAAAGACCATCCTGCCGTCCAAACTCTCTCGTAATAAAGGATTTAATATATTCAGTCGGCGCCTCGGGTTTGTACTTTGCCCATTTTTTGATTTTTGAGTAAGTGCTACATTTTGTTAAAAGAACTCCAGGTCTGTGTGTGACGAGGAAACTGCAGAACAACAGTGTAACATGGACCTTTCAAGTGTATTCACATTATCGAGCGCACTTCCTGTTTTTCAGCTGCGCAGTTTAAGTCATATAAAGTCGGACGTGCGTTACCATGGCGTGGATGCAGTCGGCCGCGCTGCTGATCTTCTTCTCTGACAGGCTGCTGCTGAAGGACACCGTCTTCTTCCTGTCCCGCCCAGACCGCGACCCCTCCTGGACACACGAGGAACAGCAACACAGTTATATTTAGACCAGAGTGTCCACACGTCCCAGTTTCCCCGGGACAGTCCCACGTTTGAGTCCTGTGTCCCCCGTCCCAAAAGATTTATACAAAACCAACGATTTGTCAAAGTTTTATACAAGAAATGTCCAAGGTGTCCTGCCAACAGTAAAGAGAGACATTTGTTTAGGTAAAATACAAAAAAATCTGCAGAATAATTTTCCTTAATTACACATTAGTTTCACAATTTTATTATTAACAACCAGTGATGCCACTAACGCGCTGCTTAATAATGTGTTAGTGTAGTCCAGTGCTTCTCAATTATTTTCTGTCATGCCCCCCCTAGGAAGAATAAAACATCTCGTGCCCCCCCCCCGCGTGACTATAAATAGTATAATTTGTCTATAAAATTGTTATAAGTACACCTCTGCATAACACTGTATCCTTATTAACGTATAAGAGAATAAAAAAAGAAATATGGACCAACTCACAACAAAGAACAGCTTTATTAACTGTAACAGAAAAGGTTTAAAGTGCATCTGAAATTCAAAAATAAAATTAAATCCTTAATTAAACTATAAAGATTTTTTGACTGACCATGTCAAACCATATGATACTGAAAAATAAAATTACATAAAATCAATAAATAATAATGCATTCAAACTGTCCGCCTGTCTTCTCATCCCTGTTAAATATTTTTTCATGGTGTCACTTGAGTTTCTGCTACACTTCGTGTCTGCACTTCATACTCAAACTCTGTGCTGTGTGCAAAGCGCGCATGCTCAGTGCAAACAAAACTCCTACACCACTGAGCGAATGCTCCCTGCGCACACTCTGCCAATGAGAGCGCCACTGCCCCCTAATGTAGTGGAAGTGCAATTGCACTTTATTCTAGGACAGTAAAAAAAAAAAAATAATAAAAAAAATAAAAAAGCATGTTCCCCGAGGTCAAACGTGCCCCTTGACGGAGCCTCACTATTTGAGAAGCACTGGTGTAGTCCGACTACTTTTGTCAGTATCGAGTCGTCTAACGCAGTGCTATTTCCAAACCAGTGTCAGATTGAAGTCACTTCTCTAATCCACTGCGCGTTAATATTTTTGCGTTTCAGGGCAACGTAGGGTATTTATTTATTTGTATTTTTTGGCGACGTGGGTTATGTGAGCCCAAAGATCGTATAAATCGCCTCTGGTGACACGTTTCCTGTGGAGTTACGTCAGAGTCAGATGTAAACACTGGAGGGAGAGAGGTACGACTTGTGCAGCTGGAGATACAAACATTATTTTGATTTTATTTCAGCTCAGGACGGGAACAGAAAGGTCGGTTGTTCACTCTGTGCTGGAGACAAAGTGTTGTCTGCTTCAAGAAAACAACATCAAACCTAAAGAAACATCTCGAGACACAACAGGGCACAACCACGTGAACAGAGCAGGTCCAGCACGGTGCCAAGAAAACAGTAACGTAAAGTAACTTGTAATCTTAGTTACTTTTAAAATCAAGTATTCAGTAACTTAATTAAGTTGCTTTTTAAAGACGTACTAACGACAGAGAGGCCAGTTCAGTTCAACCTTGGAACGTGTGGACACTACATCAACGCTTCTGACGTGTAACCAAAATGTCTTAAATCAGGCAAGTCCCAAGTATGTCCCAAATTACCTTACATCAGTTAAAAAGCTTTCTGAAAATCTACCTTGATAAAGCGAGTATTTAATATTTAGTGTTTAGTGGTTTTAAGGATCTTAGTGTAAATAAAAGGTCATTCTAACGTGTTAAACCTGCACATATTTATTTTTTTGGGGAACTTTTTATTTTCATTTTCACACAAAATAAAAACATAAAAACTTTCCCTGAGATAAGAATGTTAAAATGTTACCTTTACAAATGCAATATACTTATTCCAATACATGTACAGTATATATTATTACATGTACATCCTTGTGAGCATTTGAGAAACAAGGCATTAATAATAATAATAACCAAGATAAAAAAAATATAATAATAAGTACATAAAAAAGGGATTAAGCTATATATAATAATTTAAATTAAAAAAATAAAATAAAACAAATAAATAAAATATGTGCATGGTTTATTATTATTTTATTTATTTATTTAATTATTCACTGTACTGAGCACCAGTCTGTGGCCCTGGATCGGCCTTCTGCCTCGTCTGCGTTTAGATCTGTGGCCCTTGATGAAAAAAGTTTGGACAGTCTTGTCTTAAATGAATCTGCAGACCTGGTGTGTTTGGATAAACACAGCGGGACGATGGACAAGGTCTAATAGAGAAAAGATCTGCTTCAACATTTGTGATTTTTGTTTTTAAAACTTAACGAGGGAGTATTTTACTTCATTAACTAATAACACGACCTATTTCGATCTTTATGTCCTTTTTATTGCTTTGAAAATGCTGTATTCACTCAAAAACACTTTTCACTTTTCTTTCTGTTTCATGTTTTTTATTTGTGTTTAAACTAGGGATGTAACATTAACTGAAATATCGTCTCGTCAAAGTTCTCACAATAACATTGTGGATCATCACAATATATCGAATCAAAAGTCTCTTTGTTTAAATGAAGAGAGCAGCAAATAACTGAAAAAACACACAGGGAACTACATAGACCATGATCCTTTGCTCCATTTCAGTGCAGATACAAGAAGAAATAACAGTTCTAACATTTTTAAGTCTTAGTTCTTTGGATTAAGTCTTGTCGAGGCGTTTTAATACGAAAAAGAAGAATATTAACAGTTTTGTTGCCTCCACAAAATATTAAAAATAAATATCGTACGGTGAGATGTTTGTCGTGAAAATATCGTACAGAGAGATTTGGATATTTTTACATCTCTAATCATGAGTTTTCCCACAATATCACAATAAATATCGTAACGTGAGGTTCAAACTGTGACGATATCGTATCGAGAGACTTGGATATAAAACAAGACTAAAACAGGATTAAAACAGGACTGAACCAGGACTAAAACAGGACTAAACCAGGACTGAACCAGGACTAAACAGGACTAAAACCAGGACTAAACCAGGACTAAAACTAGGACTAAACCAGGACTAAACAGGACTAAACCAGGACTGAACAGGACTAAAACCAGGACTAAAACAGGACTAAACAGGACAGGACTAAACCAGGAACTGAGCAGGACTGAACCAGGACTAAAACAGGACTAAAACAGGACTAGGAAACCAGGACTGAACCAGGACTGAACCAGGACTGAACCAGGACTGAACCAGGACTGAACCAGGACTAAAACAGGACTAAAACAGGACTGAACCAGGACTAAACCAGGACTAAACCAGGACTAAACCAGGACTGAGCCAGGACTAAAACAGGACTGAACCAGGACTGAACCAGGACTAAAACAGGACTGAACCAGGACTGAACCAGGACTAAAACAGGACTAAAACAGGACTGAGTGTGCGCCCACGTAGACTGTCGGTTGATTGGAACTGAGAACGGGACCAGACTGGGACAAGAATGGGACTAAGACCAGGACCAGTCCGTTATCCGTTTTTTCCATTATTCATTTAAACACAAAATTGAAAACTGAAAATACAAATCATAATCTGTTTTTTTTTTTATTTTTATTTTGGTTTTGGAGACAAATAATGAAGAAAATATTTTTTTTTTATTTTCTTATTTTTGGTTTTATTTTGAAAAACAAATGAACGAATGACACACAGGGAGGGCATCTGACCGTGCACAAACTTCTGGAGGTGTGTCGGTTACTCTGGACCTCCTCCATCACATTAAACGGCAGGTTCATCCGTAAACCGGAGCGCCGGGATTAGGTTTGATCAGATTACATTACGTAACGCGCTCCAGGTTTAATCCAGCGCTCGCTCTCGTCTTTCTGTTGTTCTCCGCGCCGTCCTTGGCCTCCGCCGTCGGAACCATTAATCATCCAAATCCTGCCCGGTAACAAACGCACTTGGCCAATCAGATAAAACGATGGCCCGTCGATCAGAGGCCGTTCAGCCCGGGACCGTGACGGGGATAACATCAGGGAGATAAGGCTGATGGGATAATTATTCCCGATTGAGGCCAAGTGCAGTTTGACAATAGATCTAAAATTACAGATAGTGTCAAATTAGAATAATAAAATATGTATAAATCTCCCTCACAGTAACACAGAGACATCAGGACAAGGGCTGGTGTCATTAAGAAGCCGCCGATACGATACACACCTCGATACATCGTCCACAATACAGCGCAGTTTCAGTTTGATACAATATATTTCAAGTCGATTCGATACAGTTCAATAAAAATAAAGGCTAAATCATGTCTTTGTTAAACCACTTCTTGTGCAAAGTTCATATGAAACACAAACATTTTAAGGGTCCATCTGATGTAAAATAAATCTTTTCACATTGTATCTTCTGCACAATTTGGATTTTGGAACATGCATTACACAATAGTTCTGAAATCTTACTGATTTCTTGGAGACAGTCACAGACCAGGAACTATGAAAGTCCGACTATTGCTCCTCCCCCCGCCCGTCCTGAGAAAGCACAGGCTCCGCCCTCCAAACATGACGTAGGCTCTGAGTGAGCCGCCCTTCCTCCGCCATCTCAGGGAGGGAGGGGGAGACAGGTGTGACCCTGATAGAGGCAGGAATAAACTTTTATTCATCATGGAGATACAGCGCGTTCAGCCGCATGTGTTGGACCCGAAATTAGACTTTGAGGAGCACGAAGCTCAAGCACCGCGTCCACATCAGCTGAACATTACTGATTGGTAAAGTGTTAATAAACACTAGGAGAAAAACTTATTATATCGTGTAACTGCAGTGTAGAACAATGAGCTGATGCTGTCACTTTTGTTTAGGTTCATGTGGGAATTGTCAGTCGATGCAGGGTGGAGGTGGTGGAGCGGAGGGGGGCGGGTGTGAAGCATTTTCTTTTACGTCAAATGCGTCATAAGTGTATCTGCGGCATCATCTTTGTAGCAGCTTTAGTTCGTTGTCACATGGGAGGGTGGCAGAAATACGCTGCAATTTGTTAAAAAAAAACACAGAATCAATCTAAAAACCACTTGGGTGACAAATACAAGGCCCACACATCACTCTTAGAAGGTAGGAAGATCTGAAAAGTTGATTTTGCATGAGATGGGCCCTTTAAACATCAAAACAGTGAAAATGTCAAATGTGTCGCATCAACGAGTTTCCTTTCTCTGAACAAACAACGACTCAGATGAGAAACACCACTTTGCCCTGACGAAGACCATCTCGCTGGTCAAAACGCGTTGGCGTCCCTTCACGTAATAAAGGACTTTTAATATATTCAGTCGGAGCCTCGGGTTTGTACTTTACCCATTTTTACATTTTCCTGTAAGGGTAATTTTCTGTCCTAAGACCTCCTCTCTCTTAACCCTCGTAGACCTGTACTGTTATTTTTTCACTCTTTTAAGACCCAGTGAAGCGCTCTACCTCTCTTGCTTTATTTAACAACTCAGATGAATTCGTGGAGCTGGAGGCACCAGATCATTCCGTCTCTGGAGTTGTTTCCATCGGATTAGTGTGAACGAACACTAGGTGGCGCCACCTAGTGCCTCCGCTCAGTTTCATTTCTCTCCAGCAACTATGTCAGGAATCAGAAAACACTAGACGATTTGCAAAAACCCTGGAAGTGTGAGTTTAGGCACCAGCCAGTCAGAGAAGAGACAGACATTCTGTGTTGTCAACGATTCCCGAGATCGAGGATTTAAAGCCAGAACAAAGAGAATGTTTGATGAAATTTATCAAGAGGAAAGACGTTATTGTTGTTCTTCCTACAGGATTTGGAGCATTACATACGTCACGACCAAACAGCAGCGATTACTTAAATAAAAAAAGTCCCCGCCTACTGTCGAGTGAACAAATCCTAATGCTGCAAGGTCACACAGTTTCTACGAAGTGAAACCGACTCATGAATCAGGTTAGACGATCACTGCATCCACAACAAAAATGACTCTAATACACACTAGTGTGGACGGGGCCTTAAGACCCACATTTACTCTCTGGCTTTAACACCGCGTGAGTTGTGTGCTCCTCTGTGTCTTTTATTTATTTTAAATTTATTTGATGTATGATTAAATGAGTTTTGGGTTTATTTGATTGTTATATTATTATTGTACATGTATTATTATGTATTTGTGCAGCACTTTGGAAACTGTTTGTGAAATGTGCGACAGAAATAAAGTGGACTGGACTGGACACAGGGTCAGATGTGTTTGTAGAAACTTTTTAAAACCGTAAGCGCAGGTTCCTTTTACATTTTCTCGAGAGTCTTGCTTGGGTAATGTTTTTTGAAATGTAACTAAAGCTAATAACTAAAGCCAAACGCCGTAAAGCCGCTGAGATGAGGGGAACATAAAGCAGAGGAGCGGTCGTGAGGATAGTCTCATAAATCCAGAAGCGTTGAGGAGCTCGGGGGGTAACGGTTGATTTAATGTGCATCAAACGCGCCGCAGTCGTCCATCAGAAGAGCCGGCGCGTCGGGGAAACCCACAGGCCCGCGACGCTTTAAAGTGATTTATGGAAACACTGTAAACACGAGAACTACGACACGACGAGACCAGGCGTGAGGAGGACGAGCTCTGGACCTGCTGCGTGTGACAGACGACGAGAAATCACAAACACACGGGGAAATATTAGACCTGTGTTTGGATCATGGGTCTGTTTCCATGACCTCTTGTATAAAACTGAGATTTACATTTATATACTATATTTTTCGCACTATAAGTTGTACTTTTTTTCATGGTTGGGGTGTTTCCTGTGACTTATTCTCCGGCGCAACTTATATATTAAAATGTTCAGACTGACAGCCACAAGAGGGCGCTCTACTCTTGTGTGTCAGTATCAAGTACGACTATTACTCCTGAACGTGAAGAAACCCTCAGTCGTCCAGGTAGAATCCACGGTGAGGAGAAAATTCTGTCTGTAGACTAGGGACGGGCATTTGATGAAATTTTCTTAATCGATCGTCGGAAGAATTAACGATCGATTATCGATTAATCATTAATGTTTTTATATTAAAATGATCATCATTATTATTACTATCTGCACTAATCTGCATAAATAAATTCAACTTTACGACATATAAACCGTAACGACTTTAGAGCCACATCAGCTGTTTGACATTATAATGTGTTTAATTCAGTTTTGTTCAAATCTCACAGAAACAAAACTTAAAACCGCATCACTAATTTGCATAAACTAAGCAAAGATAAAACTCCAGCTCTTGTGTCGCTGATGTGGTTCAATTTCTGTCAGATTAAAAGACATGACTCAGGTGAATACAGGTTAGTGTGACCAGATTTGTGTTTGTCAAAACCAGGACAGCGTACGGGGGGAGGGGGGCGGGGCCTCGTCATCCACATTGAGCGACTCTCACCTGGAAAAACTTTTTCCCACTGGACACAGAAACATATGTGCTGCTTTATACACTGTGCACATGGACTCACACTTGTCCCCAACGCAACGGAAAGCGTGAAATTTCTTGTACAAGTCATCGTTAAATGTGCATTTGTGCTTCGGTACGTTGCAGACCGACCACTGTTTCTGTTTGTGTCTCGCGCCATCTGATGCAGAGACACATGTACAGACCTGTTTGGTCACACTACACACAGCAACCTACATTCAGTTTGTCGATTAAAATGAACGTAATCGATGAAATTCTTAATGATCAATTATCGATTAATCGATTAATCATGCCCATCCGTATTGTCGACTGGACAAAAGTTAGTTTGTTTTCAACCAAACTAACTTTTGTCCAGTCGACATAAACAGAATTTTCCATTACTCCGGTACCACTGTCACTTCACTCTACTGCGCATGTCTCCTGCAGAAAAGCCTCTGTCCTGCTGTAAGTGGTGAAATATTCAGCTGAAAATGGAAATCGAGCGAGAAAGCGGGGATGGAGAACACAGCTTCACGGGAACCGGGAGGATGTCCCATGAAACTTTCCTGAAGTCACTGGATGGATGGACAAAGCCTGGACTTCAGTGACACCGAAACCATCCTGTCGGGATTCAGAAAGGCCCGAATAATCGTCTATGTTCACGTTCACATCACAAACCAGGAAGACGTTTGAAAACATGCAGTGAAACTTCTGTAAATGTGCTGAGTGGTAAAATGAAGTGTGCAGACATCTGTGCTGTTTGGAATCATCTGGAGTTTGTCCCTCATCTCGTCTAATCACATGAACCCAGAGCACTCGAAGGGAAATGATGAAAACTGAGTCTGGTTGGAATCGTTGATGAGCTGAACATAACAGAACGCTACAATGACATGGAGAAAGAAAGAAAACTGGGACATTTTCTCATTTTTCCTACATTTTGTCAGACTTACTCCCACAAACAAAGCCCAAAGGAAGTTTGTAATCACATGTTTCCAAACGTCTTCCTTTTTTTGTGACGTCAGCGTGAACAGAGACGATTCTAACTGGAACCGAAACCATTCTGTCGGAATTCAGAAAGACCCGAATATTTCTAACTGGAACTGATGCCGAGTCTGATGACAGCGACGCCGAAGAGGATTTTAATATCGCAAACAGAACGCAAAGGAAGTCGTCATCCGCATGTTTCCAAACGTCTTCCGGTTTCGTGACGTAAACGTGAATAGATCCCAGTGCACCGAAAAACGTGGGCTCGCATCACCACAAACCTGCCTCTTATTTGTCCACGATCTTGGCATAAAACCTCCATGGAGAATATTCCGAAGTGTGGACACGCCACCTCCAGAAAGTGACATACTGTGTTGTTTAAGAACGATATTAAAACTGTAAGTGGCCATGACGTCTCTAAACAGTGATTAAGATCTCACACAATTTACCGACAGCGACACAGAAGAGTTTGCGTCGCTCCGTTTACCTCCGGAGGTCGAGGCCGAGATGTTCAGAAGTGACACTGAGGATGAAGAATTGAATGGTTTAGTGATTTGGAGTGAGATGGAGAGTTTGTTAAACTTGTTCTGTTCTGTTGTTTATAGTTTATCTGAAGAACTGTTCATATTTGACGTTAACAGTCTGTTGTTCTCTCGTCTATAGTTTTTACTACAACTTCACTTTACACAGGAAATGTCTGCTCCTGGACTCTGATTTTATAAAATACATTTCCCCAAAAAGTGTGACTTATGTCTGTTTTTTTCTTCTTCATTGAGCATTTTTTGGCTGGTGCGACTTATACTTCATATCGACTTATATTCCGAAAAATACGTTATGTTTTCTCTTGCTCTTTTTTGCTACTTATTTAGAATGTATTATTACCATTTATATTTTTTCTCTTTGTTGTTATATTTTATTGTGAAGTGTGACTCCTGTGTCCAAATAATTTCCCTGTGGATCAATAAAGTTTGACTAAGTTTCTGCTAAAAGTGTGGTTATGTGAGATAATCATTTTTTATTAGGAACGAGGCAATCCTCAAAAGTGTCATGGCCTATTTTTTTTATTTTTATTTATTTTTTTACTTTTTGGCAAATAACAACATGTCTGCATCTTGTATTTTTGTTGATTTTGTTCAATTAAAAATGATATTTATATGAAGTATTTTTTCTATAGAGCTTTTCACAGACTTATGTCACAAAGAAGCTTTACAGAGCATTATTCGTTCATTATATGATGTATTTACATTTGCCGTTGAATATTCATCACCTGACAAACTCAAGATCAAACAGCGACAGTCGCACGAGCAAAGTTCTGTAGAGAAGTTAAGAACAACAAATCAACTCGTGTTAAAGGATGAAAAGTTGACAGAGAGTGACGAGTGGACGACCGATTCTTTTTTTTTTTTCCAGTGTTGGAGCTTGCAGTTTGTCTGACGTGTAAAGAAAGTGTGGAGGTTTTCAAAGAATTTAATCTGCGTCATCAGGGTCAAACAATTCTGTTAAACGACCGACCCGACACTGACCCCATCACAATCAGGAGCCAGAATGTGCCCCCAGAGAAAAAAAGTTTGGTGACCCCTGATCTAAAACCTCTTCAGACATGAACGTTATAACATGGGAGAAATTAAGCTCCAAAAAGTCCATTCTGCAAAACTAACCCCCCTCTTTAAATAGGAATATGTTCTTAATTACGTAGCTAAATAACTCACTTTACTTCATCAATGATGCATAATAATCAAACCAAAAACAGAACATGATAAATGTCATATTCTGGAGGAGGCACGTCGCCTGTGACCTGCTCACACCAGACGGACATGTCACTCTGAATAAAGTTCTCCACATGATCAGTCTGAATGGCTCTTGCTGATAGAGATAAGAAAAAAACAAAACGGTCTGACGATCAATGGAAGAGTCACAACAGAGGAACAAAACGAGAAATCAAAGTTTAGGTAAATCCAGCTGAGAGAAAAGATCAGACATCTCCACTGTCCACACACACACAGCTCTTCCTTCGGCATGTTTAACACAAACTAAATATTGAAGCTAAAACAGGCTGACGTTGGTCTGTCAGCGTCTCCATGTTTGTTTTGGTTTGTTTTGCTTCAGTTCACCTTTGGCACAAACCTCAATGCTGAAACGTGATTGGTCCGTCTGCTTAACTGTACAGCGAGCAATAAGATGGATTCTTGAGAGACTGAGAAGAATCCAGAATCTGCTGTTTGATTCCACGGAAACGGAAAGTTAAAGGGCCCATCTCATGCAAAATCAACTTTTCAGAGCTTTCTACCTTCTAAGAGTGATGTGCGGGCCTTGGATTTGTCGCCCAAGTGGTTTTTAGATTGATTCGGCATTTAACAAATTGCAGTGTATTTCTGCCACCCTCCCACGTGACAACGAACTAAAGCTGCGACAACGATGACGCGGCTGATACACCTATGACACGTTTGATGCCTCCGCCCTGTCTCCACCCCGCATCATCTGACAATTCCCACATGAACCTAAACAAAAGCACCAGTATAAGCTACACTGCAGTTTACACGATATAATAAGTTTATCTCCTAGTGTTTATACTAATATAATACTTATACCAATCAGTAATGTTCAGCTGATGTGGACTCGGTGCTTGAGCTTCGTGCTCCTCAAAGTCCTCATCTGATTCCGGGTCCAACACATGCGGCTGAACTCGCTGTATCTCCATGATGAATAAAAGTTTATTCCTGCCGCTATCAGGGCGCACGTCTGTCTCCCCCTCCCTCCCTGAGATGGCGGAGGAAGGGCGGCTCACTCAGAGCCTACATCACGTTTGGAGGGCGGAGCCTGTGCTTTCTCAGGACGGGCGGGGGGAGGAGCAATAGTCGGACTTTCATAGTTCTTGGTCTGTGACTGTCTCCAAGAAATCAGGAAGATTTCAGAACTATTGTGTAATGCATGTTCCAAAACCCAAACTGTGCAGAAGATACAATGTGAAAAGAATTATTTTACATTTTGCTTTAAATCCGGACTTTACTTGATGTCCGACTGTGGAAAGTTACAGCCAAAGAACATTTCCATGGAGACAAGCAGGGGGACGTCTGTGTCAGGTTTGTGGAGATGCAAGCGTCACATGATTTCTATTGTATTTTGTAGTTTATTTTTAGGCTAAAAGGTTACGTAGTGGGGCATTAATCTAAACTGGAATCCCTCCCCTCACTCCACACACACGCACACGCACACACACACACACACACACACACACACAAACACACTGAACCTCCGATGATCTGACGTCTCTCCTGCTCCTTCACTGGAAAACTGTGTGGGCGAAAACTAATGACAAGATTTGTGTCTGTCAATAAAACAATCTCTGTTATTGATGAAGCCTCAGTTACCACGACAACACGCCCCCCCCCTCCCCACACACACACACACACACACACTCCGCTCCAGACTCCGCTCCACACGCTCCGCTCCTCCTCTGCTCTGGACTCAAGATTCCTGCACTGAAGATGACAGGGACTCTGGAACATTCTCTAGTTTAGATTGATTTAAACCACTCGGGACTCTCGCCTAGAATGTTCCACAGTACGGCCATGAGCTTAAGAATCTCCATGGAGACGTCCAAGCCAAATAACAAGTTGGATCTGTGGAGAGGCGACCCCACACACAGTAAGAATTCACGTTTTTTTTAAAGATATTTTTGTTAACTATAATACCAAACTGTGGACAATTTAAACCAAAGCACTCACGTCTCCACGGCGACAAACAGGCTACAGACTCCCTCCAGAAAAGTTACACAGTACAGTCCCTGACAAAAGTCTTGTCACTTATCCATTTTGTAGAAACAAAAGTTTATAACCTGACTTTAAATTAATCAACTGGTTTTAGAAATGTCTCATATGAAGCTAAAACCCTCCCAAATTATGCTCAATAAACTAAAATAAATTTGCTTCACTGAAGAAAGATTGATCATTTAATGAACACAGAAAGGTCAGATTTTGGAAAGACAAAAGTCTTGTCGTCTTGTCATATGATGCACCCAATCCTAGATTACAGCCTCACCTGTGATCAGTTACTGATCAATCAATTAGTGGGTGTGTATAAAAAGAACCTCAGCACACCAGACCTTCACATCAACTGCAACTTGACCTCTGACAACATGGCTCAGATCCACCCTGAGACCAAAGTGTTAATTATCAAGAGGCTGAAGACCAGATCCACTGCTGAGGTGGTGACACCTTCAATGTGTCTCAGCGTCAAGTACAAACAATAAGAAAAAGATCTGAAATGACTGGAGATGTTTTTGACAAGCCCAGGTCCGGCTGACCCCACAAGACAACTGCTCGGGAGGACCGTTTGTTGATTTAAAAATCTAAGGCCAGCCCCTTTTCCACTGCAGCAGACTCCACCAGGCCTGGTCACCTCAAGTCCCTGTGTCAACCACAACAGTTTGTAGAATTCTGTCTGGAAATGGCCTCCATGGTCGAATCAGTGCACAGAAACCAGCACTAAACAAAAGGCAATTAAAAAACTGTGTGGCATTTGCCAAGGCCCACAGCCTGTTAAAAGGATGGACACTGGAAAAGTGGCAGAAGGTGGATTTCTCAGATGAATCCTCGGTTGAATTACATCACAGCCGCCGCAAATATTGCAGGAGACCTACTGGAGCCCGCATGGATCCAAGATTCACCCAGAAAACAGTTAAGTTTGGTGGTGGAAAAATCCTGGTCTGTGGTTCCATCCAGTCTGGGGGTGTGTGAGACATTTGCAGGGTGGAAGGCAAATATCAATAACCTAAAATATCAAGAAGTATTAGCTCCTCTTACATTCCCAACCATAAAAGGGGTCAGATTTTGCAGCAGGAAGGTGCTCCATCGCATACTTCTATCTCTACATCAAAGTTTCTCAAAGTGAAGAAGATCAAGGTGCTCCAGGACTGGCCAGCCCAGTCACCAGACATGAACATCATTGAGCAAGTCTGGGGTAGAATGAAAGAGGAAGCATGGAAGACAAAACCATCTTGATGAACTCTGGGAGGCATGTAAGACGTTTTCTTTGCTATTCCTGATGACTTCATCAACAAATTGTATGAATCATTGTCAAACTGCATGGATGCGTCCTTCAAGTTCATGGAGTCATACAAGATATTAAATATGGATCTCACAGCACCACTACTTCATTCACTGACGTTATGCAACATATTTTTGTATTTGAAGTAAATTATTTGTTAAATTTTCTGTAGGCAACAAAACTTTTGTCTTGCCAAAATCTGACCTTTCTGTGTTCATTAAATGATCAATCTTTTTTCAGTGAAGCAAATTTATTTTAGTTTATTGAGCATAATTTGGGAGGGTTTCAGCTTTCATATGAGACATTTCTAAAACCAATCGATTAATTTAAAGTCAAGTTATAAGCTTTTGTTTCTACAAAATGGATAAGTGACAAGACTTTTGTCAGGGACTGTACAGCTTTAAACTAGTAGACTTGGTTTTTAAATTCAGGTCTATTTGAATTTTAGACTACTTAGACTACTTAAGGCCAAACATTCCTTGCAGCTCAAATCGTCCCTCAACAAAACACTCTGTTCCACCTTGTGATGTCACGAAGTGGTAGTTTTCAAGTGAACAGCTCCTTTTCCCTTCAGTTCAGTCGAGATCGGCGGCTCCAGGACTGCAAATGATCCACACGATTCTAGTGAAGGTGTGTGGAGTTTAAAAAAACATGGTGGAGCACTTCCTGTAACACCACATGACATCACAAGGTGGAGCAGAGCGTTTTGAGGTTTGGAGATGTAGACAGACTCATAATAAAGAGTCACACAAACACGTGTGAATGTTTTTGATGAGGAAACAACTTTCTAACTCGGTTTAAAGCTCAAAAGAGTAAACTTTGTGCCATAAAAAGACCTTTAAGTGTCATTATTCGTTTTTATCGAGTCACAAATGTAAAAGTCACTTTTCAAAGTTCTGAAATTGAGTCGGACATGTTTGTGTACTGTGTAATTTTTACATTGGAGCTCTGTCACCTGCTTGTTTCTATGGAGACGTTATTGATGCCTGGAATGTTCCACAGTGTGACATTAAACAGCTCGACTTTACATTTATTCAATCACAGAGCTGGTTTTATATTATTGGATTTACAGTTTAAAAAAAAACTCGTAAAACAGATGTTGGGACTGTGAGCGGAGTCGCCTCTCCACAGATCTGACCTGGAACTGGGTCTGGTTTGGTCTCCATGAAGATAGAAAGGTTAAATGCCGTACTGTGGAACATTCCATACAAAGAAATAACAGAAACATCTTCATGGAGAAAAGCGTTTGACGGAGCCTCCACCAAAAAAGTTACACAGTGCAGCTTTAACCCTTCTGGACCGAGGGCGTCGTGTTCGATACCTGGGAATATGTTTTATATAAACGCACGTAGAGCTGTCGCAAGAACCGCAAAAATGAATCAGCGCGGTACTAAGAGCCCAACATCCACCGCGATCACCGCACAAGACCAACGAGACCAACGAGACCAACGAGACCCGACCCAGAGTCCTGCACCCGCCCGGTCCCGTTAACATTCCACCTGTAACTGCCCGAACCCGTGATAACCCAGGACTGACCCAGGACTAACCCAGGACTGACTCAGGACTGACTCAGGACTGACCCACGTCTAAACCAGGACTGACCCACGTCTAAACCAGGACTAAACCAGGACTAAACCAGGACTAACCCAGGACTAACCCAGGACTAACCCAGGACTGACTCAGGACTGACCCACGACTAAACCAGGACTAAACCAGGACTAAACCAGGACTGACCCAGGACTGACCCACGACTAACCCAGGACTAACCCAGGACTGACCCAGGACTGACCCACGACTAAACCAGGACTAAACCAGGATTGACCCAGGACTAAACCAGGACTGACCCAGGACTAAGGTGCGTCTGTGTAGACCGTCTAGTGACCGCAGGCAAAAGGACTGGCGCATGGAGGTAAATGCAGCCGTCGCCCGATAGTGAACTCTAACCCGGTGCGGGACTCTGACCCGACCCGGTGCGGGACTCTGACCCGAGCTGCCACAGTGAGAGCTGGAGAGATGCAGCGGCACTTGTTCCAAAGACAAATGTTACTTCACACACTACACACTCTACATCCACACGACAACCAAGGTACATGTGCATCTGCAACATGTGCATCATCAGAGAGTTATATCATCACGTCGCACTGCTGAGCCGCTACCCAGCACCGCACGAGAAACTCCCGAACCACGACAGCCCTAAACGCACATTCATAACTTATTAATCACTGTGCGATAACGTCGGGAAAACGAGTGTCCAATATGAACTTTGTTTTGGTCCAAACTCAGTCGCTCCGTCCATTTTGATTGGTTCAAACTTTTCCAAAGAGTGTAGTGAGTCAAACTGGTCGATGCTCTGAGCGTCTGTGTTCAGAACAACTGCAAAAGTCGTAGTATAAGTGCAGCGATTTCTCAAATAAACGGAAAATTACACATGGAAATGCAGGAAGTGATGTGGCTCTGAGCCCTGGACCTGACTCCAGCTGTTTCCATGACCTGCACCAGTCAAGTCACGGGGCCTTTGTAGAGGTGTAACGATATCCAAGTCTCACGATACGATATCGTCACGTTTGAACCTCACGGTACGATATTTATTGTGATATTTTGTGGAGGCAAACGAAACTTAATATGTGACTTTTTCCTCTTAAAACACTTTGACAAGACTTAATCCAAAGAACTAAGAGTTAAAAGTGTTAGAACTGTTATTTCTTCTTGTCTGCACTGAAATGGAGCAAAGGATCATGGTCTATGTAGTTCCCTCTGTGTTTTTTTTAGCTGTTGCTGCACCACAACTCTTCATTTAAGTCCACGATATTATTGTGATGATACGATATCACGATATTTCAGTTATTGTTACATCTCTAGGCCTTTTCACTTTTTTTTGTTTTTGTTTTGACGCAATGAGGATGTTTTTTGGTTTATTTACAGACTTGCTATTTTGCACTTTTGTAGCACTAAGGCCCTAAATTAAACTTTTATTTTATGTGCAAAAAGTTGTTTATACATGTTTCTGTGTGTTTCGTATGAGTGTGTATATTATTATTATTTTATTTTTTTGTATTTCTGGTCCTGTACTATTACTACAGCAGCAGATTGTGAAATAACAGGTTGTACTGAAAAAAAAAAAGGATGTGTAACACTTCATTAAGGAGTTTTAAATGCAAAAATAAAATAAAATATCCAGGCGTGGACAAATGTACTAAAATTGCTCTTTGGTGTGGAAGGTTTAAGGGTGTAAATATCTTTAAGTTCACTCATGTGTGCGTTTGTCGTTTGTCGGTTGTGTGTGTACGTGTGTGCGGCGGCCGTGACGTATGCGTTTCTCGTAACTGTGTTTTGTTCTCACAGTCGCAGCGGCAGTTTGAACCACAGCCCTGCACTCGTGTGGAAACAGGAAGCAGCCGACAGCAGCTCCGAGCACTTCCTGTGGCTTTGAACCGACAACCCCCACCCCCGCTCACACACACTCGACACTATTTATAAAACGCACACATGTTTGAGAGATTCACACTCGTCTGACGGTGTGAACGGGCGTCACTCACGGGCGTCACTCACCCACGACGGGCCCTGAGACGCTTCCCTCCGTGTCCGAAATGTTCCACAGTACGGCTTTAAACCTTCCTATCTCCATGGTGACCAAACCAGACCAAGCTGCAGGTCAGATCTGTGGAGAGGCGACGCCGCTCACAGTCACAACGCCTGTTTTTCGATGTATTTTTGAGCCGTAAAACCACCTTGTAATTGAATAAATGTAAAGTAGAGCTGTTTAAAGTCGCACTGTGGAACATTCACTCCATAGAAACAAACAGCCAAACAGTTACACAGATAAACAGACGGATAGATCATGTTCACACACTTCATCAAACACTAAAACAGTTAAAAAATTTACTAAAGGTAATAAATTGTCATTAAAAGTTTGTGCAGATTTAAAGACGCAAATGACCAAAAAAAAAAAAAAAGATCAGTGTTATTTTCCGTTTGTATTAAAGCTGATTTTTCTCATTTCTGTCTCCTGTGGATCGTTCTGTTCTAACGTTGAGGTTTTAAATCTCAATATTGACCTAAAACGACTTCATAAAAGAAACAAGAGCGACGACTTCAGCGTCCAGACGAGCTGATGAGGCCGAAAACATCAAGACAACAAACTAAACTAAACAGGACTAAACCAAGACTAAAGCAGGACTAAACCAGGACTAAACCAGGTCTAAACCAGGTCTAAACCAGGTAAACCAGTCTAAACCAGGACTAAACCAGGACTAAACCAGGTCTAAACCAGGACTAAACCAGGTCTAAACCAGGACTAAACCAGGACTAAACCAGGACTAAACCAGGTCTAAACCAAGTCTAAACCAGGACTAAACCAGGACTAAAAACCAGGACTAAACCAGGTCTAAACCAGGACTAAACCAGGTCTAAACCAGGTCTAAACCAAGTCTAAACCAGGACTAAACCAGGTCTAAACCAGGACTAAACCAGGTCTAAACCAGGTCTACACCAGGACTAAACCAGGACTACGCCAGGTCTAAACCAGGTCTAAACCAGGTCTAAACCAGGACTAAACCAGGACTAAACCAGGTCTAAACCAGGACTAAAACCAGGTCTAAACCCAGGTCTAAACCAGGTCTAAACCAGGTCTAAACCAGGTCTAAACCAGGACTAAACCAGGTCTAAACCAGGACTAAACCAGGTCTAAACCAGGTCTAAACCAGGACTAAACCAGGACTAAACCAGGACTAAACCAGGTCTTAACCAGGTCTAAACCAGGTCTAAACCAGGACTAAACCAGTAGTAGTAGTGGTAGTAGTAATACTAGTAGTAGTAGTAGTAGTAATAGTAAATAAATAAAATATGTGCATGTTTAACACGTTAGAATGAGCCTCAGTTTTTATTCATGCTAATTAGAAACTTTTGTCTGAGGGCCATAGTTTGGACACGCCTGGTTTAATGTCATACTGCGGAACATTCCAGACAAACCGAAACATCTAGGTGAAGAAAAGCTCCACAGAAAAGACGCAGTTGTAGGAAACGTTGGCCCTCAGACGTGAACCCGGGACGTGAGCGTGATGAAACGTTTCCTGTGCAGTGCAGACGCGTCGTGTTCTTCTTCGTGTGGTCTGGTGTCTGTGGTGAGAACGTTTCAGCCGCCGCTTCACACTGACCTGCTGGAAACTTCTCCCATTTTCACGAAAGTCGACGGCGCGAGTCTGAGATGTTTTGGGTCGCATCGTACCTGTCCTCGGAGACGCGGACGTTTGACGCGCGAACCCTGCACGTTTACATTTCTTCTCTCAAACTGAAAACGTGTGATGTGAGGAAGAGCTCCACTGGGTTTTTAAACTCCATAAACCTTCATAAACCTAGAATCACTCTCTGCTGTACTACAATACAACAATATGGATCAGAAAAGAGACAGGAGCAGCAGCAGCAGTAGTAGTAGAAGTAGTAGTAAAGTAGTAGTAGTAGTAGCAGTAATAGTAGTAGTAGCAGTAACACTAGCAGTAGTAATAGTATACATAGTAGTAGCAGTAGTAGTAGTAGTAGTAATAGTATACATAGTATTAGTATTAGTAGTAGTAGTAGTAGTAGTAGTAGTAGCAGCAGTAGCAGTAGTAGTAGTAGTAATAGTAATAGTATACATAGTAGTAGCAGTAGTAGTAGTAGTAGTAGTAGTAGTAGTAATAGTATACATAGTAGTAGTAGTAGTAGTAGTAGTAGTAGTAGTAGTAGTAGTAGTAGAAGCAGCAGTAGCAGCAGTAGTAGTAGTAATAGTAATAGTATACATAGTAGTAGTAGTAGTAGTAGTAGTAGTAGTAGTAATAGTATACATAGTAGTAGTAGTAGTAGTAGCAGTAGTAGCAGTAGTAGTAGTAGTAATAGTAATAGTATACATAGTAGTAGCAGTAGTAGTAGTAGTAATAGTATACATAGTAGTAGTAGTAGTAGTAGCAGTAGTAGCAGTAGTAGTAGTAGTAATAGTAATAGTATACATAGTAGTAGCAGTAGTAGTAGTAGTAGTAGTAGTAGTAGTATACATAGTAGTAGTAGTAGTAGTAGTAGTAGTAGTAGTATAGTAGTAGTATAGTAGTAGCAGAGTAGCAGCAGTAGTAGTAGTAGTAGTACAGTAGTAGTAGTAGCAGTAGTAGTAGTAGTAGCAGTAGCAGTAGTATAGTATACATAGTAGTAGCAGTAGTAGTAGTAGTAGTAATAGTATACATAGTATTAGTATTAGTAGTAGTAGTAGTAGTAGTAGTAGTAACAGCAGCAGGACGTCTGGATTTGTCGCATCTGGATTTGTCTCTTTTGGATTTGTGGCGTTTGGATTTGTCTTGTTTGGATTTGTCTCTTTTGGATTTGTCGCGTCTGGATTTGTCGCGTCTGGATTTGTCGCGTCTGGATTTGTCGCGTCTGGATTTGTCGCGTCTGGATTTGTCGCGTCTGGATTTGTCGCGTCTGGATTTGTGGCGTCTGGATTTGTCGCGTCTGGATTTGTCGCGTCTGGATTTGTCTCTGGATTTGTCGCGTCTGGATTTGTCGCGTCTGGATTTGTCGCGTCTGGATTTGTCGCGTCTGGATTTGTCTCTTTTGGATTTGTCGCGTCTGGATTTGTCTCTTTTGGATTTGTCGCGTCTGGATTTGTGGCGTCTGGATTTGTGGCGTCTGGATTTGTGGCGTCTGGATTTGTGGCGTCTGGATTTGTGGCGTCTGGATTTGTCGCGTCTGGATTTGTGGCGTTTGGATTTGTGGCGTCTGGATTTGTGGCGTCTGGATTTGTGGCGTCTGGATTTGTGGCGTCTGGATTTGTGGCGTCTGGATTTGTCGCGTTTGGATTTGTCTCTTTTGGATTTGTCTCTTTTGGATTTGTGGCGTCTGGATTTGTGGCGTCTGGATTTGTCGCGTCTGGATTTGTCTCTTTTGGATTTGTGGCGTCTGGATTTGTGGCGTCTGGATTTGTCGCGTTTGGATTTGTCGCGTTTGGATTTGTCTCTTTTGGATTTGTCTCTTTTTGGATTTGTGGCGTCTGGATTTGTGGCGTCTGGATTTGTGGCGTCTGGATTTGTGGCGTCTGGATTTGTGGCGTCTGGATTTGTCGCGTCTGGATTTGTCTCTTTTGGATTTGTCGCATCTGGATTTGTCTCTTTTGGATTTGTCGCGTGTGGATTTGTCTCTTTTTTTGGATTTGTGGCGTCTGGATTTGTGGCGTTTGGATTTGTGGCGTTTGGATTTGTGGCGTCTGGATTTGTCGCGTCTGGATTCGTCGCGTCTGGATTTGTCGCGTCTGGATTTGTCGCGTCTGGATTTGTCGCGTCTGGATTCGTCGCGTCTGGATTCGTCGCGTCTGGATTCGTCGCGTTTGGATTCGTCGCGTCTGGATTTGTGGCAGATAAACCGGAGCTCCGTCTCTTCTTTCGTCGTCTGAGTGTGACTGAAGCTGTGGTCAGACCTGAGACTGCAGACACAGGAATGCCCGTTTCCTGTTTGCCTGAAACATTCCTCTGTGCTGTGTCAAGTCTGTGGAGGGAGGGAGGGGCTCCTGGGGGCCACTGTCATATTGTTACGGGGCCCATGTTGACAAAAACGAAAATCTTATTTAAAATGATTATTATTATCTCAGTCACAGTGAACATCTGTGCAAACAAAGCATCAACTTTCAGACGATGTTTCAAAACGGACTTTAGTGTTTGTGTGCGTCTTTATGTTATAATTTGGACATTTTTAATCACAATATTGATCTGAACGACTCACTGCTGCACTGTGTAACTTTTCGGTTGGGCGTCCGTCACCGCTCTGCTTCAAATGTTCCGCAGTGTGGCATTAAACACATTTTCTACTTTACATTTATCCGACTACAGGTGGTTCAAAAATCCCTCAAAAAACAGACATTGTGACGGTGAGCGGGGTCGCCTCTCCACAGATCTGACCCGGAACTCGGTCTGGTTTGGTCTCCATGGAGATAGAAAGGTTTAATGCCGCATTGTGAAAAAACACGATGCACCTTTTATAAAAAACAAAAAAAACAAAAACAAGTGCGACGACTTCGGCGTTTTGAAAACTGTGGTGTTCAACAGAGATGAGACGTCGAAAACGTCAAGACAACAAAGAGCCGCATGGACCAAACCAGGACTGAACCAGGACTAAACCAGGATTAAACCAGGATTAAACCAGGACTGAACCGGGACTGAACCAGGACTGAACCAGGACTAAACCAGGATTAAACCAGGACTGAACCAGGACTGAACCGGGACTGAACCGGGACTGAACCGGGATTAAACCAGGACTAAACCAGGACTAAACCAGGATTGAACCGGGACTGAACCGGGACTAAACCAGGACTGAACCAGGATTAAACCAGGATTGAACCGGGACTGAACCTGGACTCTGGAGATCAGATGATGATCAGGTTTGTGGAGTAAACACTGGGGTTCAGTCTCAGTTGGTTTGGAGCCAAAATTTGGACACGTCTCATGATTTAGAACAAAGGACACAAAGGACGAGAGCGAGACCACGTCCCCCTGACGACAGACAGGGACAGACAGGGACAGACAGAGACAGACAGGACAGACAGGGACAGAGACAGGGACAGAGAGAGAGAGACAGGGACAGAGAGAGAGAGAGAGGGACAGACAGGGACAGAGACAGGGACAGACAGGGACAGACAGGGACAGAGAGAGAGAGACAGGGACAGACAGGGACAGACAGAGACAGACAGACAGGGACAGAGACAGGGACAGACAGGGACAGACAGAGACAGACAGACAGACAGGGACAGAGACAGGGACAGACAGGGACAGACAGAGACAGGGACAGACAGGGACAGAGACAGGGACAGACAGGGACAGACAGAGACAGACAGGACAGGACAGGGACAGAGAGACAGACAGAGAGAGACAGGGACAGAGACAGACAGACAGACAGACAGGGACAGAGGAGACAGGGGACAGACAGACAGACAGACAGACAGACAGACAGGGACAGACAGACAGACAGACAGGGACAGACAGAGACAGAGACAGGGACAGACAGACAGACAGACAGAGACAGACAGACAGACAGACAGACAGACAGACAGGACAGACAGACAGGACAGACAGACAGACAGACAGGGACAGACAGAGGACAGAGACAGACAGACAGGACAGACAGGACAGAGACAGACAGACAGACAGACAGACAGACAGGGACAGACAGAGGAGACAGACAGGACAGACAGGGACAGACAGGGACAGACAGGGACAGACAGAGACAGAGACAGAGGACAGACAGAGAGAGGGGGGGACAGACAGGTGCAAAGAGAGTGAGAAAGATGGAGGACAGAGAGAGAGAGAAGAGTGTGTGTTGCTCTCCAGCGCCCCCTCTGTCTCTGAAAACACAACTACACAAACTGATCACCTGAGACACACACACACACACACACACACACACTGACACACACACACACACACACACACACGACACACACACACAGACACACACACACACACACACACAGACACGACACACACACACACACACACACACACACACACAGACACACACACACACACACGACACACACACACACACACACACACACACACACACACACGACACACACACACACAGACACACACACACACACGACACACACACACACACACACACACACACACACACACACACACACACACACACTCTCTCTCTCGTTCCTTAAACGTGTGAATGAAACAGTTCGGTTTGTGACTTTAAATCAGGAAAGTCAAACTCAAATTCACGTTGGGCCAAAATTAAAAACTGGGACTAAGTCGTGGGACAAACTAAATATTTATTGAAAAATGTCAACATCATCTGTAATGTTCAACCTTTTCTTATTCAAATAAATGTTTAATAAAAGGTCTAAACAGGACTAAACCAGGACTAAACCAGGTCTAAACCAGGACTAAACCAGGACTAAACAAGATCTAAACCAGGTCTAAACCAGGACTAAACCAGGTCTAAACCAGGACTAAACCAGGTCTAAACCAGGTCTAAACCAGGACTAAACCAGGACTAAACCAGGACTAAACCAGGACTAAACCAGGTCTAAACCAGGACTAAACCAGGAAAAGACTCTAAACCAGGACTAAACCAGGTCTAAACCAGGTCTAAACAAGATCTAAACCAGGACTAAACCAGGACTAAACCAGGTCTAAACCAGGTCTAAACTAGGACTAAAACCAGGACTAAACCAGGACTAAACCAGGACTAAACCAGGACTAAATCAGGACTAAAAACCAGGTCTAAACCAGGTCTAAACCAGGTCTAAACCAGGACTAAACCAGGAGATATTAATTTAGCAAGATATTGTTTTTTTTTTTTGTTTTTTTTTCCCATTACTCGTCGTGAGATTCTGAATCATAAATATTGTGTTGAATAAATCAAATCTGATGTAAATGTGACATGGATCAAACTCTGTAAATGTTTTAAAGGCATCAAACTGTTCCTCATCTAAAGACTCTTATTGTGTTTTTACTCCATTTCTTGCAAAACGAGCAACAAGGAGGGAAAAGATTTGAGACTCGTGATTTTGGGACTGATAAAGGTTTCCTCAAACATGTGAATGAAACAAACACAAAAACACAAAAACACAAAAACACAGGCGCAGGATCAACACGCGGATAAAGAGTCCGTTTGGCGAAATACAGAACAGTGAAGAGCCGTTCTAGAGCCGTTCTGGAGCCGCTCTAGAGCCGACTCGTTCATGACCGTCACGTCCCGGTGCGTGCACGTCTGGGGCTGTGTAAATATGTGAGGCCACGTGCAGCTCCGCGGGGCTGTTGTGATCGCTGAAGGTGACGGCGGAAGGAAGGCCGGTGTGCGCGCGCGTGACGGAGCCCGGAGCGGCAGGACGCGGCAGGACGCGGCGGTACGCGGCAGGACGCGGCAGGACGCGGCGGCGGAGGCAACAGTTTGTTCGCCCCAAGTTCACCCGCCCGGAGGCTCCCGATCCCCGAGCCGTGGCCTACCTTGATCAGACTGCTGCGCCGCGGGATGGTCTTGGAGCCCGAGTCTGCGCCGACAGCGTCCCAAGCCTCGGCCGAGCACTCGCTCTGGACCCGCCTGACCGCCTCCGGTACGCCGCAGTTCCCGTTGGACACCGCGGATCGCTCTGCCGCCGCCGCCGGACTCGCCGGTCTGGCTCCGTCCTTCCACGAAGCCGCCGGCGGAGCCACGGCCGTCTTCCTCTCTCCGCGCTCGGCCATGGCGCGCTGCGTGTCGCGGCGGGGGGGATGTGCGCGGCGCTGGAGCTCAGAGGTGCGCGGGGGGACGGCGGAGGGGAAGCATGGTACCGCGGGCGGATGCGCACCTCTTCCCCCCAGCGTGTGCGGAGCGGGGACGGCGGCGGAGCGGGGACAGACGCGGGGAGGGGACACGCCTTCCGCACGCCGCCTCACGCGCCCTCCCCTCCCGCCCACATCCATCACACACGCACGCGCACAGCAGAGGACAGATGCGCGTGCGTGACCTGGGCTCGCGCACGCGCACACTCCGCTCGTGCGTGCGCGTGTTTCCCGCGCTGCAGTGACAGTGAGAGCCGTTTGGACTCAGATGACTCGGGGATTCGGATCAGAGCCGGATCAATGGTGCGCGCGCTTCATGGACGTCACAGACTCCCAAACCCAAACCTGTCTCACGCAACAGATAATACTCCCTACAACTGTACAACTCACCCTTATGCAACAGATAATACTCCCTACAACTGTACAACAACTCACCCTTATGTAATAGATAATACTCCCTACAACTGTACAACTCACCCTTATGGAACAGATAATACTCCCTACAACTGTACAACAACTCATCCTTATGTGACAGATAATTTGAAGTGTATTTCTGAGACTTTATATTTCATTACTTTTTTTTATGCTACTTACTTTGAATTTATTTTTACCATTTATATTTGGACTCTGTTACACACACGCTCATGTCATATTCTGTTCTTATTTTCATTTTCACAATAAATTCTGTTTAAACAAAACCAGCGGAAGTCTCAGATGATGTCCTCAATTCAACCTGGAGACTGGAAAGTGAACGGAGCCCCTCTGCTTTGGCGTCTCGGGTTTTACAGGTGGTTCACGTGCGCTGCAGGACTGAAAACTGAGGTTAGGACTCCATCTACTGGCCGGACCGGGAATTACAAGACTATTTCATAAACCACCGTTTTTAGACTTAAACTTTATTAATCCACAAAAGAAATGGTTTGGACACAGACGCTCACACAAAACAATATAATATTATAACAAAGAGGAAAAATATAGATGGTAATAATAAATTCTAAATAAATTGTAAAAAAAAAAAAAAAAAAAAAGGGCAAGAGACACGTGTGAAATTAGACAGAATTATATAAATGTAAATGAACAAGTCAAAATAAAATAAAAAATTGAAATGAGAGACAGGGCTATTATATTTCTATGGGGCATTAAAGAGGGGTAGGGGGTATCACACTTTTATGGGGCATTAAAGAGGGGCAGGGGTATCAGGGGGGGGGCTATCACACTTTTATGGGGCATTAATGGGGGGTATTATACTTTTATGGGGCATTAAGGGGGGGGGGCATATAACACTTTTATGGGGCATTAAAGAGGAGGTAGAGGGGCTATCACACTTTTATGGGGCATTAATGGGGGGTATTATACTTTTATGGGGCATTAAGGGGGGTATCACACTTTTATGGGGCATTAATGGGGGGGTATCACACTTTTATGGGGCATTAAAGAGGAGGCAGAGGGGGTATCACACTTTTATGGGGCATTAAAGGGGCTTTTATGGGGCATAAAGGGGGCAGGGGAGGGGGGTATCACACTTTTATGGGGCATTAAAGAGGAGGTAGAGGGGCTATCACACTTTTATGGGGCATTAATGGGGGGTATTATACTTTTATGGGCATTAAGGGGGTATCACACACTTTTATGGGGCATTAAGGGGAGGTAGAGGGGTATCACACTTTATGGGGCATTAAAGAGGGGGGGTATCACACTTTTTATGGGGCATTAATGGGGGGTATCATACTTTTATGGGGCATTAAAGAGAAGGCAGAGGGGGTATAACACTTTTATGGGGCATTAAAGAGAAGGCAGAGGGGGTATCACACTTTTATGGGGCATTAAAGAGGAGGCAAAGGGGGTATCACACTTTTATGGGGCATTAAGGGGGGGTATCACACTTCTATGTGTAACTGCGCTGAACTCGGCTGTGTAAAAGTCCAGCTTGGTTGCAGGAATAACCCGTCTGTCTTTCATTCGTCGTTAAGTTTATCTGTGTTGTGAATAAATGACCAGGACACGGTTCTGTCTTTTGTGGTTTTAATCTGCTCTGGTGAGGAAACCTCGGCTCAACACGGGGAGCAGCTCTACAAGGACAGCAAGTCACGTCAGCTTCTGAAAGTTCTCTTCTGTCACAACATGTGCAAAAGTCCATTATTGTGTAATAACTCAAGCAATGTACAAAATATCAGCTCATAAATGTTCTGGAGGACATAAATACGTTGTACAATTAGGCTGTGATCATATAATGAGCAATTAAACAGAAATACATGATTTTTACCGATTTTTACCGAGTTAAATTCAGTGACCCACCTCGTTCTGTTATGCATAAAAACTTGTTTTAACAATGTTTAAATGTATAATTCACCTGTCTTTATAATTCTTAAGTTTCGCTTGTGTATGGTGTCATCTAGTGGACACCTCTGAAATTGCACGCAGAGCACGAACCGAATCAAACTTTATTGAATGGTAGTAATGCTTATGAACAGCAGACATTACAGCAGCAGTTGCTTTCTGAGTCGGCATTTTTAAACTTTTTATATTTTTATATGAGGTTGCATCGCCGGTACGTATTTCTACCTGTGTTCAACAACTTGTACTCGTAACTCTACTTGTTTGTTTTTAATACTGGCATTGTAATATGATAATTACACACAAACCATGCAGCTCTCAAAACAGCGTCGGACAGTCTTCAGTGTGTGGAGTTACAACCTTGTACTTGTTAAGTCTTTAATCACAGAATGCAGGTCCAACTTGAAAAACACAGAAAAATACACAAGGCTCAACTCAACTTGAAGATTTTTATTTGAATTGTTCAGTTTCTGTAGTAGTAGTTGTAGTTGTAGTAGTAATAGTAGTAGTAGGTTGAAAACCTTTAAAATAAACAAATATGCGTAATGAAATTAAATTTACATTTTACAATTTCATTAGTGATATATCTATTTAAATTTCAATAAATATGCATAAATTATAATATTTACTATTTAGATAATATTTCTTATATTATAAATAAATATTATAAATAAATATAACTTTTACATATTAAATTAAATAGCTATAATTTTAACAAAAGTATCATTTTAGCAATAAATTTTAATCCTAAATATAACTTTTTTTTAATACAATTTTAAATGACTATATGAAATAAATGTAATATTTTATTATTTAAGGCAAATAAAAAAAAATTCAAGAACTGTTTTTAAGTGCTATATACATATTAATATATATTTTCATTAGTGCTACGTTAACTTAGATTTGACACCATTTCCTATTTTAACTGAACTCTAATTTAATTGAATTCTAATGTTACAGGTTAATTTCCTCACCGGTGTGTCTCTGTTTTCCCTCACATTCCTTGGCTGTCCCAATTGAGGCTGCAGCTCCGAAGGCTGTGAGGTTGGTCTCGTCGGCGCGAAGGCTGCAGCCTTGAACTGGCCTCGCGACCCAGGCGTTGCGAAAGGGACAGTCAGACTCGAGCGCTCCCGTCAGCAACCGAGACCTCTAGCAATGCAATGCAACACCCCGCGCAGATTCACACACGGATCAGTAAAAAGACGCACAGGTCATCAAACTGTCGGATTTTGTGACCAAATTATTTAATAATTCGCATCAAATCTTATGGCCAAAACCGAAAAGTATGTTTAACTTTTGCAAAACAAACGGCTATATTTAAGGTACATTTAAATAGACTAAATTATCTTAAAATAAAAAAAAATGTGAGAGATATGCATTACTAAATATTATCATTATTAAGGATTTTTATATGACCAGGATTACATTTATACAGTCAGTTTGTAAAGAAAGAAAGACATCTCTCCTGAGAAATGATTTATAAACAATCCAAGGAACTTCTGGAAATACTTTATCATAATATGAAGTCAAATATTAAACCGATACACACACTCTCATTAACAAGTTAGTACAAAGCTTATGTCAGTAAATCTCATTGTGTTCTTTTTGCTGAAGCAAGTGACAATCAAAATGAACAAAATTATTGCCAGATATGTGGAATACCACAGCTTATCTGAGTACAATAGTACATTCTTAGTACATGTAATAGTTACTATCAAAGAGACACAAAAAATGGACATTTCCATATCAATGTCATAAGGTGAAAAACATTCAGAAACACTAAGCAATGTTTTCATTTCTTCTCACACACTTGTTCAGATCATATAACTCTGGGACATGGAGACATGGAAGTGGAGACATGGTGGACTTGGACCACTCAGTCTGATGTGTCTCTCGTCTTGGAGAGGAAGAGCAGATGGTTGTTGCGTCTGATTGATTCAAAGTTCTTCCTGTAGAGTGAAACCTGTAAGACACACACATAAAACAAAAACTATTAGAGGAAAATAGTTTCAAGAGCATGCAGCCCAAAGAACACCTGGACTCCCTCCGCACTATACATTTATTATTATTTATTTATACGCAAGGATGAGAAAAACAATTTCGATTCTTTATATTTTTCGTATGAAAATTGAAATAAACTATTTTTAACGTTGAACTTAAACTTTGATGTACATTCAGAATCAAAGGCTTTACATCTGAACAGCTAAATGAATAGAGGAATCCCACACATTTGAGAAATGCATATTCACAATTTAAATCATAATTAACATGAGATGATTCATTTGCAGCTCTTATTAGTACAATTTCAATGTAACATGCCCCTACCTAATCGTTTGGCAAGTCTGGGTCAGCACCTCCAGCTCAGTGGGCTTTACTTTGTCATCTGAACCTCCTGATGAACACACACTGCAGGGGCCATAGAACTGTTGGCTGACAAGATGCTTGTGATTCATAAAATGGGTCAAATGCAGATGACAAAGTAAAGCCAACACTGAGTGGAGGTGCTGACCCAGACTCCTGCCAACGATTAGGTATGGGGCATGTTACATGAAAATTGTACTAATAAGAGCTGCAAATGAATCATGCTCATGTTGAAATTATGATTTAATTGTGAAAATATGCATTCTCAAATGTGTGGGATTCCTCTATTCATTTAGCTGTTTCAGATGTAAACTGCCTTTGATTCTGAATGTACATCAAAGTTTAAGTTCAACGTTAAAATAGTTTATTGTCAATTCTTCATACGAAAAACATATAAAGAATCGAAATTGTTTTTCTCACTCCCTTGCGTATAAAAAAATAATAAATGTAAATAGTGCGGAGGGAGTCCAGGGTTCTTTGGGGCTGCATGCTCTTTGAAACTTATTTTCCTCTAATAGTTTTGTGTTCTTAATGTGTGTGTCATTACAGTTTTCACTCTACAGGACAGAACTTTGAATCAATCAGACGCAACAACCATTCTGCTCTTCCTCCTCCAGAAGACGAGAGACACATCAGACTGAGTGGTCCAAGTCCACTGTCCATGTCTCCACTGTCCATGTCTCCACTGTCCATGTCCAGAGTCTCATATGATCTGAACAAGTGTGTGAGACAGAAATGAAACATCTGCTCATAAGTGTTTCTGAATGTTTTCAGCTGTACTGACATTTGATTTATGGCGAAAATGTGCCATTTATTTGGTGTCTCTTTTGATAGTAACTAATTACATTACATAAGAATTACTATTGTACTGCAGATAAGCTGTGGTATTCCACATGACCAATCTGGCAAAGATAATTGTTCATTTTTGATTGTCACTTGCTTCAGCAAAAAGGGAACACAATGAGATTTATGACATACAGCTGTTTGTACTAACTTGTTAATGCAGAGTGTGTGTAATCGGTTTAATATTTGACTTCATATTATGATAAAGTATTTCCAGAAGTTCCTTGATTGTTTAATAAATCATCTTTTCTCAGAGAGATGTCTTCTTCTTTACAAACTGACTGTATAAATGAATCCCTGGTCAATATAAAAATCTAATAATGATAATATTTAGTATGCATATTCATCACAGTTTTTTTTTTATTTTAAGATAATTTAGTCTATTTAAAAGTATCCCTTAAATATAGCCGTTTTGTTTTGCAAAGTTAAACATACTTTTCGGTTTTGGCCATAAATTTGGATGCGAATTATTAAATAATTTGGTCACAAAATCCGACAGTTTGATGACCTGTGCGTTCTTTTTACTGATCCGTGTGTGGAATCTGCGCGGGCGTGTTAGCATTAGCATTAGCGCTAGCAGCGTCCCTCGGTTGCTATCGACAGGGGAGCGGCTCCGAGGTCTAGACCTGTCCATTTCCGCAACGGCCTGGCGGTCCGGAGGCCAGTTCAAGGGCTGCAGCCTTCGCGGCGACGAAGACCCAACTCACAGCCTTCGGAGGCTGC
Organism: Boleophthalmus pectinirostris; assembly: GCF_026225935.1. Lineage (NCBI taxonomy): Eukaryota > Metazoa > Chordata > Actinopteri > Gobiiformes > Gobiidae > Boleophthalmus > Boleophthalmus pectinirostris. The sequence goes on along the minus strand of NW_026571175.1, from coordinate 36,724,260 downwards.
AGCCTCGAATTGGACACAGCCAAGGAATGTGAGGGAAAACAGAGACACACCGTGTGAGGAAATTAACTTGTAACATTAGAATTCAATTAAATTAGAGTTCAGTTAAAATAGAAATGGTGTCAAATCTAGTTAACGTAGCATAATGAAAATATATATTAATATGTATATAGCACTTAAAAACAGTTCTTGAATTTTTTTATTTGCCTTTAAATAATAAAATATACTTTATTTCATATAGTCATTTAAAATTGTATTAAAAAAAAGTTATATTTAGGATTAAAATTTATTGCTAAAATGATACTTTGTTAAAATTGTAGCTATTTAATTTAATATGTAAAGTATATTTATTTATAATATTTATTATATATAAGAAATATATCTAAATAGTAAATATTATAATTTATGCATATTTATTGAAATTTAAATAGATATATCACTAATGAAATTGTAAAATGTAAATTTATTTCATTACGCATATTTGTTTATTTTAAGGTTTTCAACCTACAACTACTATTACTACTACAACTACAAACTACTACTACAGAAACTGACAATTCAAATAAAAATCTTCAAGTTGAGTTGAGCCTTGTGTATTTTCTGTGTTTTCAAGTTGGACCTGCATTCTGTGATTAAAGACTTAACAGTACAAGGTTGTAACTCCACACACTGAAGACTGTCCGACGCTGTTTTGAGAGTGCATGGTTTGTGTTAATTATCATATTACAATGCCAGTATTAAAACAAACAAGTAGAGTTACGAGTACAAGTTGTTGAACACAGGTAGAAACGTACCGGCGATATAAAAATATAAAATTTAAAAATGCCGACTCAGAAAGCAAACTGCTGCTGTAATGTCTGCTGTTCATAAGCATTACTACCATTCAATAAGTTTGATTCGGTTCGTGCTCTGCGTGCAATTTCAGAGGTGTCCACTAGATGACACCATACACAAGCGAAACTTAAGAATTATAAAGACAGGTGAATTATACATTTAAACATTGTTAAAACAAGTTTTTATGCATAACAGAACGAGGTGGGTCACTGAATTTAACTCCGTCGGTAAAAATCATGTATTTCTGTTTAATTGCTCATTATATGATCACAGCCTAATTGTACAACGTATTTATGTCCTCCAGAACATTTATGAGCTGATATTTTGTACATTGCTTGAGTTATTACACAATAATGGACTTTTGCACATGTTGTGACAGAAGAGAACTTTCAGAAGCTGACGTGACTTGCTGTCCTTGTAGAGCTGCTCCCCGTGTTGAGCCGAAGTTTCCTCACCAGAGCAGATTAAAACCACAAAAGACAGAACCGTGTCCTGGTCATTTATTCACAACACAGATAAACTTAACGACGAATGAAAGACAGACGGGTTATTCCTGCAACCAAGCTGGACTTTTACACAGCCGAGTTCAGCGCACTTACACATAGAAGTGTGATACCCCCTTAATGCCTCATAAAAGTGTGATACCCCTTTGCCTCCTCTTTAATGCCCATAAAAGTGTGATACCCCTTTGCCTCCTCTTTAATGCCCCATAAAAGTGTTATACCCCCTCTGCTTCTCTTTAAGCCCCATAAAGTATGATACCCCCCCATTAATGCCCCATAAAAGTGTGATACCCCCTCTACCTCCTTAAGCCCCATAAAGTATACCCCCCCATAAAAGTAATACCCCCCATTAATGCCCCATAAAAGTGTGATAGCCCCTCTACTCCTCTTTAATGCCCATAAAAGTGTGATACCCCCTCTGCCTCCCTCTTTAATGCCCCATAAAAGTGTGATACCCCCTCATTAATGCCCCATAAAAGTGTGATACCCCCTTAATGCCCCATAAAAGTATAATACCCCTTAATGCCCATAAAAGTGTGATAGCCCTCTACCTCTCTTTAATGCCCCATAAAAGTGTTATACCCCCTAATGCCCCATAAAAGTATAATACCCATTAATGCCATAAAAGTGTGATAGCCCCTCTACCTCCTCTTTAATGCCCCATAAAAGTGTGATACCCCCTCTTTAATGCCCCATAGAAATATAATAGCCCTGTCTCTCATTTCAATTTTTTATTTTTTTTGATTGTTCATTTACATTTATATAATTCTGTCTAATTTCACACGTGTCTCTTGCCCTTTTTTTTTTTTTTTTTTACAATTTATTTAGAATTTATTATTACATCTATATTTTTCCTCTTTGTTATATATATATTGTTTTGTGGCGTCTGTGTCCAAACCATTCTTTTGTGGATTAATAAAGTTTAAGTCTAAAAACGGTGGTTTATGAAATAGTCTTGTAATTCCCGGTCCGGCCAGTAGATGGAGTCCTAACCTCAAGTTTTCAGTCCTGCAGCGCACGTGAACCACCTGTAAAACCCGAGACGCCAAAGCAGAGGGCTCCATTCACTTTCAGTCTCCAGTTGAATTGAGGACATCATCTGAGACTTCCGCTGGTTTTGTTTAAACAGAATTTATTGTGAAAATGAAAATAAGAACAGAATATGACATGAGCGTGTGTGTGTAACAGAGTCCAAATATAAATGGTTAAAAATAAATTCAAAGTAAGTAGCATAAAAAAAAGTAATGAAATATAAAGTCTCAGAAATACACTTCAAATTATCTTCACATAAGGTTGAGTTGTTGTACAGTTTTAGGGTGAGTACAGTTGTAGGAGATTATCTATTACATAAGGTGAGTTGTTGTGCAGT
>NW_026571175.1:36670062-36721057 GCF_026225935.1 Boleophthalmus pectinirostris | reverse complement strand
TTTTTTCTTTTTATTCAGTAGAGTTTGGCAATTCCAGAGCCGAAATTATCCAAATGATTTTAGTGAAGGTGCGTGGAGTTAAAAGCACAGTGGAACACGTCCTGTATTACCACATGATGACGTGACGAGGTGGAACAGCGCGTTTTCTGAAGAACTCAACCTTAAACATGCAGGGTTTGTGTGTTAAACATGTGTGGCTGAAACAAAACACAACGCTGGGCATGTTTTTAATGAGGAAACGACATCATAACAGATCAGAAAATGGTGTAATACGGGCCCTTTAAATCTGAACTGTGGCGCTCACTTCAGCCAGAAATCAGCCAAACGAACGAGACCTGATCTAGCACTAAGTTTAAATGTTCTGCAGTGTTATTGGAACTAAAAAGAGTCGTTATATTAGAGGTAGTAGTAGAAATAGTAGTGTAGTAGAAGTAGTAGAGTAGTGTAGTAGTAGTATAGTAGTAAGTTAGTATTTGTAGAAGTAGTAGAGTAGTAGTAGAAATAAGTAGTAGTAGTAGAAGTGTAGAATAAGTAGTAGTAGTAGTAGTAAGTAGTAGTAGTAGTAGTAGTAGTAGTAGTAGTTGTAGAAGTAGTAAAGAGTAGTAGAAAATAAGTCGTAGTGGCACAGTATAGCAACAGTAGTAGAAGAGAGAGTAGTAGTAGTAGTAGTAGTATTGATAGTAGTAGTAGCAGTAGTAGCAGCAGTAGTAGTAGTAGATCAGTAGTAGTTAGAAATAGTAGTAGTAGTAGAAAGTTGTAGAAAATAGTAGTAGTATTGGTTGTAGTATAGCAAGTAGTAGTAGTAGTAGTAGTAGTATAGTAGTCAGAGTGGTAGTAAAGTCTTTTGTGTTAGATTCGTACTCAGAGTAGTAGTAGTAGGAGGAGTAAAGTAGTAGTAGTAGTAGTAGTAGTAGTAGTAGTAGTAGTAGCAGCAGTAGCAGTAGTAGCAGCAGTAGAAGTAGTAGTAATAGTGGTAGTAGTAGTACTTTTGTGTTAGTATTCGTACTCAGTAGTAGTAGTAGTAGTAGTAGTAGTAGTAGTAGTAGTAGTAGTAGTAGTAGAAGTTGAAGAAGTAGTTTTATTTATTTATTGAGGCTCTTTGTATATGTAAACCTGTAAACCTGTGGCTGTTTGTACTTTGTATTTTTGTATTTGTATTTGTGTTTATTTCTAGCCTGTAGTAATTGTACTTCATTACATAAAAACACAGATGTTACTGAGTTCTGAACGTGTCCAAATACTCTGTACTGTGTGTACTGTTTCACGAGTTTCTGCTGCTTCTTTCAACAACAAATTCACCACAACAAACTCAGCACAGCACCAGGGAAATGCCGACGGTGTAAAACGACTAAACTCACTTTACACTGTTTAATTGATCTGGTTTTGTATTAAAGAAATTTACTAAACTGCTCTAAGTTGTCTAAATAACTGGTAGTTTTCACGTGGTGTTTTTTACAGTAGCATTTGTGAAAGTAGTTTTCTTGAGTACACGTTATCTTTCACCGTGATAGTAGAAAAAGAAATGTCAAAGATGTGTCCAGTGCAAATACAACGCGAGCATGATGTTCAGTGTCCAGTGTGCTGTTTTGCCGCCCTCTGCTGGCAGCGACGTGTGGCGCAGTTCAGTGCACAAAGACCGCACGTGTCCCGAGTCATACAACTATAAAAAAATAAAAGTAATTTATTATAGATCCATGTCCTGAATCCACCCCAAGTAGCAATCGCGTCTCGGCCGTAGAACTATATATATATATATAAAAAAAAAAAAAAATATATATATAATAATATATATATATATATAATTATATATTTTTAATAATTATATATATATATATATATACAATAACTATTGCTAAAACTATTACTATAAAACTAAAATTAACTAAAATGAAATGAAATTTTAAAATAAAATTCAAATTAACTTAAATTAAATAAAAATTACAATCGAATAAAAAAATACTAAAATGATAAAACTATAAAACTGATAAAGAACTATAATAAAAATTTTATTATTGTTCCACTGCAAGCGTTTTCAATTTCGCATCATAAAATAAAAATAAATAAATACATTGTACGTCACGAGAAGATTAGTGACTTTTAGTTTTATAATATTTTCCAAAGTTTGAGGTTTTTTTTTCTGTTTGTTTGTTTTTTTGTTGTTGTTGTTGTTGGCCGTGCACGCGCCGTGCTGGGTGTGGTCTCGCGCCGTGTGACGTAGTTGTTGTCGGCGGCTCCTCGCGCCCAAACACGTCGCTCTGCGTCTGTTCCGCCCGCTCCTGTTCTGTTCTGTTCTAGTTCATGTTCTTTTACACTTTTAGTCATGGTGAGTACTTTTCCCTGCGCATTTACATTTATTTAACAGTTTAACATTAACAGTTTAACAACATGCGACATGACAATGACCGACGAAGGAGAAGCGAGTTTGTGCTATGAAGCTAAATGCTAAAGCTAAACGCGGCACGAGCTCGTTGATGCAGAAATGATTTGGATAAAGTCGCGAAAACCCAAGTAACACTTTTTATGCTGTCGTTTGTGGCTCAAGTTTAAACGTTTGTCATGAAGGTTTGTGTGACATTACGAACTTCAAAGACCATTTAAAGTCATGATCACGTCCATTAGCTCTTCGCTAACCCGCGCTCCGAACTGAGGCCCTCGCGCTCCTCATGAATCAGCCAGAATGCGACAAAAGTTTTATTTAGGATTAAATATTTGACGATTAAATTAATTCTACTTCTACAAACTCGAAATGAGCCGTGCGCATTCTGACAGACCGGAAGTGGATGCTCATAGTGTCCAGGACTAAACCAGGACTAAACCAGGACTAAACCAGGACTAAACCAGGACTAAAACAGGACTAAAACAGGACTAAACTATGCTGCGCAGATGTGTCTCCTGCTCTTCTATCAATAATATTTTTTAATCGGTTAAGTATCCAAGTCTGTGCTTCTCTACAAATCAAGTAATCCAAAGTATTCAGATTACATTACTCACTTTAAGTTATTTAATGGATTACGTTACAGACTACATTTTGGGATCTGTAATCTGTAGGGGAATACATTTTAAAAGTAACACTCCCAACACTACTAGTGTCACTATGTATTTAAGGATTCCCACAGTTATGGAAGTCCTGGAAAAGTCATGGACATTTATTATCTATTTATTATTTACTATTTACTTACTATTTATACTATACTATTTATACTATTTTTACTTACTATTTCCTAGTTTATTTACTATTTATTTATTATTTATTATCTGTTTCACGCAGCTACAGCGTTCTGTTAAGTTCTCATTACACTATTATGATTATTTCTGAACGTCTGCGCCTTTTGTTTAAAAGAGACGACGATAAATGCACTGACAGGATTTTTAATGTTAAAAAACTATAATCCCAAACCATAAAGTGAGAGGAAAGAGTTAATATTTCATATTTAGCCCTAAAAGTATGATTAATTCTGCACATGTAGGTGCTGTAAAGTCATGGGAAATTCACTTTAGGTCATGAAATTCATGGAAAAGTTTTTATCATTTAATTTTATCAGTGAAAAAGAGTTGGAATCCTGGTCTTTACGTACAGTGTTTAAGTCAAAGCTGTTTTAATATTTACTCCTGTGAGCTGTGAGTAGGCTGTCCAGTACCTGTTTACCCGGGACAGTCCCAGTTTTGATCCCTGTGTCCCCTGTCCCAGCAGATTTACGCAAAACCAGAGATTTGTCCCAGTTTTATACAAGAAATGTCCCAGATGTAACAGTGCTATTTTTAACCAATTTAATTCATGCCAGCAGTGAAGACAGGCATAAATTGTATTTTGTTTAGGTAAAATACTAAAAAATCTTCTTAAAAACAACCAAAACCCAAAGAAAATGTGACTCATGTTCGCCATGAATGGTTTCTGCTTAACATTTTTCATTATTTACGCACTTGTTTCATAATTTTATTATTACCAACCACCAAAAAAATGGGGCTGTCCCTGTTTTTGATTTTGAAACTTTGGTCACCTTAGCTTTAAGCCATGTTATGATGTTGTTCCCTTCACAAAAACAGACCTGGAGTTGTGTTTTGTTTCATTCATTCGTGTTTGAGTAACTCTTTATTATTAGTCTGTCTACATTTCCAAAGCTCTAAATGCTCTGTTCCACCTTGTGATGTCATTTAGTGGGAGTTTTCAAGTGAACGGCTTTTTTTTTTCTTTTTATTCAGTAGAGTTTGGCAATTCCAGAGCCGAAATTATCCAAATGATTTTAGTGAAGGTGCGTGGAGTTAAAAGCACAGTGGAACACGTCCTGTATTACCACATGATGACGTGACGAGGTGGAACAGCGCGTTTTCTGAAGAACTCAACCTTAAACATGCAGGGTTTGGGTGTTAAACATGTGTGGCTGAAACAAAACACAACGCTGGGCATGTTTTTAATGAGGAAACGACATCATAACAGATCAGAAAATGGTGTAATACGGGCCCTTTAAATCTGAACTGTGGCGCTCACTGTCAGCCAGAAATCAGCCAAACGAACGAGACCTGATCTAGCACTAAGTTTAAATGTTCTGCAGTGTTATTGGAACTAAAAAGAGTCGTTTATATAAGAAGACTCGAGGTTCCTCACTCACTAATAATAGCATCGCGAAAATAATTGTTAGTTGAAACCAGAATATCTCTCCTGTTCTATATTTACGAGACAAATGACACAGTATTGTCTCATTCTGTCTCCTCTTCCCTCTCTAAGGATATCAACAAACCCCGGAGCGGCGCCCGGACATCTCCATCGCAGAGGCTGTCAAACGGGTACCTCCTGCCCGAAGGGAAGCTCACGCCCAACGCTCTGTTCGTCGGTGGAATTGACATGAAGGTAACTGATCGTTTTGTCTCGGAAATCCCCTGTGAACGTGTTTTTTAATGATATGTCTTCTCGTTACTTTGATTAAAACTCACCTCCGCTCGTAGTTTTAAAGAATTTGGGTCTGCACCAGTTCCATCAGGAAAGTTTTTATTTATTCACTGTATTAAGTCCAAAAGTGGGTCATTCGTAAACGGGTGGCATAATTGGGGGAGAGGAGTTACAGATGAGTCCCGCAGGGGCAGTTTAGGAAGTTGAAAATGGTCAAATTGAGTAAGTGATGTCGGGAAATCGTTTGTCTTGTGCAGATCGACGAAAATGAAATGCGCGACTTCTTTGCGCGGTTCGGGACCGTTAAAGAAATCAAAATAATCACGTACAGAGGAGGGATCTGCAAAGGGTAAGTCCTCATGGAGCTGTGGAGCGTGTACTCTGTGACATTTGTACTGTGTGATTTTTGTCTCTGTGATTTTTGTACGCTTTTTGTACTGTGATTTTCGTACTGTATGATTTTGTGGCTGATTTTTGTACTGTGTGACTTTCTGTGATTTTTATTTTTTTATTTTTTATTATTTTTTTTATGTGTGTGTGACTTTTTGTTATTTTATTTATTTTTTTAATGTGTGATTTAGATTTTTTTTTATGTGTGACTTTTTGTAATTTATTTTTTTTTTTTTTACTGTGTTATTTTGAGTGAATTATTGTTTTGTTTTTTTGTTTTTTTTTACAGTTATTGTGTGTGGTTTTTTGTCTGTGTGGTATTTGGTCTTTGTGTTTTCATGTCTGTGATTTTTGTACTGTGACTTTTTGTGTTTTTTTTTGTGTTTTTTTTTTTACTGTGTTATTACTCTGGAGAATAAGTCGCACCAGCCAAAAAATGCGTAATGAAGAAGAAAAAAACATCTATAAGAGGCACTGGTCTATAAGTCACACTTTTTGGGGGAAATTTATTTTATAAAATCAGGGACCAGGAACCGACATTTCATCTTGAAAGGCCAATTATAGTAATCAATAGAATATAGAAACAACAGACTGAAACGTTAATATGTTACGTCACATATGAACAGTCTTCAGATAAACTATAACATAAACAACAGAACAAGTTTACCAAACTCTCCATCTCACTCCAAAGCACTAAATCCATCCAATCCATTGAATTCTTCATCCTCGGTGTCACTTCTGAGCAACTCCACGCAACTTCGGTGTCACTGAAGTCCAGGCTTTGTCGATTCATCCAGTGACTTCAGGAAAGTTTCATGGTGCGTCCTCCCGGTTCACGTGAAGCTGTGTTCTCCGTTCCCGCTTTCCGTCAGTCCCTCACAAGTTTCTCTCTCACTCCAATCTTTCTCCCTGCTGCTCAATTACCGTTTTCTGCTGCATATTTCACGACTGGCAGCAGGACAGAGGCTTTTTATGCAGGAGACATGCACAGAAAACTGACACAAGACAAGAGCCTCTCGCTGCTTCAGTCAAAAGTGCGACTTATAGTCCGAAAAATACAGTATGTGATTTTTTTTGTGTGTGTGTGTGTGTGGTATTTTTTTGTGTGATTTTGGCCTGTGTGATTTTTGAACTGTATGATTTTGTGTGATTTTTCATTGTCTGTGTCTCAGGTACGGCTTTGTGTACTTCAGTGAAGAAGTGGACATTCAGACAATCATTGATGTAAGTGAATGTGGTCCAACGCTCTCGCTCTGTACTGATACTTTGCAGCTGATGCCTGGGGATGTGACGCCGACTGTAGGCTCTGATCTGTCTGAAGCTTAATGATAAAAAAAATTAACAGTTTTCTTGTTGTAAAGCACTTTGGTGTTACTAGTTCAGGTTGTTTTAAATGTGCTTTACAATTGAAATGACTTGACTTGACAATCCTCCCATAAATGATAATTTAGCAGAAACTACAACAGGTGAGCAGATTTTTACTGATACACAAGTCCCTCTCAGATAATATTACAGTTTTTCAGTCACTCTCACCTTTTTGTTGAAAATCAAACAGGAACATTTACGCTCAGACTAATCACGCGATTCTGAAAATGTGGTGTTTAAATCCAGATTTTCCTTGAGTTTTCAGACATTCTTACAACTTTGTGTGTATCGTTTATCCATGGTAACTGAACATTCGACTATATAGAGATAGTTTAGTTCATGTCTGACCTGTACGTTTTATGTTTTAGACCTTTGTCGTGTTTTATGAACTGTGCGGGTGATGTGGCCTTGGTCCAGCGGGGAACTAAGGATTGAGATTATCTTTGGCTACAATCCTGCATATTTACAAGTCCATGTTTGTCTCTGGTCTTTGTCTCTGCAGAGTATCAGTTCCTTAAAAGTGTTTTCTCTCTGTCCTCACAGCAACAGATCAGTTTTAAAGGCCGTAAACTGAAGCTGGGCCCCGCCATCATGAAAGAAAGAAGTGCCCGTAAGTACTCGGTCCGGTGGGTCAAAGGTCGTCAGCACACACTGTTCTGAATCTCTCTCCTCCTCAGGTTCTCTGAATCCTCGACTCTTCAGTCCAGCTCCGTGGATGAGTCCCACACAGTACTTCTACTGCACCTGCTGCTCGCCCATGGGTGGAGCCCCCACACCCGTCGTCAGTGGAGGGAGTCCGTACACTCAGGTACTTTATACTAGCACTTTAGGACTGCATTTATCTGTCATTATAGATCTGCATATGTCTGTTATAATTATTATATTGACGTCAGTATATCAAAGCAGGAACAATATATTTCAGCGCTCAATATTTATTTTGTATCATTTTTATTTTTTGTTGTAACACAATAACATTTGTGCTGTAAAGGATAAATAAATAATACAGGAGAATATGGTGACCCCATAGTATAAAATCATAAACTTATAAAAGAAACTACACGTGTCAAAAATGCCTGCTTAAGGATGAATATAGGCAAGTAGGTGTAGGCTGTGTTGGGAGAGTTAATTTTCTGCATGAACTAGTTCAAAGTTCAGTTCACAAGTTTCAAAATGAACCAGTTTATTCATAGTTCATAATTGTTTATAGTTAATAGTTTGTTCATAGTTCCAGACATGAACTAGTTCAGTAAGTGTTTTTTCAATCTATTGCTGCGAGCTATAAGACCAAAATTATAAATATATAATTGAATACATGTATTCTATGTAATATTATAACAATTGCCAGAAGCAGACAGTCATTTTAATCACTCTTGAATGAACTATCGGAGCACAACACAAAGCCAAGTGCAAAGATTATGCCGCAGCACACCCTGATGTACAGGAACACACCCACCAGCTCATTTATGCACTATTTAACTATTAACACTCTAACACTATTTACCTGTGAGGCTCCCTGTTGAACGAAGGTGAATAGAAGCACATCCTGGTCACAGACACCAGAATGAACACGTTCACAGTTTGTTCATCCGACATTAAAACAGTGCATTTAGTTCACATTTGCCCAAAAGATCACTTTCGAATCACTTTTTAAAAAAGCCATAAAAATATTGGACAAGAAACCATTCTCATTTCACCACTGCACTATTTTAGATAGTGTATAGTTTGCTTAATTTTAATAATTTTATTGGTTTTAAATATGGATTTTTGTCTATAAAGTTGCATGGACTTGCCCTCCTCCATTACAGGATTTTATTAAGTTAAGACTGGAGTGGGACTAGGGCCACAGCCCGGGGAACTGTGAGCTCCACAAATGCTCCACACTCGGACAGTGTGTGTCTTCAGTCAGAGGCACAACATTTTTTAAACAGTCCGCACTGTCAATAAGAGAAACTTCAACTCTTGCACCTTCCAGTCCTCCTTAAGTGGCTAAAGAAAAACAGACTTGTGACCTTTTAGTATAGATTTGTTACTTTTTTTGCTTTGTTTAAATTTGGTTGTTTCCTGCGAGGGACGACAGATGGAAATTCGCAGTCTTGCTATAATCTGGCATATTTACACTGCAATGTTGTAGATGTTCATTAATATGCACTGTCCCTATTAAATTAATAAATAAATAAAAATAAATATGAACATGTTTGTGTACAACACCGGGTACAGGTAAGTAACATTAATACTCAATAAATTTAATGAGATTAACTAATTCAAATAATGTTTATTTGTGCCACCATAGTCTTAACAATATCTGTGGGGAACACACACAACCAAACTTGTTATGGTGACAGGCCTGGGCAGATGTGACAGATGTGTTTTTGTTCATGTTGTGGTTGCATGTGTTTTGTTTCAGCCGTACTACTCGAGTTTTGGGGGAGTGATGGTGCCGCAGGTGCCAGTGAACTACACACAGAGTCCTTACATGTACCAGGTAAACCCGAACACACACAGGGCGAGGGGGCTGAGATCAGGTTTTGATGAGTTTGACCACATTTCTCTCAAACAGCCGTACTCTGCTCCTCACTGGACCCCGGACCAGAGGACTCGCCCGGTCGGCCAGGTGAATACTCTCACAGCGGTCAGTAATGTGTGAGGAAATGTGCCGCTTCAGTGATGCGGAGTTTAGAGCAGGAGTCTCTAACATCTTCCTCGGGTGAGCTTCCTTTACAGAACGAACGTGCCAGAGAGCTGCTCGTTTTAGTGACCAAGTACCGTATTTTTCAGACTATTGAGCGCACCTGAATATAACCCGCGTCAACTAAACTTTAAAAGAAAAAGAAATGTGTACATATTATTATTCTTTTCCATCTGTCGTCCCTCAGCAGGTGACACCACAAATTTAACAGAAACAACAACAATAACAAGGGACAGTTCTAAACTATCTCTTATTGTTAATGGGGGAATGTTCCAGAACTTTGTGCCTCTGAGTGAGACACAATTTTTTCCAAATGTGGAGCGTCTGTGTGGAGCTCACAGGTCTCATCCCAACGACAGTCTTTACTTTAATAAAAATCCTGTAAGGGGGGGGCGGGTGAGTCCATATAAAACTTTATATATAAAACATCCATATTTAACATCAACGAAATTATTAAAATTAAGCCAATAGTTCTTATCTAAAATAGTGCAGTGGTGAAATGAAAATGGTTTCTTATCCAGTACTGTATTTTCCGCCCTATAGTGGCTCTGGATTATAAGGCGCACTGCCATTGAATGGTTTATTTTCAAACTTTTTTCACAAATAAACTGCACCGGACTATAAGGCGCATTAAAAGAAACACAACAGTTAGATAAGTCAATCAAACTTTATTTAACACGTTCACAATAACTCTCAACTTTGTTCAATTGTAACGCGTAAAATAAATCCTGTCTGAGATGCTAAATTGTTCTCGTATTCACAATAATTCATAATAGTTGAAACTAGGGGTGGGCATGATTAATCGATAATTGATCATTAAGAATTTCATCGATTACGTTAATTTTAATTGACAAACCGAATGTAGGTTGCTGTGTGTATCGTGACCAAACAGGTGTGTACATGTAGCTCTCCGCACTCAGAAGGAGCGAGACACAAACAGTGGGTCAGTCTGTAACGAACCGAAGCACAAATGCGTATTTAACGATGATTTGTACAAGAAATTCCACACTTTCCGTTGCTTTCGGGACAAGTGTGAGTCCATGTGCACAGTGTATAAAGCAGCACATATGTTTCGGTGTCCAGTGTCAGGTGAGAGTCGCTCAATGTGGATGACGAGGCCCCCCCCCTCCCCCCGTACGCTGTCCTGGTTTTGACAAACAAATAGGACACACTAACCTGTATTCACCTGAGTCATGTCTTTAATCCAACAGAAAGAGCTGTAGTTTTAATCGCTGAGTTTATCAAATTAGTGATGCGGTTTTAAATTTTCGTTTCTGTGAAGTTGCGCAAAACTGATTAAACACATTATAATCTCAACGGATTGACGTGGCTCTAGAGCGGTTACGGTTATGTCGTAAAGTTGAATTTAATGCAGATAGTAGCACATGTAATTATGATCAATCGATAATCAATTAATTCTTCCGAAAATCGATTAAGAAAATTTCATCGAATGCCCATCCCTAGTTGAAACAGTGGGCTCCACACGTCACATCCTCTCATGATCCGAGTCAGTGTGGTTCCTGTTCCCTGGAGTTCAGTTCAGTGATGATTGTGAAATATGGGCCCTTTAAAATACTCCTGTAATGTGTTAATGTGTCACACAGGTTTATTTTTATATATATTGATCTATATTTATGTATTATTGGACCCAAACTGCAAACAATTAAATGACTAATGCCGTTTTTCTCTCTGTTTCTGTTGTTTGCACCTGACTTCCACTAGGGGGAGGTGTGTGGATAGAAATGCTCTGCTGTCGTTTAAAAGCAGGATTCTACAGTCCAGTTCAAAAGGATTATTATTAAAATAGTGTTATTGTATTTTATATGTGAACTATACTAGTGTTAAAAATATGGATTTATATTGGATTATTATTAAAAGATTCAAATCTCTAGAAATAAATGCAGTGAAGTTAGGCCTTTACTGTGGCCTGGAGCTCATTTAGTGTCTGAAACTGTTTTTTAAAAAAAGCTTTAAATAGAAAGTGGACAGATTAAAGGGCACGTATTACACTTTTTGTAATTTATGTTCTAATGTCGTTTTCTCGTCACAAACGGATCTGGAGTTGTTTTGTTTCATTCATGTTTGAGTAACTCTTAAACTTAGACAAACTTTATTGATCGACAAAAATATATATATAAAAACACGACTTAAAGTTCACAGGAGTCCATTTTGTGTAACGTAGAACCTTTAACATCAGATCGGTGTTTTTCTTCAGGTGCTGCAGTGACGTGTGTTTGTTTTGCAGAACTTTGTGGACTGTGGAGTTCAGACGATGCTCACGGTTCTTTAAACTCCTGCTCAGGTAAAACATCTCACTGCTCACAGGGTTTAACGTGAATGTTTCTCACAATCACCAGTTTTTTTTATCATTCTTTAATATAATCGCATGTGCCTAAAGATGATGTTTTAATGCAGTAACCTTTTATAGATGGATATAAGATCACACTCAATATAAATGTGTCTAAATCAGACTTAATATTAAGTATAATTATTGGAAATCACATTCGAATATTGAAACTAGATCCTCGTTTTTCACAGGTATTGATACTAAAAAACTCACCTGGTTTAAACCTACTTTAGTCCTGGTTTAGACCTGATTTAGTCCTGGTTTAGACCTGATTTAGTCCTGGTTTAGACCTGATTTAGTCCTGGTTTAGACCTCGTTTAGTCCTGGTTTAGTCCTGGTTCCTGGTCCTGGTTTAGACCTGGTGGGTTTATGACCTGGTTTTGGTTTAGTCCTGGTTTAGACCTGGTTTAGACCTGATTTAGTCCTGGTTTTTAAGACCTGGTTTGGTCCTGGTTTAGACTGGTTTTAGACCTGGGTTTATCCTGGTTTAGTCCTGGTTTAGACCTGGTTAGACGGTGTTTGGTTCAGACCTGGTTTAGACCTGGTGTTAGAGTCCTGGTTTTAGTCCTGGTTTTAGACCTGGTTTAGTCCTGGTTTAGAACCTCCTGGTTTAGACCTGGTTTAGACCTGGTTTAGACCTGGTTTAGACCTGGACCACTGTGGGATTGCACAGATCTAAGGACACATGGGAATAGAACAGAAGTTTTACCATTTAATGTGGAAAATCACATTCTTTTGTTTAAAGAAAGAATGTTTTTAATCATTAAAGTTGCATTGTGGAGGCTCCGTCTAATGCTTTTCTCCATGGAGACGTTATTGCTTTGTCTGGAATGTTCCACAGTATGGCATTAAACCTTTCTATCTGCATGGAGACCAAACCAGACCGAGTTACTTGTCAGATACAGTCACAATCTTTGTTTTTCTTGGTATTTTTGAGCTATAAAAGCACCTGTGATTGAATAAACGTAAAGTAGAGCTGTTTAAAGTCACACTGTGGAACATTCCAGACAGAGCAATGACGTCTCCATAGAAACAAGCTGATGAAAAGTTACATCAGTGGGCAATGGGTCTATTCTTAGCGTCGAAATTGAGTTTGAAATGTCAGTATTATCACAAGTGTTGTCAGTGAAGTTGTTTTTTTTTTTTTTTGTGTTTTATTTCTTTTTCAGGCTACAGAGATGAAGAGAAGAAGTGACACCGTTTTCCGTTTTTGTTTCACAACGATGGAACCGACCAAATCGCCGCGTCCTCTTCTCCGTCCTCGTGGTCCGACCTTTCGATCTCCCCGCCCGTCGTCGTTTCCCTCGTTTCCACTTCCGCTCTTTTACGCTTTTATCCCACCCGGATCATCGAGACGCCTCCTCACGGTGCCACCGCTTCGGGCTCACCTGGTCGAAGGGAACTTTTAAGCCCGCACCCCCTTTTCATATTTATACGTTTATTTTAATAATTTATTTTGGAGTTTTAAATGTTGTTCGGACCTTTTACCGTCGTTTAAGGCTCTCTGTTTACATCTGGAGGAACACGGCGATACGCTCAGTTCTGCTCGAGTGCAAATAACACAAAATGTCCCGTTCAGTTCATTGGTTTTCACGTTAATTTTACAGATTTTGTTAATTTAGTCAAAATCCCTACTAGTGTTACGTTTCACCTTTAAAGTGCCCATGTTCCAGTCTATTCTGAGCTGTTCTGATGTCGTTTTCTCATCAAAAACACGTCTGGAGTTGTTTTGTTTCGTCCACACACGTTTAAAAACACACAAACTCCGCATTTTTACACTTTAGGAGTTCTTTTCTCAAATTTAAAACACTGCGCCACTCTTTTTTAAATCTGTATAACAGGAGTCTCCAACCTGTAGCTGCCTTTAACTTTGTTTTTTTTTTTGCACATAAAGCAGATGTCAGAGAAAACAATTAGTAATCATATAATGTGACCATTTTTTTATTCCCCAAACCCCCTCCTCCATTGTCTCCAGTGGCAAAAAATAAATAAATAATAATAATAAAAATAATGAATAAGAATAAATAAAATAAAATAAATAAATATAGGGAAATACTTTTTTTTTCTTTTTTTTATTTGTGCACGTAAAGCATTACCATCCTGCCTTGTCTCCAGTTGGAAAATAATAATAATAAAATAATACAAATAAGAATAAACTAAATTGAATAAATAAATAAATATAGGGAAAAAAGGGATTTTTTTTTTTTTTTATTTCCCCAGCCCCCTCACATTACCTTCTCCACTTTCTCCAGAGGGAAAAATAATAATAATAAAATAAAATAATAAAAATGTATACAAATAAGAACAAAGTAAACTGTATAAATAAATAAATATTGGGGAAAAAGGAAAATACATTTTTGCACAAATAATAATAATTAATAAAATAATACAAATAAGAATAAAGTAAAGTGAATACATTAAAGTTTTTAAAAAGTATTTCCCTTTTTTCCCTATATTTAGTTTTGTTTTTGTTCTTTTTTTTTTTTTCAAAACAAAAATTTGATTAATTACATGAACATTATTTTTGTAAAGACATCGACTAATAATGGACAGTGGTTTTGTTTCATAGGCGTCTAACTGCGCCCAAAACCTCGCCCTCGATCTTGTAATCATGATCGTAAAATAATTTTTTGCGGCCTATAAAATGAGCAGCTCTCCGGCATTTTTTTTGTTTTGTAAAAGTAGCTCACCGGAGGAAAAAAGTTGGAGACCCCTGTTGTTTAACTTCATTAGACTCGCGACTTCACTTGAAAACTACGGCTTAATCACATCACAGACAGATCATAAAGCGTCACTCAAACACGCGCGAACGAAACAAAACGACAAAACACAACTCCAGACGTGTTTTTGAACCGGAAACCACTTTCTAAAACGAATTAAAGCTCACATTTTGCGTAATACGGAACGTTTCATTCTGATTTTCCATTGCGCCTTTTCAGTTCTTCGGTTAAATTGCAGTTTTCAGTCGTAGTTTCTGGTATTTCAAACACAATCACGGCATCAAATCTCCCAAAATCAATCAACTGGGACACGGAAGAGCAGAACTATTTTAACTCTATGATCGGATATTATTAGGACGCGTAAGTAAATGTTCCACTTCTTTCACAGTTCGGGGAGTTTGTTTTGGGGGAAAGCAGCACTGCACGGAGCTTTTATAGTCACGGTTTTATGAGTATATTATTATTTATATGGCTTATTTTCGCTTCAGACACTGGAGTTTTGAATCCACGGTGTGATTTGGTGGCGGTGTGTTTTGTTTTTTGGAGTTTTTCGTGTTCTTAAAGCCGTCGTTTGCTTGTGCGTTTGTTGTTCAGAGAGCCTTGGGTCTGCACTGTGATTTGTCTTGGTTTATTGGAAATGTTCTGTGTTTTTGGAGGGTTTCTATAATAAAATGTCAAAATAAAATAAATATGTAATCAAATTAATCTCTAATAGGTTTTGTTCTTTGGGAATTCACCGATACGATACTGGTATGAGAGATCTGCAATGATACAGAACGTTTTGGTGGATCAGATATCGGTTCACGTTCATGTGTTTTTATTTAATCAATATTTAACTCATTACAATTTAAATACTTTACTAAATGTAATTTTTATTACTAAAGTAGAACTAAACTAGGACTAAACCAGGACTGTTTCAGGTCTAAACAAGAACTATACCAGGACTAAACTAGGGCTAAAATAGAACTATATCACGTCTAAACCAGGTCTAAACTAGGACTAAACCAGGATTAAAGTAGGACTATTTCAGGTCTAAACCAGGTCTATTTTAGGTCTAAACCAGGTCTATTTCAGGTCTAAACCAGGTCTATTTCAGGTCTAAACCAGGACGATTTCAGGTCTAAACCAGGACGATTTCAGGTCTAAACCAGGACGTTTTCAGGTCTAAACCAGGCCTGTTTTAGGTCTAAACTGGGGCTAAAATCGAACTATATCACGTCTAAACCAGGTCTGAACCAGGACTATTTCAGGTCTAAACCAGGTCTGAACCAGGACTATTTCAGGACTAAATCAGGTCTAAACCAGGACTATTTCAGGACTAAACCAGGTCTGAACCAGGACTATTTCAGGTCTAAACCAGGTCTGAACCAGGACTATTTCAGGACTAAACCAGGTCTAAACCAGGACTATTTCAGGTCTAAACCCAGATCTGTTTCAGGACTAAACCAGGTCTGTTTCAGGACTAAACCAGGTCTGAATCAGGTCTATTTAGGCACTAAACCAGGACTAAACTAGGACTAAACCAGGTCTATATCAGGTCTAAACCAGGTCTATTCCTCTGGTGTTTTTTGTCATGTTTTATCTTTTCCCCGTGTGCAGTTTTGTGTCTGTGGTCTTTGGTGGTCTTTGGTGGTCCGGTCTTCCCTAGCAACAGCACCGTCATGTTTTTGTGTTTTGTCACAGTCTGGTTAGGATCCCCGGGGGCCTGTGTCCGGGTGAGCACCCTGTCCGCCCCGCCCCTCAGCCCAGTCACTCCGGCACACCGCCCTGAATTATGGATAAGTCTGGATCGCTTCTTATGAAATATAAATCCTCCTGAGTGGACCCTCCGACGTAAACAGAGCCAGACCCCGGACGAGTCCAGACTCCAGACCCCGGACGAGTCCAGACTCCAGACCCCGGACGAGTCCAGACTCCAGACCCCGGACGAGTCCAGACTCCAGACCCCGGACGAGTCCAGACTTCCCCCGGACGAGTCCAGACTCCAGACCCCGGACGAGTCCAGACCCCGGACGGACCAAACCGCTCAAGTCCAGAACACTGAAGATTATCCAGAAATGAAACCACAGTTTTAATACAAAACCTCATTTCTGCCTAAAGGTCTAAAGCAGGACTAAACCAGGTCTAAAACAGGTCTAAATCAGGACTAAACCAGGTCTAAACCAGGACTAAACCAGGTCTAAACAAGGTCTAAACTAGGACTTAATCAAGACTAAACCAGGTCTAAACCAGGTCTAAACCTAAACCAGGTCTAAACAGGTCTAAACCGGACTAAAACAAGGTCTAAACCAGGACTAAATCAAGACTAAACCATGTCTAAACCAGGTCTAAACCAGGACTAAACCAGGTCTAAATCAGGACTAAACCAGGTCTAAACCAGGACTAAACCAGGTCTAAACAAGGTCTAAACCAGGACTAAATCAGACTAAACATGTCTAAACAGGACTAAACCAGGTCTAAACCAGGACTAAACCAGGTCTAAACCAGGACTAAACCAGGACTAAACCAGGTCTAAACAAGGTCTAAATCAAGACTAAACCAGGTCTAAACAAGGTCTAAATGAGGTCTAAACCAGGACTAAACAAGGTCTAAAACTATACTAAACCAGGACTAAACCAGAGGAGCATAAATTGCATTTGTTGTCTCAGCCCGGGTGTGTTCAGTTTAGTCCGTGGTGTGTTCAGTTTAGTCCGGGTGTGTTCAGTTTAGTCTGGTGTTTAGTCTGATGTGTTCAGTTTAGTCCGGGTGTGTTCAGTTTAGTCTGTGTGTGTTCAGTTTAGTCCGGGTGTGTTCAGTTTAGTCCGGGTGTGTTCAGTTTAGTCTGTGTGTTCAGTCCGGGTGTGTTCAGTTTAGTCCGGGTGTGTTCAGTTTAGTCTGTGTGTGTTCAGTTTAGTCCGGGTGTGTTCAGTTTAGTCTGTGTTGTTTAGTTTAGCCCGGGTGTGTTCAGTTTAGCCCGGGTGTGTTCAGTTTAGCCCGGGTGTGTTCAGTTTAGTCCGGGTGTGTTCAGTAGTCCGGTGTGTTTCAGTTTAGTCTGTGTGTGTTCCAGTTTAGTCCGGGTGTGTTCAGTTTAGTCCGGGTGTTTTCAGTTTAGTTTAGTGTGTGTGTCATTTCAGTTTAGTCCGGATGTGTTCAGTTTAGTCCGGGTGTGTTCAGTTTAGTCTGTGTGTGTTCAGTTTAGTCCGGGTGTGTTCAGTTTAGTCCGGGTGTGTTCAGTTTAGTCCGGGTGTGTTCAGTTTAGTCCGTGTGTGTTCAGTTTAGTCCGGGTGTGTTCAGTTTAGTCCGGGTGTGTTCAGTTTAGTCCGGGTGTGTTCAGTCCGGGTGTGTTCAGTTTAGTCCGGGTGTGTTCAGTTTAGTCCGGGTGTGTTCAGTTTAGTCTGTGTGTGTTCAGTTTAGTCCGGGTGTGTTCAGTTTAGTCTGTGTGTGTTCAGTTTAGTCCGGATGTGTTCAGTTTAGTCCGGGTGTGTTCAGTTTAGTCTGTGTGTGTTCAGTTTAGTCCGGGTGTGTTCAGTTTAGTCCGGGTGTGTTCAGTTTAGTCCGGGTGTGTTCAGTTTAGTCTGTGTGTGTTCAGTTTAGTCCAGGTGTGTTTCAGTTTAGTCCGGATGTGTTCAGTTTAGTCCGGGTGTGTTCAGTTTAGTTCGGGTGTGTTCAGTTCAGACTTTGTTGTCCTTCTCTCTTCAGTCTTTGCGCAGACTCGTCGCGTCTCGGAGCGGGGCGGAGAGAGAGCGCGCGCGCTGGAGAGATCCGCCGCGCCGCGCCTCCTCCCCGCGTCACATTCACTCCACCACCGCCACAACCACCACAGAGCCCCGCTGACACACGCACCGGACCCGCGCCCCGGACCCGCGCTGCCTCCATGGAGCGCGCGTGCAGCGGGAGTCTTCTCATCCGCACCGCGCGTTTTCCTCTGCGGCTTCCGTGAGACGCGTCGGGGGAGACGGACAGTTACGCACGACGCCCGGAACGACACCGCGATTCTCCGCCGCGTCCGCCGGTGAGTAACAAGTTACTACGGTTTTAATCAGGATGATCAGACGTCCCTGTTGACCCGGGACAGACCCGGGACAGACCCGGGTTTAAGTCCGTGTCCTCTGTCCCTGCAGATTTAAACAAAAACACTGATTTATTTTGTATTTTATACAAGAAATGCCCAAGAAGTGTCTCTGTTTTTGACCAGTCTAATCCAAGTCTAAATTAGGACTAAAGCAGGACAATTACAGGACTAAACCAGGACTAAACCAGGTCTAAACCAGGTCTAAACCAGGTCTAATTTAGGACTAAACCAGGACTATTTCAGGTCTAAACCAGCACTAAACCAAGTCTTTTTCAGGTTTAAACCAGGTCTAAACCAGGACTAAACCAGGTTTAAACCAGGTCTACACCAAGTCTAAACTAGAACTAAACCCGGTCTATTTCAGAACTGTATCAGGTGTAAACCAACCCAAAACATGCTCCAGGTCTCATGAACAGTTGATAGTTAAAGGTCAATTAAATACAATCAATCAATGAACGTGTCCAGGGCACCGGTGCTCGTGGCTAAACACTTCACCCACATGGCCTAGTATGAAAGTGTGTGTGTGTGTGTGTGTGTGTGTGTGTGTGTGTGTGTGTGTGTGTGTGTGTGTGTGTGTGTGTGTGTGTGTGTGTGTGTGTGTGTGTGGAGATGGTGGTCGAGGGACCGTTGGCACGATTGGCATGGCAGCCGCGCCTCTGTCAGTCTGCCCCAGGGCAGCTGTGGCTACAACAGTAGCTTACACCATCACCAGGTGTAGAGTGAATGAATAATATATGTATATATATATGTGTGTATATATATATACATATACATATGCTGAATGTAACGCTCTGTAAGTGTCTTTGTGGCAAAAATGTGTGTGAAAAGTGTTATATAAACGGGGACTTACTTAAACCAGGCATATTTCAGCAGATTTATCCAAAACCATTGACTTGTCCCAGTTTTTTTTTTTTTTCCAAGACACTTGTCCCAGGTGACACCTGTCTGTCCCCGTGTCTCTATTTTTGACCTGTCTGACCCCGGCCAACAGTAAAGAGAAACATCAACTGTCATTTGTTGAAGTAAAATACAAAAAAATCTGCTTAAAAATGACAAAAACACAAAGAAAATGTGACTCATGTTCATCATGAATGGTTTGTGCGTAACATTTTTCTTTAATTAAACACTCGTTTCACAATTTTATTATTACCAACCACCATTTATTTATTATTATTTGTTTTATTTGAACATTCGACTGTAACTTTTTACCTTGGGGACGCTCAGGGACGCTTTAGAGATGCTTTGGAGACACTTTGGGGACGTTTTGGAAACACTTTGGAGACACTTTGGAGACCCTTTGGAGACACTTTGGAGACACTTTGGGGACACTTTGGGGACACTTTGGAGACCCTTTGGAGACACTTTGGAGACCCTTTGGAGACCCTTTGGAGACCCTTTGGAGACACTTTGGGGACACTTTGGAAGACCCTTTGGACACTTTGGGGACACGTTAAAGACGCTTTTGGGACGCTTTGGGCACGTGAGGACAAATGTGGTTAAACGCGGTCGTGGCGGTCGACAGAAAATGTTATTTATTCGAGGCGCTGATTTGATTTGTGTGACGCGTGGTGCCGTTTAAATCGGCGGAGCAGCAGAATGGATCACGCCGCCGCCGCCGCCGCAGCTGTCACAGGTCCAAGTGAACTCAAGATACGCGTGACGGAGGAAATGTGCAGCACACAGATGGAAAAGAGCGGGAGGGGGACGTGTGTGTGTGTGTCTCTGTGTGTGTGTGTGTGTGTGTGTGTGTGTGTGTGTGTGTGTGTGTGTGTGTCTCTGTGTGTGTGTGTGTGTGTGTGTGTGTGTGTGTGTGTGTGCGTCGGTCCAACAGGGAGACTGATTTCGGTGCTCGTCCCGTCGTGTGTCATTTCCCGTTCACTAAACCGTCGGGCGACAACTTGAATGATCCGAGTGTCGTTCATTTTTCAAAATAAAACTGAAAATAAGAATGAAAAATGGAAAAAACAAATAACAGACTGAACCAGGACTAAACTAGGTCTAAAGCAGGTCTAAACCAGGACTAAAACCGGTCTAAAACAGGACTGAACCAGGACTGAACCAGGACTGAACCAGGATTAAACCAGGACTTAAACCAGGATTAAACCAGGACTAAACCAGGACTAAACCAGGTCTAAACCAGGTCTAAACCAGGACTAAAACAGAACTAAAACAGGACTGAACCAGGACTAAACCAGGTCTAAACCAGGACTAAACCAGGTCTAAACCAGAACTGAACCAGGTCTAAACCAGAACTGAACCCGGACTAAACCAGAACTGAACCAGGATTGTGCGCCCATGTAAACTGTTGGGTGATCAGGACTAAGACAGGACTTAGACCAGGACCGAAACTGAGATTGGGACCATACTGGGACAAGACTAGACGAGGACTGAGACCTGGAATGAGACCAGGACTGACACCAGTTTAGTCCTTGTTTAGTCCTGGTTTAGACCTGGTTTAGACTAGGTTTAGGCCTGGTTCAGTCCTGGTTTGGTCCTGGTTGATTCTTGGTTTAGTCCTGGTTTAGTCCTTTTTTAGTCCTGGTTTAGACCTGGTTTAGTCCCGTTTTAGTCCTGGTTCAGTCCTGGTTTAGTCCCGGTTTAGTCCCGGTTCAGTCCTGGTTTTGTCCTTTTTTAGTCCTGGTGTAGACCTGGTTTAGTCCTGGTTCAGTCCTGTTTTAGTCTTGTTTTAATCTTAGTTTAGTCCTGGTTTAGTCCCGTTTTAGTCCTGGTTTAGACCTGGTTTACTCCTAGTTTTGTCCTGGTTTAGTCCTGGTTTAGTCCTGGTTTAGCCCTGGTTTAGACCTGGTTTAGTCCTGGTTTAGTCCTGGTTTAGTCCTGGTTTAGTCCCATTTTAGTCCAGGTTTAGACCTGGTTTAGACCTGGTTTGGTCCTGGTTTAGACCTGGTTTGGTCCTGGTTTAGACCTGGTTTAGTCCTGGTTTAGACCGTATCAATTTTTTTCCATTATTTATTCAAACACAAAATTTAAATATTTTTGGTTTTGGAGATAAATAATAAATAAAATAATTTGTTATTTTCTTTTATTTATTTATTTTTTTATTTATTTTTTTTTTTTGAAACCGTAGCGTCACAGAGCTCGTGGCGTTGGTGCTCGTGGCGTTTGCGCTCGTGGCGTTTGCGCTCGGTGATTGCGGAGGCCGTCGCGCCGAGTGCCGGTGCCATGTAATTTCAAGGTAGGCTGCGCTCGCAAATATGTAAAAGGCGTCAATTAGTCACGTCGCGTCTTTGTGAGGCTCCACGCCGACTCCGATCCGCGTGGAAGAGGAGGGAAAAAAAAAAAGAAAAAGAAAAAAGAGTCTCATTAACGGTGAGTGGCGTGTGGTTTATCACAGCAGCTGGGGACGGCAGCTAATATCATGTAAATCATGACTTACGCCGCTCCAGATACGGTTTACAGAGAGTCAGGCGTTTTTCAAAATAAAAACAAAAATAAGAAAAAAAAAAATAAAATAAAATAAAATAAAAAAATGAAAAAACAGATAATGATTCGTTTTTTTCAGGTTTGGATTTTGTGTTTAAATGAAAAATGGGGAAAAAATGGATAATGGACTGAACCAAGACTGAACCAGGACTAAAACAGGTCTAAACCAGGACCAAATCAGGACTAAAGTAGGACTAAACCAGGTCCAACCAGACTGGAACCAGACCAAGACTGAGCCCGGGACTGAGACCTGGACCAGCCTGAAACCAGGACTAGGACTGAACCAGGACAAAATCGGGTCTAAACCAAAACTAAACCAGGTCTAAACCAGGACTGAACCTGGACTAAAAAAGGTCCGACCAGACCGGAACCAGACCAGAAGTGAGACCAGGACTGAGACAGGGACCAGACCGGGACTAAACCAGGACTGAACCAGGAATTAACCAGATCCCGGTGTCAGTCCCGGTCTGGTCCCAATTTCAGTCCCAGTCTCAGTCCTGGTTTAGTCGTGGTTTAGTCCTGGTTTAGTCCTGGTTCAGCCATAGTTTAGTCCTGGTTCAGTCCTGGTTTAGTCCTGGTTTATTCCTGGTTCAGTCCTGGTTCAGCCCTGGTTCAGTCCTGGTTCAGTCCTGGTTCAGTCTTGGTTTAGTCCGTTATCCATTTTTTCCATTTTTCATTTAAACACAAAATCAAAAACTGAAAAAAACGAATCATTATCTGTTTTTTCATTTTGGTTTTGGAGACAAATAATGAAGAAAAGGTTGGGTTGTTTTTTTGTTTTGTTTTTTGTTTTCATTTTTTATTTTTGGTTTTATTTTGAAAAAGCATAGACACAGGGATTAGAGGCCCGTGAGTGAGTTGAAGCTCGGGTCGTTTTGTTCTCTGTGACTGTACAGACTCGACTGGGCTCATTCATCACTGTCATGAAGTGTTTTTAGCCCGGACCCGGCGGGCTCATTAAAACACGATCTGAGGTGACGACGGCGCTGCCCGGGGAAATCTCCACCCTCCCTGCGGCGCCCGGCGTCCTCCTCAAGACTCCTCAAGACTCCTCCAGGACCCTCCAGGACCCTCCAGGATCCTCCAGGACCCTCCAGGATGATTTTCTTCATTATTTGTCTCCAAAACCAAAATGAAAAAACAGATAATGATTCGTTTTTTTCAGTTTTTGATTTTTAAATGAAAAATGGAACGAACTAAACCAGGACTAAACCAGGACTGAACCAGGAAAACTGAACCAGGACTGGAACCAGGACTGAACCAGGACTAAACCAGAACTAAATGAGGACTAAACCAGAATTAAAAAAGGACTAAACTGGGTCTAAACCAGGACTAAACCAGGACTGAACCAGGACTGAACCAGGACTAAACCAGGACTGAACCAGGACTAAACCAGGACTGAACCAGGACTAAAACCAGTACTAAACCAGAATTAAAAAAGGACTAAACTGGGTCTAAACCAGAACTAAACCAGGACTGAACCAGGACTAAACCAGGATTAAAACAGGACTGAACCAGGACTAAAACAGGACTGAACCTGGACTAAACCAGGACTAAACTAGGTCTAAAGTAGGTCTACCCCAGAACTAAACCAGGACTGAACACACCAGTTTAGTCCTGTTTTAGTCCTGTTTTAGTCCTGGTTTAGGTTTAGACTAGATTTTCCTCGTCCTGCGTGTCTCCGTCATCAGATAATCGGAGCACCGGGGGAGTCTCCGTGGCTCCGCAGGATCCGTCTGTCACCTCTCGTTTCCAGACTCGCTCATGTGCGTAAAGATTCTACGAGACATCGGCACGAGCGCCGTTTTTTACCGCTCGGTGTCTGCTGCTCGAGCGGACAGTACCTCTCTGAAAAAAAAAAAACAACAGTCGACGGCGGCGGCGACGAATCCGGCGGAGAGTCTGAGCTGACAGGTTTATTTCCTCTGCTCAAATCAGTTCAGGGCATCGAGGTTCTCCAAGGCAATACCTCCTCAGCTCTCCTCTGCTCTCCTCTGCTCTCCTCTGCTCTCCTCTGCTCTCCTCTCCTCTGCTCTCCTCTGGTCTCCTCTGCTCTCCTCTGGTCTCCTCTCCTCTGCTCTCCTCTCCTCTCCTCTCCTCTCCTCTGCTCTCCTCTGCTCTCCTCTGGCTCTCCTCTGCTCTCTCTCTGCTCTCCTCTCCTCTGGTCTCCTCTGCTCTCCTCTCTCTGCTCTCCTCTGCTCTCCTCTGCTCTCCTCTGCTCTCCTCTGCTCTCCTCTGCTCTCCTCTGCTCTCCTCTGCTCTCCTCTGGTCTCCTCTGCTCTCCTCTGCTCTCCTCTGCTCTCCTCTGCTCTCCTCTGCTCTCCTCTGCTCTCCTCTGCTCTCTCTCCTCTGCTCTCCTCTCCTCTCTCTGGTCTCCTCTGCTCTCCTCTGGTCTCTCTCTCTCTCTCCTCTCCTCTCTCTCTCTGCTCTCTCTCCTCTGGTCTCCTCTCTCCTCTGCTCTCTCTCTCTCTCCTCTGGTCTCCTCTGGCTCTCTCTCTCTCTCTCTCTCTCTGCTCTCCTCTGCTCTCCTCTGCTCTCCTCTGCTCTCCTCTGCTCTCCTCCTCTCCTCTCTCTCTGGTCTCCTCTCTCTCTCTCTCCTCTGGTCTCCTCTGCTCTCCTCTGCTCTCCTCTGCTCTCTCTCTCTTGCTCTCCTCTCTCTGCTCTCTGCTCTGCTCTCCTCTGCTGCTCTCCTCTCTCTCTGCTCTCTCTCCTCCTCTCTCTCTCCTCTGGTCTCTCTCTCTCTCTCTCTGCTCTCCTCTCCTCTCTCTCTGCTCTCCTCTCCTGCTCTCCTCTGCTCTCCTCTGCTCTCCTCTGGTCTCCTCTGCTCTCCTCTGGTCTCCTCTGCTCTCCTCTGCTCTCCTCTCCTCTGCTCTCTCTCTGCTCCTCCTCTGCTCTCCTCTGCTCTCCTCTGCTCTCCTCTGCTCTCCTCTGCTCTCCTCTGTCTCCTCTGCTCTCCTCTCTTCTGCTCTCCTCTGCTCTCCTCTGCTCTCCTCTGCTCTCCTCTGCTCTCCTCTCTCTCTGGTCTCCTCTGGTCTCCTCTCCTCTGCTCTCCTCTGCTCTCCTCTGCTCTCCTCTGCTCTCCTCTGCTCTCCTCTGGTCTCTGGTGGTTTTTGGGAGGTGGATGTGGTGCTAAAACTCACGTCTCTGTAGAAACTGTTCACATAAAAGCAGAGAATCGAGTCTGTCCGTCGTCCCCGTAGACCAGGCGCGTAACGGGACAAAAATCGCGGTTCAGTTCGTACCTCGGTTTTGAGGTCACGGTTCGGTTCATTTTCGGTTCAATTTGGGAACAAAATTTAAAAACCGTTTGCTTGTTGTTTATTTGTGTTTTTATTAAACCAACAGTTTGTTTTAAAATTATACAAACGAGAAAATAAAATAAATGCAAAGTGCTGCTTGGTAAAACTCATAAGTTCAATAAAATATTCTCAAATTATAAAAAAAAATAAATTCCTTGTAAACAGTAAACAAAACTTTTCCAAAAATAAACTCAGCACTAACAGTTCCAGCGTGAACTTTTAACTCAATCTTCAGATTTTGGGCCAGAAAAAAAAAAAAAAACTTGTCCGTATTGTCTGCAATAAAAATGACAAAGTAGTCTGATTCATCAGCTGGTTTCACTTCGTACAAACCGTGTGATCTCGCAGCATTAGGATTTGTTCGCTCGACAGTTGGCGGGGACTTTTTTTTATTTAACCAGTCGCTGCTGTTTGGTCGTGACGCATGTAATGCTCCAAATCCTGTAGGAAGAAGAACAATAACGTCTTTCCCCGAGATAAAATTCACTAAACATTCACTTTGGCTGTGTTCACACTGCACCTGAAGTGACCCAAATCCGATTTTTTGGCTTCTATGTTCCTGTATCTGATCTTTTAATGACAGTCTGAACGGCACAGATCCGATTTTTTCAAATGTGACCCAGGACACTTGGATATGTGCTCCTGAAACTGATACATATCTGATCTTTTGACATGTGACTTCAGTGTGAACGGTCCAAAGTGCATTCATCCACCTACACGTTATCAACAAGACACAAACGTCACTATTCTGCACTGAAGTAGGTGAAAATTGTTAATAAACTCCGTGTGACTGAAGTGAAGCACATCTCCACTCACCACTCTTGGCTCCGTCTCCACATCCACACGTTCCTTTCAACGGACTGAACCACAAAACACCACGACCAAAAACCTCGTCCTTCTCCTTCTCAATCTCCTCCTTAAAACAAGTAAGTTGTTCATGTTCTGGCTCCGGTACGAGAGGAACTTTAAAATCTCCAGGTGCTCGATGCTGCGTCCATGTTTGGACAACTTCTGTAAACACAGAGACGCTCGCTGCGGTTGACGTCGTCGTGTCTCCAGTGTCACATGTGGGACACTTTTGGGCTGTTTAATGTTCACACTGGAGTCACATACAAGTCACATTTAACTGGAAATGTGAACGAGCTCGCAAAAACATCGGATTTCACCAAAAAATCGGAATTGAGCACAAAATGTCTTTTACAAATCATCTAGTGTATTCTGATTCCTGATCTAGTCACTGGAGAGAAATGAAATTGAGTGGAGGCACTAGGTGGCGCCAGACTGACGAGTTACAACGTCCCCAGCGGCCGAAAATACACTTTCATTCTGGTCAGAGGTCACGGGTATAAAGGGGGCGGGGGCGGAGATTTTGTGCAGGATTTTTTTTTGTGTGCAATTTTGCAATTTTTTACAGCGTATGAATGCGTATTGTGTATTACAGGCGGGTAGTAATTACACATGGGTGGGTTAGGACTAAACCAGGTCTAAACCAGGACTAATCTTGGATTTAAGAGAGAAAACGCCGAGCAGTTTGTCTGCCTCGTTTAACTCCGTGAGATTATTAAGAGTTATTATTAAGAGATTATCTAGTTTCAGTATCAGTTTTAGTATCGATTAGTCTCCGGTTCTTTTGACAAACATAATGGGAAGAAAATCCAGCGCGCAGAGTAAAGTCACAAAAGTAAAAGTGCGGCGTAGGAGGAGGGAGAGTGAATAATAATGTCCACAGGGTTCCACTAATGACTCTGACCTCTGACCTTCAGCCGCATAAGCAAACGTGGCCCGTGAAATTAAAAACTAATCACCGTCTGTCTGTTTAAAGAGACGGAGACGCCGAGATCTCCTCAGGGTTTTCCACGCTCACGGAAAAGCAGCGGCGGTTCTAGGATTTTTTTCTGAAACGGGGCCCGTTAAAGGAGCCACACGTTTCATCCAGGAACAAAGTGCAGGAACCATCCAAGCACACAAATGATTCACTGAGCACGCTGCAAATACAAACACAGACACCAGGGACGTAACAATAACGGAAATATCCTGATGTCGTATCGTCAAAGTTCTCACAATAACATCGTGGACCATCACAATATATCGAATTACAAGTGTCTTTGTTTAAATGAAGAGTTATGACGCAGCAACAGATAAAAATGACAGAGAACTACATAGACCATGATCCTTTGCTCCATTTCAGTGCAGACCACAAGAAGAAATAACAGTTCTAACACTTTTAAGTCTTAGTTCTTTGGATTAAGTCTTGTCGAGGTGTTTTAAGAGGAAAAAGTCGCATGGATATTCACAGTTTTGTTAACCTCCGCAAAATATCGCAATAAATATCGTATCGTGAGATGTTTATCGTGAAAATATCGTACAGAGAGATTTGGATAATGTTAATAGTGCTGTCAAGCAATTTAAAAAAAAAATGGAGAGATTAATTAATTATGATCAGTAATTCACTAATCTAATTAATCTCTTTTTTAATCTCACCTAAAACTTGCTGAGAAAAGCTTCAATTTGAGGTATTTTCATTTGAATTCATTATGACATTATTGTGGCAGATCAAAAGACTGATATGGAACAAAAAAAAGTGACTTTATATATATATTTTTTTCATTTATTGTTTAACAAAACAGATGCAGTCACTTACATTCCACAGTGTCATCATTATTATTACTATTACTAATCTGCATAAATAAATTCAACTTTACAACATATAAACATAGTCTACGTTCAGACTGCAGGGCTTAACGCTCAATTCAGATTTTTTTGTGAAATCCGATGTTTTTGCGAGGTCGTTCACATTTCCAATTAAATGTGACTTGTATTCGATCCCGTGTGAACAGTAAACTAGTAAATTAGTAAGAAAGTAAATTCAGCAGCACGAGTCCTGACGAGGACCAGAGGCGGGACCACATTACACCGGTTTTAAAATCACTGCATTGGCTCCTGTGTGTTTCAGGATCGATTTTAAAGTTCTTTTACTGTTTTTTTTTTTTTTTTTTTTTTAATGTCTTAATGGTCTTGGGCCTTCTTCTTATCTTTCAGAACAGCTTTTACCTTACGAACCCTCGTGGACCCTGCGCTCCTCCGGCAGCAGCTCCTGCTCAGGACACACACTCACAGAGAGGAGGCGTCTTTCCAGAACTACGGCCCCCGTTTATGGACCTGCAGCCGGAGGAGCTCAGGGCCAAAGAGAACGTTCATGTTTTTAAGAGCAGACTCAAGATCCAAATAAATAAAATAACAAATAAACCGCACCGACCTCTAGACTAAAATGATCTCGCTGCATGGACACGTCATGTCTCTACTTTTTAGTCTTTTTCTGATAGATTTAAGTGTTTATATCTTAAATTTTGGTCAAGTCTTTTGCTTGTTCCATTCACATGTTTGAGTAACTGTTTATTATTAGTCTGTTTACATCTTCAAAGCTCTAAACACTCTGTTCCACCTTGTGATGTCACTTGTGAAGCATTAGTTTTCAAGTGAACACCTCCTTTACCTTTAGTTCAGTACAGATCTGCAACTCCAGGTCTGAAATCGTCCAAATGTGAATGTGTGTGGAGTTTAAAAACATAGTGGAGCCCTTCCTGTATTACCACATGATGACATCACAAGGTGGAACGCAGTGTTTTCAACTTGTGTTTGTTTGTGTGAATGGAACAAAACACGACTCCAGGTTTGTTTGTGCCGAGGAAACGTCAGAACGGATCAGAAAACAGATTTAATGTTGAAAATCACGTTCTGTTGTCTAAAGAAGGAGTGTTTTTTACTTTTTTAAAATTATAATTGTGGTTTAAGAATCGGTTTTGAGTATCGAGTCTGTTCCTGAGTATCAAACTCAAACTAAACACTCGACTGAACTGAGACTGAGGTGAAACTATTGGATCCTGCAGGTCTGCGCTCGTCTGCTCGGGATGAAGATAACACATTTGCAACGCAGCAAAATTTTAAGCAGCTTGTTTTTATAACACAATAAACCGAGAGACGAGAGACTGATGAGCTCCACTGTCTGACGCGGCCCACAGTCCAACCCCCGACCACCCTCCTCCCTCCTCCACCACGTTTACAGAGCCCAGATTACAGATTACACCGTCCCTGATCTGTCCTGATGTTTCCTCGTCACAAAAACACTCGACTCGTGTTTGTTTCATTCACACGTTTAACTCACAAACCTGCACATTTATGCATTTGAGTTTCTTATTTCTTATTTTTACCTCCGCCAAGGAGGTTATGTTTTTGCCGGCGTTTGTCTGTTTGTTTGTCTGTCTTTTAGCAACATAACTCAAAAAGTTATGGACCGATTTTGATGAAAATTTCAAGATTTGTTGGAAATGTGAAAAGGAAGAACTGATTTCATTTTGGGGGTGATCCGGAAGAAATCCTGGATTCTGGATCACTTTGAAATTTTAGTTGACATTGTGGTAAATGGGGCCAAAAATTTAGTTTCTCAATATCTGGGTTAATTATTGACCAAACCCCATGAAATTTGACTCCGGGATGGACAATGGGATCCTCTTTCATATTCCAAAGGCTGATCCGGATCTGATCCAGAAGACTGAATTTATCGCAATTTATATAAAAAATGGGGGTAGTCCGTGGCGGAGGTCTGCGCTCTCTGACTGCTTTTCTAGTTTCTTATTTTATTTATTTGTAAAGGGACAGTACATATTAATGAACATTAAAAATGTAAATATGCAAAGATTATAGCCGACGTGGCTCATTTCCATCTTCAGTCCCTCGGCCGGTAAATGTAAAATCATCTACAGGACGAGGAAAAGTACAGCAACAATCACACAAAAGTACAAAACACACACACTACACACACTGTACACACAACACACACACTATACACACAACACACTCACTATACACACACATGTACACACAACACACACACACACACACTATACACACAACACACTCACTGTACACACACACACACACACACACTGTACACACAACACACACACTATACACACAACACACACACACACACACACTGTACACACAACACACACACACACACATCACTACACACACACACACACTATACACACAACACACACTCACACACTGTACACACAACACACACACTATACACACACACACACTATACACTATACACACAACACACACACACACACTGTACACACATGTACACACAACACACTACTACACACAACACACACACTATACACACAACACACACACTGTACACACAATTAGTTTCAAACTGTTCATTTGAAGTTCAAAGTCAGAAGTTTAAGAATTAAAGTCAAGAGTTAAACCAACAACCCTTCAAAATAAAAGAAAATATAAATTGTTTAAACATGGAGACATTTGACCATTGAATAACCTCATGTTTTAAAACTTTAGAAAACGCTTCTCGTACATGAGCAGCTCTGTGTTCGATAAGCAAAAGAGAGTTTGTCCAAAAGTACTTTTCCTAAACGGCCCAGAGCGTCGCCTCTGGAGCTGCTCCTGTTGTGTGATCTGAATTTCTTTTCACAAACTCCTTTAGCGAAGGTGGAGCAAGATGATTAAAAACTTTGTAAACCAGAATTAAATCTGCATATTTGATTGTGTTGTCCCAATTTAGGAATTTGTATTTGTCAAGTTTTCTACAACAGTGATCATTTGTGGGCTTTTTGTCTAATACTTTAAGTGATTTTTTATATATAGTTTCAGCTCATTTAACAGTAGTTTTGTTTGTCCAAGTAGTAATGCAATAATTTAAGCGCGGCAAAATCATTGAATTTAAATACATAAATGCCGAGTTGGTCGTTCGATTATTTCTTATATGATGAAAATTTGATAAATGATATTTGATTTTATTCACTGTTCTTTTGACGTGTTGTTTGAACGATAGTTGTGGGTCCAGGGCGACTCCCAGATACTTCACTTCATGGACCATTTTCAGTTTTGTTCTTCTCTCAAACTGAAAACTCTCCACTCCTTCTCTCGAAAAGAAGGTGTTCGCTTCAAAACTACCGCTTCGTGACATCACAAGGTGGAGCAGAGCAGTAGAGATGTGCGGACGGCGTTTACCACGGATCGAGCAGATGACGTGACGAATAATAATATTTTAAAGGGCCCGTCTCGTGCAAAATCAACTTTTCAGAGCTTTCTGCCTTCTCCGAGTGATGTGTGGCTCTTGTATTTGTCGCCCAAGTGTTTTTTTTAGATTGATTCGGCGTTTTTTTTTCCGTCACCCTCCCGCGTGACAACGAACTGAAGCTGCTGCAACGATGACGCGTTCACTGACGCGTTTGACGTTCGTGTCCTTAGGCAAGACACTTCACCTGCCTCGTATGAAAGTGGTGTGTGTGTGTGTGTGACCATCACCAGTGTGCTTTTTATGCGAGAGAGGTAACAATCAAAAAACAAGACAACACAAAACAGCACATAAACAAACACCACAGAACAGTTACGTTCAGACTGCAGGGCTTAACGCTCAATTCCGATTTTTTTGTGAAATCCGATGTTTTTTCGAGGTCGTTCACATTTCCAGTTAAATGTGACTTGTGTGTGACTCCAGTGTGAACATTAAACGGCCCAAAAGTGTCCCACATGTGACACTGGAGACACGACGACGTCAACCGCAGCGAGCGTCTCTGTGTTTACAGAAGTTGTCCAAACATGGACGCATCATCGAGCACCTGGAGATTTTAAAGTTTCTCTCGTACCGGAGCCAGAACATGAACAACTTACTTGTTTTAAGGAGGAGATTGAGAAGGAGAAGGACGAGGTTTTTAGTCGTGGTGTTTTGTGGGACAGAACGTTTAAAGGAACGTGTGGATGTGGAGACGGAGCCAAGAGTGGTGAGTGGTGATGTGCTTCACTTCAGTGACACTGGAGTTCATTAACAATTTTCTCCTACTTCAGTGCAGAATAGTGACGTTTGTGTCTTGTTGATAACGTGTAGGTGGATGAATGCACTTTGTCCGTTCAGACTGAAGTCACATGTCAAAAGATCAGATATGTATCAGTTTCAGGAGCACATATCCAAGTGTCCTGGGTCACATTTGAAAAAATCAGATCTGTAATTAAAAGATCAGATACAGGAACATAGAAGCCAAAAAATCAGATTTGGGTCACTTCAGGTGCAGTGTGAACGCAGCGAGACCAAGTCTGACCACGAGTGATGCACCAACAGGACCTTTAAATTATTCTTAACATGCGAGTCGTCTGCATTCTTCTGTTCTATTAATTATTGCACATTCCCTAAGCCTTTTATAATTATTTTTTAACTGCACTATCTGAGTTTAGCAGATTAACAGCGAGTGGCACAAAGTCCTGGTTCAGTCCTGGTTTAGACCTGGTTTAGACTTAGTTCAGTCCTGGTTTAGTCCTGGTTTAGACCTGGTTTAGTCCTGGTTTAGACCTGGTTTAGTCCTGGTTTAGTCCTGGTTTAGACCTGGTTTAGTCCTGGTTTAGTCCTGGTTTAGTCCTGGTTCAGTCCTGGTTTAGTCCTGTTTTAGTCTCCTGGTTTAGTCCTGGTTCAGTCCTGGTTTAGTCCTGGTTTAGTCCTGGTTTAGTCCTGGTTCAGTCCTGGTTTAGTCCTGGTTTAGTCCTGGTTTAGTCCTGGTTTTAGTCCTGGTTTAGTCCTGGTTTAGTCCTGGTTTAGTCCTGGTTTAGTCCTGGTTCAGTCCTGGTTTAGTCCTGTTTTAGTCCTGGTTCCTGGTTTAGTCCTGGTTTAGTCCTGGTTAGTCCTGGTTCAGTCCTGGTTTAGTCCTGGTTCAGTCCTGGTTTAGTCCTGGTTTAGTCCTGGTTTAGTCCTGGTTTAGTCCTGGTTTAGTCCTGGTTTAGTCCTGGTTTAGTCCTGGTTTATTTGTGCAGAGCAGTGGAGAGAAACAGGCTTAATTTTCTTGATAAATTTTCCAAAATAAGCGAATGTCGGTGTTTCTGTTTTGTTTTTTTTTTTTTTTTTGTTATTTATTGAGATGCTGCCGATGCTTGTTAAACGTTCGCTCCGGGGGCCGTGTGGAAGTGCTCCCTCTGAAGGTTACTCCGTCTCTATTGTGTCTCAAATGCCAAATTAGAAGCAGCTCCCGTGTTTGAATTTTCCGATCGGGGATTTGTTTAGTAAAATGAAAAGCGCCGCAGTATTACAGTTTTCACGCGTTTAAACAGACATTTTTACACTATTTTCTGATCTCGCGTCAGTTCGAATGTCGTTTCCTCGTCACAAACCGAACTGGAGAATCCGAGTGTCGTTCGTTCAGTCGTTTTTCAAAATAAAACCAAAAAGAAAATGAAAAAAAAAAACAACAAAAAACAGATAATGGCCGTTTCCCGTTTACGCGACTGAAACTGCAATGCCGGACCGAACCAGGACTAAACCAGGACTAAACCAGGACTAAAACAGGACTGAAAAGGACTACACCAGGACTACACCAGGACTAAAACAGGACTAAACCAGGACTAAACCAGGACTAAAACAGGACTAAACCAGGGCTAAACCAGGACTAAACCAGGACTAAACCAGAAGTAAACCAGGACTAAACCAGGACTAAACCAGGACTAAACCAGGACTACACCAGGACTAAACCAGGGCTAAACCAGGACTAAACCAGGGCTAAACCAGGACTACACCAGGACTAAACCAGGACTAAACCAGGACTAAACCAGGGCTAAACCAGGGCTAAAACAGGACTAAAACAGAACTGAACCAGGGCAGTCTAAACCGTTTTCAGTCCCAGTCTGGTCCTGGTCTGGTCCTGGTCTCAGTCCTGGTCCTGTTCACGGTCTCAGTACTCGGTCTGGTCCCTGTCTCAGTTCCAATCTGGTCCCAGTCTCAGTCCTGGTCTCAATCATGATCTGGTCCTGGTCTGGTCCCGACTTCAGTCCCGGTCTCAATCCCGGTCTCAGTCCTGGTCTCAGTCCTCGTCCTGGTCCCGGTCTCGGTCCCAGACTCAGTCCTGGTCTGGTCCCGGTCTCAGTCCTGGTCTCAGTCCTGGTCTCAGTCCTGGTCTCAGTCCCAGTCTGGTTTCGGTCTGGTCCTGTTCTTGTTTCAGTCCTGTTTCAGTCCTTTTTCAGTCCTGGTTTAGTCCTGGTTTAGTCCTGGTTCAGTCCTGGTTCAGTCCTGGTTTAGTCCTGGTTTAGTCCTGGTTTAGTCCTGGTTCAGTTCTTTATCCTTTTTTTCCCCATTTTTCATTTAAACACAAAATCCAGAACTGAAAAAATCGATCATTATCTGTTTTTTTTTTTTTTTTTTTTTTCATTTTGGTTTTGGAGACAAATAATGAAGAAAACAGTTTTTTTTTCTTTCTCTGTTTTCTTAATTTAGTTTTTATTTAGAAAAACAAATAATCGACACACAGATTGATGAAGGGCATGAGTTCAGATCTCCGGCCGTGAACTCGTGGAGCAGACGGACATTTCCTGAGCCGCTTTTCCCAAGCATCAAAAATGTACACGGCCTTATTCAGCAATAAACACTAAGCCCCAGTCTCCCCCCGAGCGCCACAGAGGCATGATGGGTAAGAGCAGCGCTGGGGAGTAACAGATTACATGTACCAGACTTAAGTAATCAGAGTACAAATGATGAGTAACTGTATTCAGTTACAGTTACTGTTTCAGTGAGCGGTAATTGGATTACAGTTACTTTGTTCAAATAAATGGATTACACAGAGGGATTCTCCTGTTTTTTCGGTAATTCCACTCATTGCTGGACACTAAATCAGAGCTAAAACCAGGTCTAAACCAGGTCTAAACCAGATCTAAACCAGGTCTAAATCAGGTCTAAAACCAGGTCTAAACCAGGTCTAAAACCAGGTCTAAACCAGGTCTAAAACCAGGTCTAAACCAGGTCTAAACCAGGTCTAAAACAGGTCTTAAACCAGGTCTAAACCAGGTCTAAAACCAGGTCTAAAGCCAGGTCTAAAACAGGTCTAAAACCAGGTCTAAACCAGGTCTAAACAGGTCTAAACCCAGGTCTAAACCAGGTCTAAATCTAAACAGGTCTAAACCAGGTCAGGTCTAAACCAGGTCTAAAAGGTCTAAACAGGTCTAAACCAGGTCTAAAACAGGTCTAAACCAGGTCTAAACCAGGTCTAAAACCAGGTCTAAACCAGGTCTAAACCAGGTCTAAATCAGGTCTAAAACCAGGTCTAAACCAGGTCTAAAACCAGGTCTAAACCAGGTCTAAACCAGGTCTAAATCAGGTCTAAAACCAGGTCTAAACCAGGTCTAAACCAGGTCTAAACCAGATCTAAACCAGGTCTAAATCAGGTCTAAAACCAGGTCTAAACCAGGTCTAAAACCAGGTCTAAAATCAGGTCTAAAACCAGGTCTAAACCAGGTCTAAACCAGGTCTAAACCGGGTCTAAACCAGTCTAAAACCGGGTCTAAATCAGGTCTAAAACCAGGTCTAAACCAGGTCTAAAACCAGGTCTAAATCAGGTCTAAAACCAGGTCTAAACAGGTCTAAACAGGTCTAAACCAGGTCTAAACCAGGTCTAAACCAGGGTCTAAATCAGGTCTAAACCAGGTCTAAATCAGGTCTAACCAGGTCTAAACCAGGTCTAAACCAGGTCTAAATCAGGTCTAAAACCAGGTCTAAAACCAGGTCTAAATCAGGTCTAAAACTGTGTCTAAACTAGGACTAAACCAGGTCTAAAACCAGGTCTAAACCAGGACTAAAACAGGATTTAACAGGACTAAATCCTGCTGTGTGCTCTGTGTTTCTTCGTCTTCTATCAATAATATTTTTTTAAATTAAGTAAAGTTTGGGCTTTTTATTTATTTTTATCAGACAAAACTTCTTATGCTACGATTTCCTGGTCTTTGCTTCTCTACAGCAAATCAAGTAATCCAAAGTATTCAGATTACATTACTCACTTTAAGTAATTTAATGGATTACGTTACAAACTACATTTTGGTGTATGTAATCTGTAATCTGTAGGGGATTACATTTTAAAAGTAAACTTCCCAACACTGTGTAAGAGCGAGTCTGCGTCACAGCCAAGAGAAACGTCCAGACGGAGAAGAAAACACGTCAGGAACCCGAGGAAAAATCTGATTATTCTTATAAAAATTAGAGACAGTTTTTTGTTTTTTAAATTTAGGCAGGTGGAAATAATCATAATAATAACAAAAATTTAAAAAAAAAACAACCACAAATTAAACTGAATTCCGGGGGCTGAAATCGTTCCAAGTGATTCTAGTGAAGCCGTGTGGAGTTTAAAAACACGGTGGAGCTCTTCCCTGTATTACCGCGCGATGACGTCACGAGGTGGAACGGAGCGTTTTCGGTTTTGGTTTGAGAGGAAAAACTCAAAAAAGCTTAAATGTGCAGGTTTGTGCGTTAAACATGTGTGAATGGAGTTATACAGTTGTAGGGAGTATTATCTGAGACATAAGGGTGAGTTGTTGTACAGTTGTAGGGAGTATTATCTGAGACATAAGGGTGAGTTGTTGTACAGTTGTAGGGAGTATTATCTGAGACATAAGGGTGAGTTGTTGTACAGTTGTAGGGAGTATTATCTGAGACAGTTGTTAAGGAGTATTCTGAGACATAAGGGTGAGTTGTTGTACAGTTGTAGGGAGTATTATCTGAGACATAAGGGTGAGGAGTTGTGCAGTTGTAGGGAGTATTATCTGAGACATAAGGGTGAGTTGTTGTGCAGTTGTAGGGAGTATTATCTGAGTTGTTGTACAGTTGTAGGGAGTGTTAACTGTTTTAGTCCTGATTTAGTCCTTGTTTTGGATTTGAGTTAAAGAACATAAAATATTACAGATTTTTACTGAGCTGGTTCTTTACGTTTGGACTGAGTGAAAAAATCTCCACTGCACCACAGGGGATGGGATCGATCTTTTGTTCTCTCTGGTTTCCTGAAGGTTCCAGAGGTTCTCCAGAGGTTCTCAGAGGTTCACAGAGGTGTTCCAGAGGTTCTCAAAGGTTCTCCAGAGGTTCTCCAGAGGTTCTCAGAGGTTCACAGAGGTGTTCCAGAGGTTCTCAAAGGTTCTCCAGAGGTTCTCAGAGGTGTTCCAGAGGTTCTCAGAGGTTCTCCAGAGGTTCTCAGAGAGTTCTCAAAGGTTCTCCAAAGGTTCTCAGAGGTGTTCCAGAAGTTCTCAGAGGTTCTCAGAGGTGTTTCAGAGGTGTTCCAAAGGTTCTCAGAGGTGTTCCAGAGGTTTTCAGAGGTTCTCAAAGGTTCTCCAGAGGTTCTCAGAGATTCTCAGAGGTTCTCAGAGGTGTTCCAGAGGTTCTCAGAGGTTCTCAGAGGTTCCAGAGGTTCTCAGAGGTTCTCAGAGGTTCTCGGAGATGTTGCAGAGGCGAGGGTGACCTGTCTCTCTCCGCTGCAGCTTTACGTTCGTCTGTATTGGCTCCGCCCATTGCAGCGTTCGCGGATTACGCTCAAACTCAAATCCTCTGTCTCCTCCAAAGTCTCGTTACAGGAGAGAGTCTAAAGATCCGCCCTCCTCTGCTCCCTCTCTCCACTCTCCCTC
Organism: Boleophthalmus pectinirostris; assembly: GCF_026225935.1. Lineage (NCBI taxonomy): Eukaryota > Metazoa > Chordata > Actinopteri > Gobiiformes > Gobiidae > Boleophthalmus > Boleophthalmus pectinirostris. The sequence continues at coordinate 36,683,429 of NW_026571175.1, read as the reverse complement.
TTCACACTTTCATGTTTAGACCTGGTTCAGGCTTGTTTTAGCCCTGGTTTAGTCCTGTTTTAGTCCTGGTTTAGTCTTGTTTTAGTCCTGGTTTAATCCTGGTTTAGTCTTGTTTAGTTTAGTCCTGTTTTAGTCCTGGTTTAGTCCTGGTTTAGTCCCTGTTTAGTCCTGGTTTAAGTCCTGGTTTAGTCCTGGTTTAGTCCTGGTTTAGTCTTGTTTTAGTCCTTGTTTAGTCCTGGTTGTTTAGTCCTGTCTTGTTTTAGTCCTGGTTTAGTCTTGTTTTAGTCCTTGTTTTAGTCCTTTTAGGTCCTGGTTTAGTCTTGTTTTAGTCCTGGTTTAGTCTTGTTTAGTCTTTTAGTCCTGTTTTAGTCCTGGTTTAGTCTTGTTTTAGTCCTGGTTTAGTCTTGTTTTAGTCTTGTTTTAGTCCTGGTTTAGTCTTGTTTTAGTCCTGGTTTAGTCTTGGTTTTAGTCCTGGTTTAGTCTTGGTTTAGTCCTGGTTTAGTCTTGGTTTAGTCCTGGTTTAGTCTTGTTTTAGTCCTGGTTTAGTCTTGGTTTTAGTCTTGTTTTAGTCCTGGTTTAGTCTTGTTTTAGTCCTGGTTTAGTCCTGGTTTAGTCTTGTTTAGTCCTGGTTTAGTCTTGTTTTAGTCCTGGTTTAGTCCTGTTTTAGTCCTGGTTTAGTCCTGGTTTAGTCTTGTTTTAGTCCTGGTTTAGTCCTGGTTTAGTCCTGTTTTAGTCCTGGTTTAGTCCTGGTTTAGTCTCTCTCTCTCTCTTTCTCTCACTCTATTCTCCCTCTTCACTCTTTCGTGTGTCGTTCTCTTCGTCCGTGTCACAGATTCAGTGTTTTTTGCTCCTGGGGATTTTCGTTTTTGTCTTTTTTTTTTTTTTCTTTTCTTGACTCGAAGTGAAGTCAGTGACGTTAAAAGTCTCATTTTTACGCATAATTGACTCCTGTGAGCTTCAAGTCGTGTTCTAATGTTGTTCCCTCCTCAAAAACAGACCAGGACTTGTGTTTTTTTCATTCACACGTTTGAGTAACTCTTTATTATTCATCTGTCTTCATCTCCAAACCTCCAAACGCTCTGCTCCACCCTGTGATGTCATGAAGTGGCAGTTTTCAAGTTCTTTTCAGCTTTAGTTCGGTAGAGATCGGCTGAATTCCAGGGGATGAAATCCTTCCAGATGATTCTAGTGAAGGAGTGTGGAGTTTAAAAACGCTGTGGAGCACTTCCTGTACATGTCCTCCGCGCGATGACATCACAAGGTGGAACAGAGTGTTTTTTCGGTTTGGTTTGAGAGAAAAACTCAGCGTAAATCTGCAGTTTTGTGCGTTAAACATGTGTGAATGAAGTTGTTGTACAGTTGTAGGGAGTATTATCTGTTACATAAAGGTTAATTGTACAGTTGTAGGGAGTATTTTCTGTTACATAAGTACAGTTGTAGGGAGTATTATCTGTTACATAAGGGTGAGTTGTTGTACAGTTGTAGGGAGTATTATCTGTTAAATAAGTACAGTTGTAGGGAGTATTATCTATTACATAAGGGTTAATTGTACAGTTGTAGGGAGTATTATCTGTTACATAAGAACAGTTGTAGGGAGTATTATCTGTTACATAAGAACAGTTGTAGGGAGTATTATCTGTTACATAAGTACAGTTGTAGGGAGTATTTTCTGTTACATAAGTACAGTTGTAGGGAGTATTATCTGTTACATAAGAACAGTTGTAGGGAGTATTATCTGTTACATAAGAATAGTTGTAGGGAGCATTATCTGTTACATAAGTACAGTTGTAGGGAGTATTATCTATTACATAAGGGTTAATTGTACAGTTGTAGGGAGTATTATCTGTTATATAAGTACAGTTTTAGGGAGTATTTTCTGTTACATAAGTACAGTTGTAGGGAGTATTATCTGTTACATAAGTACAGTTGTAGGGAGTATTTTCTGTTACATAAGAACAGTTGTAGGGAGTATTATCTGTTACATAAGGAGTGAGTTGTACAGTTGTAGGGAGTATTATAAAACCTCATTTAGGAGCTTTAAATTCCTTATAAAAGTCCATCACATTGATCCGTAGTTAAAATTCCGCAGTGGTTCAATAAAAACTCTTCGTCGTCGTCGTCGTTTGTGTTTGTTTTTTTTTCGCGGCTTCACTCTTCCGAGCTTTTGATTTCCGGTTGCGTTGGATCAGACGAGTCGGATCTGCGGGCGAGGAGCGTCCGTCAGCGAGCCGGGGTTTCAGAGTGATGAGGAGGACGAGAGCGAGCGGCTCCGGGCCCCTCGCGCCCCCCCCCCACGGCCCGACCAATCACTTTTTATTTAGCAATAAAAGAAGCAACCGCCGCCGCCGGCAACAACACTGTGATTTAGACGAGCGCCGCGTCTCTGGGAAGGCGAGCTCTCCCTCCTCTCTCTCTCTCTCTCTCTCTCATAATTCTCCTCTCCCTGTCTTGCTTCTTTCTTTCTTCTTCTTTTTCTCTCCCTCCTCTCTTCCTCCCTCCTCTCTGTCTCTCTCACACTCTCTCTTTTTCTCGTACCCTCTTTTCCTCCCTTCTTCTCTCCCTCTTTCTCTCTCTCTTCCTCCCTCCTTCTCTCTCTCTATCTCCCTCCTCTCTCTCTCTTTCTCCCTCCTCTCTCTCTTTCTCTCTCTCTCCCTCCCTCCTTCTCTCTCTCTTTCTCCCTCCTCTCTCTCTTTCTCTCTCTCTTCCTCCCTCCTTCTCTCTCTCTATCTCCCTCCTCTCTCTCTTTCTATCTCTCTCCCTCCCTCTTTCTCTCTCTCTCCCTCCCTCCTTCTCTCTCTCTATCTCCCTCCTCTCTCTCTTTCGCTCTCTCTTCCTCTCTCCCCTTCTCCCTCCTTTCCCTTTCTCTCTCTGTCTCTCCATCTCACTGTATCCCTCCTTCTCTCTTCCTCCCTCTTTCTTTCCCTCTCTCCCTCCTTCCTTCTCTCTCTTTATTTCTCCCCCTCTTCTTTACCCCTCCCTCCCTCTCTCTCCCTCCTTCCTTCTCTCTCTTTTTTTTTGTCTCTCTCTGTATTTAGAAGGACCACGATTCACGATTCATCATTTTGTCGTCTGAATCTCGACTTCGCTCCATCGTGAAAACTTAAAACGCCCGTAAACGTTTGCTTCGTCTGGAATGTTCCACAGTGCGGCATTAAACCTTTCTACTACCAGGTTACAGGTCAGATTCTGTGGAGACAAGAACGTGACAAGAACTTTGTAAGATTTGATAACTCTCCAAATTCCAGTTCATTTTGATTTCCGTCAATTTGTGTCTCTGTTTCTCTTCGGTTCTTTGGGGCTCCTCATTTAAAAGTCTCGGTCTTGTCTCGGTCTTGTCTCGGTCTTGTCTCGGCCTTTAAAAGTCTCGGTCTTGTCTCGGTCTTGTCTCGGTCTTGTCTCGGTCTTGTCTCGGTCTGGTCTTGTCTCGGTCTTGTCTCGTCTTGTTCGGTCTGTCTCGGTCCTTGTCTTGTCTCGGTCTTGTCTCGGTCTTGTCTCGGTCTTGTCTCGGTCTTGTCTCGGTCTTGTCTCGGTCTTGTCTCGGTCTTGTCTCTGCCTCAACTTTTAAAGTCTCGGTCTTGTCTCGGTCTTGTCTCGGCTTTTAAAAGACTTGGTCTTGTCTCAGTCTTGTCTCGGCCTCAACTTTTAAAAGTCTCGGTCTTGTCTCGGTCTTGTCTCGGTCTTGTCTCGGTCTTGTCTCAGTCTTGTCTCGGTCTTGTCTCGGCTTTTAAAAGACTTGGTCTTGTCTCAGTCTTGTCTCGCCTCAACTTTTAAAAGTCTCTTGTCTCGTCTTATCTCGGTCTTGTCTCTCGGTCTCTCAGTCTTGGTCTCGGCCTCAACTTTTAAAAGTCTCGGTCTTGTCTCGGTCTTGTCTCGGTCTTGTCTCGGCTTTTAAAAGTCTCGGTCTTGTCTCGGTCTTGTCTCTGCCTTCAAAAGTCTTGGTCTTGTCTCGGTCTTGTCTCGGCTTTTAAAAGACTTGGTCTTGTCTCGGTCTTGTCTCGGTCTTGTCTCGGTCTTTAAAAGTCTCAGTCTATTCTCGGTCTAGTCTCAATCTTGTCTCAGTGTAGTCTCAGTCTTTTCTTGGCCTTTAAAAGTCTTGGTCTTGTCTCGGTCTTGTCTTGGTCTTGTCTCGGTCTTGTTTTGGTCTTGTCTCGGCTTTTAAAAGTCTTGGTCTTGTCTCGGTCTTGTCTTGGTCTTGTCTTGTCTTTTAAAAGTCTTGGTCTTGTCTCGGTCTTTAAAAGTCTCAGTCTAGTCTCGATCTAGTCTCAATCTTGTCTCGGTGTAGTCTCAGTCTTTTCTCGGTCTTTAAAAGTCTCAGTCTTTTCTCGGTCTTTAAAAGTCTCAGTCTTTTCTCGGTCTTTAAAAGTCTCTGTCTTGTCTCGGTCTTTAAAAGTCTTGGTCTTGTCTCGGTCTTGTCTTGGTCTTGTCTCGGCTTTTAAAAGTCTTGGTCTTGTCTCGGTCTTTTTCAAATTCCAGTTTCGTTCTGATTTCCGTGGATTTGTGTCTCTGTTTCTCTTCGGTGCTTTGGGACAAAATCGTGTAAATCGTTGAAAAAGTGAATTCCTGCTTTTGTAACGAAGGTGAGAATCTGAAAACAGCGAGTCACACGCAGGATTTAAACTCAAGAGAAAATCACAGATGAGAAACCGGCTCCTCTTTTCTTTGATGATCTATTTTAGAATTTCAAAGAGCGTCGACGAGATGAGGAGATGTGGAAAGTATTACATTTGTTAAAAATGAGAAAAGCTCGTTCTGTTTTAAACCCGGAGAAGTCGAGGGCGACGGTTTCTCTCTCTGGTTTAATGTTTCAGACGCTTCTTTTCAAAGTGCTGTGACACTTCTGCTCTAGTGTTGTAAGAACTCCAGACCGTCTGTTTGCAGTCTTGTCTCAGACTCGGTCTTATCTCGGCCTTTAAAAGTCTCGGTCTTGTCTCGGTCTTTAAAAAGTCTCGGTCCTTTAAAAGTCTCGGTCTTGTCTCGGTCTTTAAAAGTCTCGGTCTTGTCTCAGTCTTGTTTCATTCTCAACCTTTAAAAGTTTCAGTCTAGTCTTGGTCCTGTCTCGGCCTTTAAAAGTCTCAGTTTAGTCATGGCCTTTAAAAGTCTTGGGTCTAGTCTTGGTCTTGTTTCATTCTCAACCTTCAAAAGTCTCGGTCTTGTCTCGGTCTTTAAAAGTCTCGGTCTTTAAAAGTCTCGGTCTTCAAAAGTCTCGGTCTTGTCTCGGTCTTTAATTAATTAATTAATCGTTGCATTTCTACAGAACCTTTCAACATCCCCAAAGCTCTTCACAGTTCCTTCTTCATTCACTCCACACTCTGTGGTGTAAGTTACTACTGTAGCCACAGCTGCCCTGGGGCAGACTGACAGAAGCGAGGCTGCCAATCTGCACCACCAACACTCACACACACACGACTTTCATACAGGCAATGAGGGTGACGTGTCTTGCCTAAGGACACAAGGCCACTGGTGCCTCCTGTGGTTTTCCCAGTGTCTCCGTCCAAGTCCAGACCAGATCCAGACCTGCTGAGCCTCTGAGATCTGACGGGATCAGACTTTGACAAACTGGTACAGCCGCCACTTGGTGATTTTGTCCTGGTCTCGACCCCCCGTGGTCCCAGTCTCGAATTCTTGTGTTTGTGTGTGTGTGTCTGTGTGTTTGTGTGTGTGTGTCTGTGTGTGTGTGTGTGTGTGTGTGTGTGTGTCTGTGTGTGTGTGTGTGTGTGTGTGTGTGTGCTGTGTGTGTGTGTGTGTGTGTGTGTGTGTGTGTGTGTGTGTGTGTGTGTGTGTCTGTGTGTGTGTGTGTCTGTGTGTGTCTGTGTGTGTGTGTGTGTGTGTGTCTGTGTGTGTGTGTGTTTGTGTGTGTGTGTGTGTGTCTTTGTGTGTGTGTGTGTGTCTTCGTGTGTGTGTGTCTGTGTGTGCGTGTGTGTGTGTGTGTGTGTGTGTCTTTGTGTGTGTGTGTCTGTGTGTGTGTGTGTCTTTGTGTGTATGTGTGTGTGTGTGTGTGTGTGTGTGTGTGTGTGTGTCTTTGTGTGTCTTTGTGTGTGTGTGTGTGTGCGTCGAGGTTGTGTGTGTGTGTGTGTGTCTGTGTGTGTGTGTCTGTGTGTGTGTCTTTGTGTGTGTGTGTCTGTGTGTGTGTGTGTGTTTTAGGAGCTTCATTACTTTAAGTGCATCGGCTCCTCAGATTAAAAGTTCCGGCTCTCGGCTCAGACTCATTTGTATCTGACTAAAAACAGAACAAACGTGAAGGGAGCGGCCGCGCTTCTTTATTTGTGCTTCAAATCACATCGATGCCTTTTTTTAAAAACACGTCTGAGGTCCTCGTTACGTCGCCGAAGCTCGAGCCAATTATGAAAAGTGTTGGGTTTTATCGAATAATTTAGATCTTTAGAAATTGGAACAGACGGACCCTCGGTTTTATTTTAATCACACAAATGGAGACGTTACTTATTATTTTAAAAGGCTCGTATTACGTTGTTTAAAAAAATAAAAAAATCTCTGTTCTAATTAGTTCTAGTTCTAATAATTCTCAGTCCCGGTCTCAGTCTTGGTTTGGTCCCGGTCTCGGTCCTGGTCTTGGTCCCGACCTCGGTCCCGGTCTCGGTCCCGGTCTCAGTTCTAGTCTGATCCTGGTCTCAGTCCTGGTCTCAGTCTTGGTCTGATCCCGGTCTCAGTCCTGGTCTCAGTCTTGGTCTGATCCTGGTCTCATTCCAGGTCTAGTCCCGGTCTTAACCGTGGTCTGGTCCCAGTCTGGTCCTAGTCTCAGTCCTGGTCTCAGTTCTAGTCAGGTCCCGGTATGGTCTCGGTTTCAGTCCTGGTGCTGTTCCCGGTCTCAATCCTTGTCTCAGTTCTAGTCTGGTCCCGGTCTCAGTCCCGGTCTGGTCCTGCTCTCAGTCCTGGTCTCAGTTCTGATCTGGTTCCAGTCTCAGTCCCGGTCTCAGTCCCAGTCCTGGTCCTGTTCCTGGCCTCAGTCCTGGTCTCATGTCTAGTCTGGTCCTGGTCTGAGTCCCGGTCTGGTCTCGGTTTCAGTCCCGGTCTGGTCCCAGTCTCAGTCCTGGTCCTGTTCCCGGTCTCAATCCTCGTCTCAGTTCTAGTCTGATCCCGGTCTCAGTCCTGGTCTCAGTCCTGGTCTCAGTCCTGGTCTCAGTCCTCTCCTGGTCTGGTCACACAGATTTATGAAGCTGCTGGAGAAAACGACACATTTACACAGAAAAACATTAACCGGAAGTTCTGCAAACCTACAGCGGGAAACTTCTGACCATTTACAATCTTATTACCTTTTCTTTCTTTCTTTCTTTCTTTTTGTTATTATAATATCTGGTGTTGTGAGTGTTTATTCTTGTGTTTGTTCTCGTGTTTGTTCTCGTGTTTGTTCTCGTGTTTGTTCTCGTGTTTGTTCTCGTGTTTGTTCTCGTGTTTGTTCTCGTGTTTGTTCTCGTGTTTGTTCTCGTGTTTGTTCTCGTGTTTGTTCTCGTGTTTGTTCTCGTGTTTGTCTGAGGCCTGATGCAGACTCCAGGATCATTACCCGAGTTAATGTCTGTGTGTTTGACCTGAGGGGGGCTCCTCTGTGAATGGAGATGCAGATACAGAGGTGCCCGCGAGGTGGTGGAGGTGCTCTGGAGTGGTGGAGGTGTTCTGGGGTGGAGGAGGTGCTCTGGGGTGGTGGAGGTGTTCTGGAGTGGAGGAGGTGCCCCCGGGGTGGAGGAGGTGTTCTGGGGTGGTGGAGGTGCTCTGGAGTGGAGGAGGTGCCCCCAGGGTGGAGGAGGTGTTCTGGAGTGGTGGAGGTGTTCTGGAGTGGAGGAGGTGCTCTGGAGTGGTGGAGGTGCCCCGGGGTGGATGAAGTGCTCCTGTGGTGGTGGAGGTGCTCCCGGGGTGGAGATGTTCGCTGCAGGGGGCTCCTCACATGTTCCTCACATGTTCCTCACAGCAGCAGCAGCAGGACATGAGGAGATCAGGTGGAACGTGCAGATGGTTCGGGGGCAGAACCTCTGTCACATCAGATCAGCCGGAGGAGGAGACTCGGGCAGTGTGGCTGTGTTTGTTTTTTTCGTTTCACGGCAGCATCAGTCACACAGATTCTTCACACTCAGAGCTGATCAACCAGACACACACACACACGCACACACGCACACACACGCACACACACACACACACACGCACACGCACACACATACACACACGCACGCACGCACGCACACACACACACACACANCTCAACCTTTAAAAGTTTCAGTCTAGTCTTGGTCCTGTCTCGGCCTTTAAAAGTCTCAGTTTAGTCTTGGCCTTTAAAAGTCTTGGGTCTAGTCTTGGTCTTGTTTCATTCTCAACCTTCAAAAGTCTCGGTCTTGTCTCGGTCTTTAATTAATTAATTAATCGTTGCATTTCTACAGAACCTTTCAACATCCTCAAAGCTCTTCACAGTTCCTTCTTCATTCACTCCACACTCTGTGGTGTAAGTTACTACTGTAGCCACAGCTGCCCTGGGGCAGACTGACAGAAGCGAGGCTGCCAATCTGCACCACCAACACTCACACACACACGACTTTCATACAGGCAATGAGGGTGACGTGTCTTGCCTAAGGACACAAGGCACTGGTGCCTCCTGTGGTTTTCCCAGTGTCTCCGTCCAAGTCCAGACCAGATCCAGACCTGCTGAGCCTCTGAGATCTGACGGGATCAGACTTTGACAAACTGGTACAGCCGCCACTTGGTGATTTTGTCCTGGTCTCGACCCCCAGTGGTCCGGGTCTCGAATTCTCGTGTCTGTGTGTGTGTGTGTGTGTGTGTGTGTGTGTGTGTGTGTGTGTGTGTGTGTGTGTGTGTGTGTGTGTGTGTGTGTGTGTGTGTGTGTGTGTGTGTGTGTGTGTGTGTGTGTGTGTGTGTGTCTGTGTGTGTGTGTGTGTGTGTCTGTGTGTGTGTGTGTGTGTGTGTCTTTGTGTGTGTGTGTGTGTGTGTGTGTGTCTGTGTGTGTGTGTGTCTGTGTGTGTCTTTGTGTGTGTGTGTCTGTGTGTGTGTGTGTGTGTGTTTCTGTGTGTGTGTGTGTGTGTGTGTGTGTCTGTGTGTGTGTGTGTGTGTGTGTGTGTGTGTGTGTGTGTGTGTGTGTGTGTGTGTGTGTGTGTGTGTGTGTGTGTGTGTGTGCGTGTGTGTGTGTGTGTGTGTGTGTGTGTGTGTGTGTCTTAGGAGCTTCATTACTTTAAGTGCATCGGCTCCTCAGATTAAAAGTTCCGGCTCTCGGTTCAGACTCATTTGTATCTGACTAAAAACAGAACAAACGTGAAGGGAGCGGCCGCGCTTCTTTATTTGTGCTTCAAATCACATCGATGCCTTTTTTTAAAAACACGTCTGAGGTCCTCGTTACGTCGCCGAAGCTCGAGCCAATTATGAAAAGTGTTGGGTTTTATCGAATAATTTAGATCTTTAGAAATTGGAACAGACGGACCCTCGGTTTTATTTTAATCACACAAATGGAGACGTTACTTATTATTTTAAAAGGCTCGTATTACGTTGTTTAAAAAAATAAAAAATCTCTGTTCTAATTAGTTCTAGTTCTAATAATTCTCAGTCCCGGTCTCAGTCTTGGTTTGGTCCCGGTCTCGGTCCTGGTCTTGGTCCCGACCTCGGTCCCGGTCTCGGTCCCGGTCTCGGTCCCGGTCTCAGTTCTAGTCTGATCCTGGTCTCAGTCCTGGTCTCAGTCTTGGTCTGATCCTGGTCTCAGTCCTGGTCTCAGTCTTGGTCTGATCCTGGTCTCATTCCAGGTCTGGTCCCGGTCTTAACCGTGGTCTGGTCCCGGTCTGGTCCCAGTCTCAGTCCTGGTCTCAGTTCTAGTCAGGTCCCGGTATGGTCTCGGTTTCAGTCCTGGTGCTGTTCCCGGTCTCAATCCTTGTCTCAGTTCTAGTCTGGTCCCGGTCTCAGTCCCGGTCTGGTCCTGCTCTCAGTCCTGGTCTCAGTTCTGATCTGGTTCCAGTCTCAGTCCCGGTCTCAGTCCCAGTCCTGGTCCTGTTCCTGGCCTCAGTCCTGGTCTCATGTCTAGTCTGGTCCTGGTCTGAGTCCCGGTCTGGTCTCGGTTTCAGTCCCGGTCTGGTCCCAGTCTCAGTCCTGGTCCTGTTCCCGGTCTCAATCCTCGTCTCAGTTCTAGTCTGATCCCGGTCTCAGTCCTGGTCTCAGTCCTGGTCTCAGTCCTGGTCTTCAGTCCTGGTCTCAGTCCTGGTCTCAGTCCTGGTCTCAGTCCTGGTCTGGTCACACAGATTTATGAAGCTGCTGGAGAAAACGACACATTTACACAGAAAAACATTAACCGGAAGTTCTGCAAACCTACAGCGGGAAACTTCTGACCATTTACAATCTTATTACCTTTTCTTTCTTTCTTTCTTTCTTTCTTTTTTTGTTATTATAATATCTTGGTGTTGTGAGTTTGTTTGTTCTCGTGTTTGTTCTCGTGTTTGTTCTCGTGTTTGTTCTCGTGTTTGTTCTCGTGTTTGTTCTCGTGTTTGTTCTCGTGTTTGTCTGAGGCCTGATGCAGACTCCAGGATCATTACCCGAGTTAATGTCCGTGTGTTTGACCTGAGGGGGGCTCCTCTGTGAATGGAGATGCAGATATAGAGGTGCCCCGGGGTGGAGGAGGTGCTCTGGAGTGGAGGAGGTGTTCTGGAGTGGAGGAGGTGTTCTGGAGTGGAGGAGTGCTGGAGTGGAGGAGGTGCTCTGGAGTGGAGGAGGTGCTCTGGAGTGGTGCTCTGGAGGGAGGAGGTGCTCTGGAGTGGAGGGTGGAGTGGAGAGGTGCTCTGGAGTGGTGGAGGTGCTTGGAGTGAGGAGTGCTGTGGTGGAGGTGCTGGAGTGGAGGAGGTGCTCTGGGTGGAGGTGGAGGTGGAGGTGCTCTGGAGTGGAGGAGGTGCTCTGGAGTGGAGGAGGTGCTCTGGAGTGGTTGGAGGTGGAGGTGGAGTGTGAGGTGGTCTGGAGTGGAGGAGGTGCCTTGTGGTGGAGGTGCTCTGGAGTGGAGGAGTGTTGGAGGAGGTGCTCTGGAGTGGAGGAGGTGTCTGGGCTGTGGAGGTGGGAGGAGGTTTCTGGAGTGGAGGAGGTGGTCTGGAGTGGAGGAGGTGCTCTGGGGTGGAGGAGGTGCTCTGGGGTGGAGGAGGTGTTCTGGAGTGGAGGAGGTGTTCTGGAGTGGTGGAGGTGTCTGGAGGTGGCTGGAGGAGGTGCTCTGGAGGGTGGAGGAGTGTTCTGGAGGTGGAGGAGGTGCTGGAGTGGAGGAGGTGTTCTGGGTGGAGAGGTGCCCCTGGAGTGGAGGAGGTGTTCTGGAGTGGAGGAGGAGGTGTTCTGGAGTGGTGGGAGGAGGTGTCTGGAGTGGTGGAGTGAGGTGCTCTGGGGAGGAGGTGCTCTGGGGTGGAGGAGGTGTCTGGAGTGGGGAGGTGTTCTGGGGTGGAGGAGGTGCTGTGGAGGAGGTGTTCTGGAGTGGAGGAGTGTTCTGGAGTGAGGGAGGTGTTCTGGAGTGGAGGAGGTGTGTCTGGAGTGGAGGAGGTGTTCTGGAGTGGAGGGCTGGTGGTGGGTGGAGGGGTTCTGGAGTGGAGGAGGTGCTGGGTGGAGGAGGTGTTCTGGAGTGGCGGAGATGTTCGCCGCAGGGGGCTCCTCACATGTTCCTCACATGTTCCTCGCAGCAGCAGCAGCAGGACATGAGGAGATCAGGTGGAACGTGCAGATGGTTCGGGGGCAGAACCTCTGTCACATCAGATCAGCCGGAGGAGGAGACTCGGGCAGTGCGGCTTTGTTTGTTTTTTTCGTTTCACGGCAGCATCAGTCACACAGATTCTTCACACTCAGAGCTGATCAACCAGCCACACACACACACACACACACACGCACACACACACACACACACACACACACACACACACACACACACACACACACACACACACGCTTTGTAAATAAAAGTGTGGATGAATATGTCCTGGTGAAAAAAGTCCAATATTTAGTGAAAAAGTGGACACATTAACGTTACATCTGCCTGTTGTTTTCTCATTGTTGAAGAAAAGTCCAGTTTATTTGTAAAGAACATTTAAAAAAAACTCACAGTCCATAAAAAACAACAACATGAAGTGAAGATAATGTAGATTAAAATAATAATAATTCAACTATAATGTCATTCTGGTGTAGTGACTCTGTGTAGAATCTAATTTACATCTGGTTTAGTCCTGGTTTAGACCTGGTTTAGTCCTGGTTTAGTCCTGGTTTAGACCTGGTTTAGACCTGGTTTAGACCTCCTGGTTTAGACCTGGTTTAGACCTAGACCTGGTTTAGACCTCCTGTTAGACCTGGTTTAGACCTAGTCCTGGTTTAGTCCTGGTTTAGTCCTGGTTTAGACCTTGTTTAGACCTGGTTTAGTCCTGGTTTAGACCTGGTTTAGACTGGTTTAGTCTGTTTAGACCTTTTAGACCTGTTTAGACCCGGTTTTTAGACCTGGTTTTTTTATCCTGGTTTAGTCCTGTTTAGTCCTGGTTTTAGACCTGGTTTAGACTTGTTTAGACCTGGTTTAGTCGGTTTAGTCCTGGTTTAGTCCTTGTCCTGGTTTAGTCCTGTTTTAGACCTGGTTTAGACCTGGTTTAGGGTTTAGTCCTTGTTTAGTCCTTGTTTAGACCTGGTTTAGACCTGGTTTAGACCTGGTTTAGGCTACGTCCACACAACAACGCTCCTAGATTTTTTTCTTTGCGGGCTGAAAAAAATTCCTGTCCACATGAGAACGGAGCACTGAGTGAAAACGATGTAATACACCTGCCTCACCTGTATGTGGCGCTGTTAACTATGATAATAATATTTAATAATGCAAATCTCATCACCGGTTTTTACACTTTAAGGTCATTTAGCCGATTTTAGATGTGTCCCAGAAATATCCCCGTTTTGTTTTGCAAAAGTTAAAGTGGCGTCCTTTAGTCCGACAGAAGCTGAGCCGCATCAGCGACACAAGGAAAGAACTGTTTTTATGAGCACTTCCTTTATGCAAATGAGTCATGTGGTTTTAAGTTTCGTATCTGTAAAACGTAAACAAATATGCTCAAAGCTGTGTGGATAGAGAAGACTTGTGAACACAGAAACGACGTGTCTGGACGCAGATCGTTTCGGATGCGGTGATACGGCGAGTCGTTTCAGTGTAAACATAATCTTCGTTATTGATCCGTGTGTGTGATCTGCGGGGCGTGTCGTCAGGATTGGCTCTAGCGGTGTGTCTCGGTTGCTGGGCGGGTTCGGGTCGTTTATACCTGAACCTGTGCGTCACTGGTTGCTGGTGTCACGGCGCCCCCTTCAGGAAACACCATTAATGAAGCCTTTGATTTATACTTGGTGTGATGCAGATGTTTGTGTTGCAGTGTTTCATGACATGTTTATCT
>NW_026571175.1:36640062-36662562 GCF_026225935.1 Boleophthalmus pectinirostris | reverse complement strand
TGTGTTCTCGTGTTCTTGCCTCCAGCTCGTGCTCCGACGTGTGGAATTGTATTTACACTTTTCTGTGGCTCGCAAAATTGGAAGCGCTAATGCATTTTTCATATTTTTAGAATCTCATCAGTTCCGTGTCTTTTTCTCTCACGGATATGTGTGATTTTCCTGTCTCACGTCTATTTTAATGCTAATGCACGAGCACCTCTCCTCCTCTCCTTCTCCTCTTCCTCTTCTGATTCTCTCCTTTCTTTTTTTTTTTTTTTACAGAAATGGGTTGCCGACTGCCGAAGCTGAAGAAAGAGGAGAGGACCAGCCCGGGCAACATCTACTCCACTCTGCGGCGCCCCCAGGTGGAGACCAAAGTGGGCGTGGCCTACACCTACCACTTCCTGGACTTCCTGCTGGGCAAAGAAGGTACGGACTCGACCGCGGGAGGAGGCGTGATGGGGGAGTGTCGGGGGAATGTTGGGGCTGTGTTAGGGGCATGTTGCAGGTGTGTTGGAGGCGTGTTGGGAGAGTTTTGGGGCATGTTGGGGCTGTGTTGGAGGTGTGTTGAGGGAAAATTGGGGCTGTGTTGGAGGTGTGTTGAGGGAAAATCGGGGCTGTGTTGGGGGTGTGTTGAGGGCTGTGTTGGGTGTGTTGGGGGTGTGTTCGGGGAATGTTGGAGGTGTGTTGGGACTGTGTTGGAGGCATCTTGGAGGCGTGTCGAGGGATGTGTTGAGGGCTCTGTTGGAGGCTTGGAGGCATGTGTTGGAGCTGTGGAGGTGTGTTGGAGGTGTGTTGAGGTGTGTTGGAGGGTGTTGAGGGCTGTGTTGTGTTGGAGGCACATTGGGGCTGTGTTGGAGGTGTGTTGAGGTGTGTTGAGGCCTGTGTTGAGGGTGTTGAGGTTGGGGCTCTGTTGGAGGTGTGTTGGAGGGCTGTGAGGCTGTGGAGGCGTGTTGGAGGTGTGTTGGGGTGTGTTGAGGCTGTGTTGGAGGTGTGTTGGAGGTGTGTTGAGGGCTGTTGGAGGTGTGTTGGAGGTGTGTTGAGGGCTGTGTTGGAGGTGTGTTGGAGGTGTGTTGAGGTGTGTGTTGGAGGTGTGTTGGAGGTGTGTTGAGGGCTGTGTTGGAGGTGTGTTGGAGGTGTGTTGAGGGCTGTTTTGGGTGTTGGAGGCTGTGTTGGAGGTGTGTTGGAGGTGTGTTGGAGGCGTGTTGGAGTGGTGTTGGAGGGTGTGTTGAGGTGTTTGGAGGTGTGTTGGAGGCTGTGTTGGGTGTTTGTTGAGGTGTGTTGGAGGTGTGTTGGAGGTGTGTTGAGGGAAAATTGGGGCTGTGTTGGAAGTGTGTTAAGGGCTGTTTTGGAGGTGTGTTGGGGTGTGTTCGGGGAATGTTGGAGGCGTGTTGGGGGCATCTTGGAGGCGTGTTGAGGGAGTGTTGGGGGTGTGTTGGAGGCATGTTGAAGGCATGTTGGGGGAGTTTTGGGGCCGTGCTGGAGGCGTGTTGGGGTGTGTTGGGGTGTGTTAGGGCCGTGTTGGATGTGTGTTGTGGACATGTTGGGGCCTGTGTTGGAGGCATGATGGGGGCGTGCTGGAGGCGTGTTGGGGGTGTCTTGGTGTGTTAGGGCCGTGTTGGATGTGTGTTGTGGACATGTTGGGTCTGTGTTGGAGGCATGTTGGGGCCACGTTGGGGGCGTGTTAGGGCCGTGTTGGGGGCGTGGCGCTCCATACGCTGAGATGATTCATGTTTCTCCTCGTGTTTGTGCCTTTAGCTCCGCGTGAATCCTCATTTACACCTGCTGTGACGCGCTGCTGCTGCTTTAAAACGCCTCGGTAGGATTTACTTCAGCTTCTGTTCACACTTTACAACTTTTATAAGATCTAAGGACGACAGAAGCTCGGTTGGTAGAGCGTTTGTCCACCGATCTGAAGTTGGCAGTTTGAATCCAGCTCTCGACTTAAACATCAGTTGTTATTTTATTCATTATTATAATTCTGCTTGATTTGTTTTAGTGTGTGTTTTATTTCACTGTAAATATTGTTCAGCACTTTGGTAAGCTTTAGCACGATTGAATTCCACACACTTTGGCGTCACCGTATGCACACAGATTTCCTCCAGAAAACGCTCGACTAAACGCGGAATAAAAAGTGAAGACGCGACGCCGCTTTTACGTCTTTTATTCAGACCGTCATCTTATAAACGTAGTCTTAGATGTTGATTTTCTCCCTGTAAAACACTGAGCTGAAAGAAAATCTTGTCACTAAGGATGAGTCATATTTAAAATTAGATGTCATAAAATCTGTGTGTGTCAAAAGTGGATCCAGCTGATTCTCGTGCGTCTTTGTTTATGCGACACAGCGTCTCTTTACTTAAAATCCAGAGCTACAAACTCCTCTCCGTTTAAAGGCTTCTCGAAAACAGACAGGCAGCTCGTGTATTCTCTCCACGCAGCTTCAGTCTGGAGGTTTGAGTCTAATCCAGGCTAATTCTCCCTAAATGACAGAGTGTGTGTGTTTGAGTCTCCACAGTGCACACACACACACACACACACACACACACTGTTTGTCTCTGTGCCATGCTCCTCCGTGTGCGGGCACCTCCGAGACGACCCACATCTGCTCCCCGTCGCCGGCATTTCACCGAACCGCCGAGGTCAGCATCTCCGCGGGCGCAGATGTGTTTCCGTTTCTTTTCTTTATTTATTTACGGTAAGAAGCTCGGGGCAGGACTAAGAGGCTCAGCTCCTCCGGCTCCTGTTCCCGTCAGTTCAAAGACTCGTCTAATTCTCAGATTCTGCAGCATTGTGCGGCTCCTCAAACATCCTCGTGGATATTAGACTAATGCTGATACATGCTCGTCTCGGGAGTCACAGTGCAGCTTTTTTTTTCTCATTTTTTTTAATGTTTGCAAATATGAAAATACTCGGTGTGTGTTTGCCTGTAGCTTTGCGCAGCCGTTTGAAGGGAATCCTCAAGAGGCTTCTAAAAATACTAATTCTTCCATTGTGTTGGCCGCTGGGCTGCATGGAGATGAAGAGAACCAGAGGAGAAAGACGAGACTTAGAACACAGAGATACAGTCAGTCTACTGCAGGGGGTGTTCACACTTTTTCATCATGTGAGCTACTTACAAAATGACCAAGTCAAAATGATCGACCTAATACAAAGCCAAACAAACTGCACTGAAACACTCTGTGGCCCTTTTTTGGACCCTCACCCACAGTTTGAGAACCTCTTCTTTAAGAGAACTTCCTCTGGCACTTTACACAAAACTGTGAAAAAAGTGAAGGAAGATTTTTAAACCTGTTTTTTAAAGTTCCAAACTGGAGTTTCATTCTTTTCTGGTTTTGCAGTGATATTTACCAGCCTCTGCACGTTTACCAAACCAAACGCACATCGTGACAAACACAGATGCATTTGTCACTTTTGTTAGACAAACTTCAGCCAAATGTGGCAGTAGGTCTGTTCTGTAGATCCGCTCTATGCTGTAGACCTGTTTTGTGCCGACACTGGAACACAAATTTAGACTGGTTTTTGCACGCTGAACGCAGCCTTATAGTCCGAAAAATACGGTAATCAACTGATATGCAGCGTTTACTATTAAAGGCTTTAAGTCATGTTTTTATGTAGTTTCCTCCTCAAAAACAGACCTGGAGTTGTGTTTTGTTTCATTCACATGTTTGACTAAAACGCGACGATACTGACTCACATTTGTGCAGAAAAATGTTCCTTACTTGCGCAGTTGTTTCACAGTTTTGTTTTTACCAACCACCACAAACCGAGAGCGTCTCAGTGTTTTATTTTGAAAATCTGGTCACCCTATCCATGAAGATAGAAAGGTTTAATGCCATACTGTGAAACCTTCCAGACAAACCAATAACATCTCCATGGAGAAAAGCATCTGACAGAATCACCACATGACATCACAAGGTGGAGCAGAGTGTAATAACTGAACATCATATAATCCTTATGTTTTAAAATCTGAATTCACACAGTTTTATATTTGTAATTCAAGAATCACAAATATTTTCTGAATAATACTGTCCATTAAAGGTTGTATGGAGGATTTCTTTTTTGTTTCAAATTGTCAATGATAGATTATAGATGCAGTAGCCTTGTAATTATGATGACCAAAAAAAAGAGAATAAAAATTCATCAACTCTGGACGTGGTGGGGCTAAACATTTGCCAATAGATAACGACACTGCCTCGTTATCTGTGAGCTGACAGGCTGTCAATCAAACTCCCTACGTTTCTAGTGTAACTGACTTGCCTGCGCCGCCGGTACGTGGTTTACGTACGCCTGTCACGCAGTCCACAGACGCAAGACGCACAGACGCTGTTTACTCCACCAACGCAACAGTTCTTAGCGGCTTTTTTTTGACCTATATCTTCCTCGCAGTTCGCACAAAGTTTGTTGCGATGGCGACAAGAATCCAGGAGCAGTTCGCCGCAAAAGAAAGTCCGTTTTTGAGGTCGCTGAAAGAAGAAGACAAGGGGAAAAGCAGCGAAGCCAAACTAAGGTGATTCTTGTAGATTCATTCCAGCGATGGCGCGACTGAAGCAGACGAAGGGTCTAAAGACTGAACCACTGGTCCACAAATTACTCCTGGACAGGAAACTTCTGCTTATTATGAAAACGTACTTTATTTTATTTCCAAGAGCTAGACAAACGTTTTTCAGGACACGAATGCGATATCCTATGTCTGAAAACGTAATTTTCAATGCAAAGAAAGAGTCCGCTTGCAGCTGCGTGTTGTAGTACTAACTTGTTCATTCGCACCCTTCTCTGCACCCCGTCCTGCTCCTCTCCCCGCTCCCCGTTCTGTTCTTCTCCTGCTCATCACTTCTTTTCCGCGCACAGAATCTCCGCGCCCCCCCTCCCCCCGCTCCTCACTTCTCCGCCTTGCCTAACCAACACTGTAGTTAGTTGTTTACAAGTCATGTGCAGCGATAAGTACTTTCTGACGTAAGGAGGAGGCGTTTCTACGTAGGAGCTGTGGGGGAGGGGGGGTGGTTTCATGCATGCACAACATTTGAGTCGCTGGATTTCTCGTTCCTTGGAAAATCCTCTATACAACCTTTAATTTACGCTTAAAAAAAAAAAAAAGAATCATTCAGGAGCCGGTATTTAAAGATAAACATAACTGAAGCGTCGCCGTGTTTGACCCTGGACAGACAGAAACAGGTGCAGGAGCTTCACCAAAGTCCTCGTCCATGTAACAGAGTAACAGACAGCAGGCCCCGGCACGACGCCAAACCACCGGCGCCGAGTGCCAGGACGATCCAGACTCAGCCAGAGCCAGTGTGTTTGGCTCTGGAGACGAGGGGGAGGAGGAGGAGGAGGGACGGTGGAGATGCTTTGAATATGGAACTCATGGAACGATATCTTGTGATTAATCAGTAGTTCCTTGTAATATTCAGTGTTGTGAAGGTTGTTTTTAAAATGTAATCCCCTACAGATTACAGATTACAGATTACAAACCCCAAAATGTAGTTTGTAACGTAATCCATTAAATTACTTAAAGTGAGTAATGTAATCTGAATACTTTGGATTACTTGATTTGCTGTAGAGAAACAAAGACGAGGAAATCTTCACATAAGAAGTTTTGTCTGATAAAAGAAAATAAAAAGGCAGAGTCTTTACTGAACCATTTAAAAAATATTATTATTATTATCCTGTTTTAGTCCTAGTTTAGACCTGTTTAGTCCTGGTTTAGTCCTGGTTTGAACCTGGGTTTAGACCTGGTTTTAGACTTGGTTTTAGTCCTGGTTTAGTCCTGGTTTAGTGTCCGGCAATGAGTGGAATTACCAGACAAAAAAAAAAAAAAAACAAAAAAACAAAGGGAATAGCCCAAAATGTGAAAACAGAAAAATCCCTCTGTGTAATCCATTTATTTCAACAAAGTAACTGTAATCCAATTACCACTCACTGAAACAGTAACTGTAACTGAATACAGTTACTCATCATTTGTACTCTGATTACATAACTCTGTTTCATGTAATCTGTTACTCCACAACACTGGTAATATTCTGGTGGACACATTCACGAGAACAAAACTGGATGAAATTCAATTGATTTAATATTGAAACCATGAGAACAGTGAATGGAACTTTTAAAAAATCGTTCCGACAGCGTTTTGGTAGAGCATTCGCCCACTGATCTGAAGGTCGGCGGTTCAATTCCAGCTCTCGACATAAACATCACAGGTTGAGCCGTCAGATCCACAGACCCACAGGTTGGCTGATGTGATTCCAGCTCCCACAGATGAATGCTGTTGTTGTGTCCTTGGGCAAGACACTTAACCCACCTTGCACAGAGCACGCTCGCTGCGGTTGACGTCGTCGTGTCTCCAGTGCACATGCGGGACACTTTTGGACCGTTTACTGTTCACACAGATCGAATACAAGTCACATTTGATTGGAAATGTGAACGACCTCGAAAAAACATCGGATTTCACAAAAAAATTGGAATTCAGCGTCAAGCCCTGCAGTCTGAACGTGGACTTAATTTGGAAAAGAATATTACATTACGAAGGACGACTGTTTAATTTTTAAACCATGAGAACAGTAAATGGAACTTTTTTAAAAATGGTTCCGAAAGCATCTTGAATGCAAAATTAAGAATACATTTTTTCGTACACCCCAGAAAACAGTCGACTTTACCCCCCTCAGACTCCTCAGAGTGCAGATGGTTCATATGACACTAACACGTCACAGATGGACTTTGGTGCTCGGCCATGGAGACACTTGTACAAGCAGAGCCACTTTAAAGCCACTTTAAAGTCTCTGAGCCACAGGAGCCACAGGAGCCAGAGCAGAGACCTGAGCACAGGACACATGTGCTCGTACTTCCTGGTTCGAGTCAGGACCCGAGCTGCAGCGTTCAACCAGAACTCATCTCAGCCCCGAGGAAAACTCTGCCTTTACTGAACATCCAAAGAGGCTCAATCGTCTAATCACATCAGCAGCCTCACACACACACACACACACACACACACACACACACACACACACACACACACACACACACACACACACACACACACACACACACACACACACACACACACACACACACACACACACACACACACACACACACATACACACACACACACACACACACACACACACACACACACACACACACACACACACAGACACACACACACACACACACACACACACACACACACACACACACACACACACACACACACACACACACACACAGACACACACACACACACACACACACACACACACACACACACACACACACACACACACACACACACACACACATACACACACACACACACACACACACACACACACACACACACACACACACAGACACACACACACACACACACACACACACACACACACACACACACACACACACACACACACACACACACACACACACACACAGACACACACACACACAGACACACACACACACACACACACACACACACACACACACACACACACACAGACACACACACACACACACACACACACACACACACACACACACACACACACACACACACACACACACACACACACACACACACACAGACACACACACACACACACACACACACACACACACACACACACACACACATAGACACACACACACACACACACACACACACACACATAGACACACACACACACACACACACACACACACACACACACACAGACACACACACACACACACACCACACACACACACACACATAGACACACACACACACACACACACACACACACACACACACACACACACACATAGACACACACACACACACACACACACACACACACACAGACACACACACACACACACACACACACACACACACACACACATAGACACACACACACACACAGACACAGACACACACACACACACACACACATACACACACACACACACACACACACACACAGACACACACACATAGACACACACACACACACACATAGACACACACACACATACACACACACATAGACACACACACACGCACACACACACACAGACACACACACAGACATAGACACACACACACACACACACACACACACACACACACATACACACACACACACACACAGACACACACACACACACACACACACACACACACACACACACACATAGACACACACACACACACACACACACACACACACACACACACACACACACACACACACACTAGACACACACACACACACACACACACACACACACACACACACACACACACACACACACGACACACACACACACACACACACACATAGACACACACACACACACACACACACACACACACACAGACACACACACACACACACACACACACACACACACACACACACACACACACACACACACACACACACACACACACACACACACACACACACACACACACACACACACACACATAGACACACACACACACACAGACACAGACACACACACACACACATAGACATACACACACACACAGTCCTGTCCAAATCCCTCTTGTGTGTGTAAAGTCCAGTTTTATGGTGATGGCTCTAGTGGAGTCTGTCTAACGATTAAAATATTAAAATAGAGCCCATAAAGAAACATAAAGAACCAAAGTGAACAGGCCATAAAACATGTTTCATAAAGAATAAAAGTCGTCGGGACGGAGCTGAAACTCACAATGTTCAATGTTACAGGTTTCATCGTTTTAACTGAGGTTTTAAGAGAAATTTATTTTTCTTTTTTTAGGTTTCTGACATGTTATAAGTCGCCAAAAACAAGTCCGAGGACGTTTCACATTTCATCCATTCAGGTTTCAGTCGGACTAAAGCAGGACTGAACCAGGACTGAACCAGGACTAAACTAAGACTAAACCAGGACTAAACCAGGACTAAACTAAGGACTAACCAGGACTAAACCAGGACTAAACTAAGACTAAACCAGGACTAAACTAGGACTAAACCAGGACTAAACCAGGACTGAACCAGGACTGAACCAGGACTAAACTAAGACTAAACCAGGACTAAACCAGGACTAAACTAAGACTGAACCAGGACTAAACCAGGACTAAACCAGGACTAAACCAGGACTGAACCAGGACTAAACTAAGACCAAACCAGGACTAAACTAAGACTAAACCAGGACTAAACTAAGACTAAACCAGGACTAAACTAAGACTAAACCAGGACTAAACTAAGACTAAACCAGGACTAAACTAAGACTAAACCAGGACTAAACCAGGACTGAACCAGGACTAAATTTGGGACGATAAACTGGACTAAACCAAAACTAAACCAGGATTACATCAGGTCTAAATCAGGACTAAACCAGGACTATACGAAGTCTAAACCAGGACTACATCAGATCTAAACCAGAACAGAGCCAGGACTAAACCAGGGACTAAACCAGGGACTAAACCAGGGACAAAGTCAGTCCGCTCAGCCCATCGTACCTCTGAGGCCGTAAAAACTGTAAATTATCGTCACACTGGTTAAAATAATTTGAGGACCATGTTTTCCCAGTTTTGATGGGTTTTTGTGAGGGAAGAATTCATCTCTGCCCCAAACTACGGCCTGGTCTCAAATAAAAGCCTGGTCTGTTAAGTGACTGAAACAATTAAACGCCTCGGCTTTTATTTGGTGTTTTACGGTCAAATTGGAACGTTAAAAAAAGCTCTTTTTAACTCCTCCAGTCCAATCAAATAAGACCAAAAATACTAATAAATCTGTTTAAAACCATAAAAAATAAAATAATAATTTGATTCTCCTGGGCACTGCTCCAGGAGAATCAACAATAGTAATACTTTAATTACTTTAACAAGAAATACAAAATTATCCTTAAATATATTTTCTTTCCCAACATTTTCCATCTCGCTTAGATAATTTACAACAAAACAGCTTTTTATCAGTGTTTTTTTTGTAGTTTTTATTTTTATTTTTTAACAATATTTGAATTTTACAGCTGGACCAGGACTAAACCAGGACTGAACCAGGGACTAAACGAGGACTAAACCAGGACTGAACCAGGGACTAAACCAGGAGTGAACTTAGACTAAACCAGGACTAAACCAGGACTGAAGCAGGACTGGACCAGGTCTAAACCAGGACTGAACCAGGACTAAACCAGGACAAAACTTAGACTAAACCAGGACTACATCTGGTCTAAATCAGGTCTAAACTAAGGCTAAATCAGGACTAAATCAGGACTAAACCAGGACTAAACCAGGAAACCAGGACTGAACCAGGACTAAACCAGGACCAAACCAGGACCAAACCAGGACTAAACCAGGACTAAACTTAGACTAAACCAGGACTAAACTTAGACTAAACCAGGACTACATCAGGTCTAAATCAGGTCTAAACTAAGGCTAAACCAGGACTAAACCAGGACTAAACCAGGACTACACCAGGACTAAACAAAGACTAAACCAAAACTGAACCAGGAATAAACCAGGGACTAAACTAGGGACAATAAACAGGACTACACCAGGACTAAACCAGGACTGAGTCTAATATTTGAAATTTACAGTTGGGCAAATCCGTTGTTATGTGACATTTCTTGTTTTTCTAACTCCTTCCGATGCCAAAAGTTATCCAGGTGTTTTTCTTCATATCCGTTTTTTGCCGCACACACCAGCGTCTCGTCGCGGACAATGTGGGGGAAACACAAAAGCGCCGGGAGCTTACATCGATTTAGGGGCCGCGGGCTTTTCGCCAATCCAATCGAGTCCCTGTAACATTCTGCGGCCGCTCGTTCTCCCGCACGAAACGCCCCGAGCTCCTTCGCCGCGGTCGCTCCTTATCTGCGCCCGAGAGGCAGGTGGTTTATACGGACGGATCACACGACTCCACCTGAGCCGCTTAAGATCTGCTCGTGTGAGGGAACGAACGCCACCTCCTCCACCGCCGCCTCCTCCGCCACCGTCTCCGTGTGGATGTGTCTCCTCCTCCCCCTGACGGAGACGTGTGGAGTCCTGCAGGATTATCTGATCGTTTGTCCAGATTCTCAGAGCTCATTCCACAAAAGGATTTATTTGTCTTGTGTTTGTGTGTGTTTGTGTGTGTTGTGTGTGTGTTTGTGTTGCAGACGGTGGATGTGTGTGTGTGTGTGTGTGTGTGTGTGTGTGTGTGTGAGGCCGTGACATTGAGTAAACCTGCGGTCAAATGGCTCTAATTGAATTTTGTTTCCATTAATATTATTACTCCCCCTCAGTGCAGAGACTCAATGTGGAGACTCAGGGTAAAGACTCTAGACTCGGTGTGGAGACTCGGTGTGGAGACTCGGTGTGGAGACTCGGTGCGGAGACTCGGGGCGGAGACTCTAGACTCGGTGTGGAGACTCTGGTGCAGAGACTCGGTGGGCAGTGGCATGAGGCTCCATCTTGAGATCGGAGAGATGGATTTTAAAGTTACTCCCTCCTGAAGTATTTGTGTGTGGGACCAGAGCCTGACCTGAGGCGGACCCGGGGTGGACCTGAGGCGGACCCGGGGTGGACCTGAGGCGGACCGGGGTGGACCTGAGGCGGAGTGCAGACACTCCAGAACACAGACTCGCTGAACCCTCTCTGCTTATTCAAACAAACACTAATGACCCGTTTTTTTTACTCCTGTGTCTGTGATAAAAGACCACAGTTTATACACACAAGTACTAGAAGTATTACAGTTTATACACACAAGTACTAGAAGTATTACAGTTTATACACACAAGTACTAGAAGTATTACAGTTTATACACACAAGTACTAGAAGTATTACAGTTTATACACACAAGTACACTGAGGAGGAACCAGGACTAAACCAGGACTAAACCAGGACTAAACCAGGACTAAACTAAACTAGAATGACCTTCTCCCTCTCAGACTGTTCATCTCACACTCGTCGTCCGCTCCGGTTCGTTTCTCGTCCGCTCCGGAGCAAACGACTCTTTAGTACGTCTGTAATCCCCCCGTGTTCTTCTTCTCCTCTTCGCTCCGACGCCGCGTGAACTTACGGTAACCGCGGTAACAGGCCTGACATTCCACCCGCTCCGCTCCGATAATGAGCAGACGAAATGGAAGGCGGAGACGCAGAAACACGACGGGGGAATAGGGGGGAAAAAAAACAACGAGCAGAAAAGGAGAAAAGGAGAAAAGGGCAAAGGCGGAGTGAAGCGGAGAGGTGTGAGAACGAGAGAAGGAGAGAAGGAGAACGAGCGAGGAGGGTGAGAAGATGGAGAGAGACGGAGGTGTGAGTTCATACTGGGCTCTGGCTCATTAAAACCTGATACATGGAAACTGAACAGGTGACGCTGAAGTCTGGCCAGAGCTGAAGAGGGTCTGAGTGTGGAGCAGAACACAAGACCTGCTGCTGCTCTTTTGACTTCACCTTTAACCTTTATGTTTACTGTATTTTTTTGGACTATAAGTTGCACCGTTTTGTTACGACCCGGCTCGCTCGGGCTGAGGGAAGTAACAAAAAAATTACCAAGATGTAAAATGGAATAAATTAAATAATGTTTAATTAACAGGAATGTAAAGGTAAATTAACAAAACACGCTAAAATATAAAGAAAATACTCTAAACCACAGGTGTCAAACTCATTTTGGTCCGGGGGCCGTATCCAACCGACTTTGATCCCAAAGGGGCCGGATCAGAAAACTCATGTCATATAAACCCCAAAAATAACAATAAGTTCAAATATTTGTGCAGAGAAACGCAAATCTATTACAGAAATCTTTTTTAATTGATGAACTCTTTCTTATTATAATATTATGAACAACCTGAAACTTTAAGAAAAATTCAATTTCAACACAATGTTTTAACATGAACTTGTCTGTAAACAGGAATAAGTCCATTTTTGTTGTAAAATCCTGCACTCGGCTCCACTTTTCTCATGTTGGACATTTTTCTGATGAGGGTGTCACGGTCAACAGTCAAAACGATCGTCCTTTAAGAGCGTTTGGAAAGAGACAAGTCTTCATTTGTGTTGCTCTGGTGGGAGGGGCCACGTACAGAGACGCTGGAGACGCTGCTGTGATAAACACCACAGAAAATTAACAAGATTTTTATAGAAAATATCATTAAAATATTTTAGTAGAAAATCAGCCAAGGGCCACATTAACGGTCTTGGAGGGCCGGATCTGGCCCCCGGGCCTTATGTTTGACACCTGTGCACTAAACTAAGGCTACGTTCAGACTGAAGGGCTTAATGCTCAATTCAGATTTTTTTTGTGAAATCAGATGTTTTTACGAGGTCATTCACATTTCCAATAGGAGGGTTTCAGTCACGTGATCACGATGATGCGCGAATTTCAGGTGGAGGGCAGGAAGTGAAGACAAACACGACAAACACGGCTCTGGAGAACACAGATATGGAGAAGAGTTCTTATTGTCAGGATTTAGAGCCAGTAACGAGGCAAAAGTACGAGCAGTTAGTCGACAAATATATTGGGCGTGACCCTGATCTTATTGAAAATGAGAGAATTTTCAACCCAAGTAAAAGATTTGCCGACAATCGAGGCAGAGGAGATCACCAACTATTTAGCTCTTCAGACGTCGTTCTACACCAGACAACAGATGAAGGCAAAGTACAAAAGTTTGGAGGCATAGAACTTTTTTTGTCAGTGGATGGATCCTCAACTTTGGTGAAAAACGCCTAAATGATGATTATGGTTTGGTCTTGGCCGGGGTGAGTGTTTCTCTTATTTTATGTGTATAGACGTTATGGGAAAAACTGCAGTGTATCGGCAGTGACCTCTATCTGAACTATTTAATGTCAACAAACGTCGTTAGTCGTTAATGATTCGTTTATGTTTAGGTAAACCACAAAAAACAGTTTATCTTTGTAACAAACCTTTGTTGAAGTGTTCACTGCAGACACGAGCATTAGTGAATTCTGCTCCTCCCGACCGCAAACAGGTTTGTAATCCACTTTTTACGGCGTTGTTCTGTCGGCTTTTCCCATTTCTGACCTTTGTGGACGACTATATTCGGTACTCGAATGTTTTTGCTTGGCTGTGCGGAGCCTATAAATACGGCTGTTTGTCTCTCTCTCTCTCTGCTCCTCCACTCCGTGCACCTTGCTCCGCCCATTCCCGCTCACCTTGCGCTCCGGACTCCTTGCTCACGCCCTGACAGTGGTTTTGGGTTTTTTTTGGGTTCAGGTTTGTTTGTGTTTTTTCTTGTCTTTAGTTACAGGCGCTGGCACCAGCTTCTCCGGGCCTGTACGGGGTTGGCCCGGTGTCGCACCTTTTTGTTCTGTTTGGCTCCACCTTTCTGTTGATTGCTTTTCATTATTTTTTGGGGGCACGGGAGGGATTTAAAAAAAAAAATTTGCGCCTCATAATCCAGAGCAAACTATAGTGCGGAAAATACGATATGTGTTTGAGTAAACTTAAAAATTTTGTTTTATTCTATAAACTACTGACAACGTTTCTCCCAAATTCCAAATAAAAATATTGTCATTTAGAGCGTTTATTTGCAGAAAATGACAAATGGTCAAAATAACAAAAAAAGATGCAATGTTTTCAGACCTCAAATAATGCGAAGAAAAGAAAATCATATTCATTTTAGGAAGAATTCAGAAATCAATATTTGGTGGAATAAACCTGATTTTAATCACAGCTTTCATGTGTCTTGGCATGATCTCCTCCAGTCTCACATTGTTCTTGGGCGACTTTATTCCAGTCCTGGAACAAGAATTCAAGTAGCTCAGTTTTGTTTGATGCTTGTGACCATCCATCTTCCTCTTGATCACATTTCAGAGGTTTCCAGTGGGGTTCAGGTCTGGAGATTGGACCATGACAAGGTCTTGATCTGGTCCTTCATCCAGACCTTGACTGACCGAGCTGTGTGGCATGGAGCATTATCCTGCTGGACAAAACAATCCTCAGAGTCGGGGAACATTGTCAGAGCAGAAGGAAGCAAGTTTCTTCCAAGATAACTTTGTATGTGAC
The DNA here is from genome assembly GCF_026225935.1 of Boleophthalmus pectinirostris. NCBI lineage: Eukaryota > Metazoa > Chordata > Actinopteri > Gobiiformes > Gobiidae > Boleophthalmus > Boleophthalmus pectinirostris. The sequence continues at coordinate 36,647,620 of NW_026571175.1, read as the reverse complement.
TTGATTCATGCGTCTTTCACAAAGACGAATCTGCCCAATTCCAGCGTTGCTGAAGCGTCCTCAGATCATCACCAATCCTCCGCCAAATTTCACAGTAGATGAAGACACTGTGGTTTGTAGTTCTCTTCAGGTCTCTGTCTAACCATCAGACGACCAGGTGTTGGGCAAAGCTCAAAATTGAACTCATCAGAGAAGATGATCTTACTCCAGTCCTCGACGGTCCAATCATTATTGTTTTTTACAAACTTCAGCCTGGCTCTTCTTTGCTTCTCATTGATGAAGAGTTTTTTTCTAACTTTACACGACTTGAGTCCTGCTCCTAGGAGCCTGTTTTGAACAGTTCTTGCTGTGCACTTCACCCCAGCTGCCGTGTGCCATTCTTTTTGTAGGTCACTTGACGTCATCCTACGGTTTCTGAGTGATATTCTGAGTGACATTAGGAAACACCCAAATCATGAAAAAAGTGACACTTATAGTCCAAAAATGTAGAAAATGACTAGATAGTCTCGATTTGGTTTTGATTGGACGTTGTCTTGGTCTTGGGACTCTTTGGTCTTGAACAAGTTTTGATTTTGATTAGTTCGGTTTTGACACAACATTACTCTCTAAATAGTGTAAATACTTTTAAAAAACCTTTAATATGAATGTATCTTCTGCTATTTAAATAAACTTTACTTACTTACTTTTCTGTCATGATAATGATATTACTGCAGTATTTTAATCCTTTTCATATTTTTGGCACAGTAAGTTCAGTTAAAGAAGTGCTTGTGTCTGTTCTATGGGGATGTGACGATATATAAATCTCTCCGTACGATATTTTCACAATATAGGTTTACATTGATATTTATTGCAACATTCTGTGGAAGTTAACAAATATATGCGACTGTCCTTCTCAGTTGTTTCTTCTGCTCAGCTCCGGTTTAGTTTGGGCTCATTTTCTCGGAGTAAATCTGAGTAAAGTGAAGTGTAATCACTGGTTCGTGTTAAAGAGCTCGGATCAGCGCCTGATGAGCCGAGGTGTGACGCTCGTCAAACTGCTCCAGTCACCTCCGTCCACACAAATATGAGTCATCTGAGCCGAACGCCGCGAAACCACGGAAACAACAAGACGAGGCAGGACACATAAGGCCACGCCGACGAAACCGTCGCCTCGTGCTCGCGGACGCTCTGACGACTCAGACACGAACAGAGAAGGGGAAAAGAATCACAGCACAGATCTGTTCAGAGCGAACGTACGCCACAAACATTCACCAACACCACTTTAAAACTATTAATACAGAGCAAACACCTGTTTAGTTCAGCAAAGAATTCAAGTTTTATTTTAAAAAGTCTTGTGTCTGTCCCAAACCCTCACGTGTTTACTGACAGAAAATACACCGTAGACTTCAACATTATAATACAGCAGCCAGTGAAACACACTTTTACATTTCACAACACACATGAACAAGTTTGAAAACAAAATTACATTTAAAATACACATTTACATCTTGAAAACAAATTGACATTTCGTAAAATACATTTGCAAATGAGCAAACAAATTTACAAAACACGAAACACAGACACAGACAAATTTACAAAATTTAAAGTCACACAATATTTTCACTGTCTGTTAAAATTAGGGCTGGGCAAAAATTTTAAAAAATTAATTGCGATTAATCGCTTGAGTTCCAATGCAAAACCAATTAACCAATTAATGAATTAAACAGTAGAGTATAGTGACTTTTATTGGAAATGTAAATGAAAGAGCCAAACATTTGTTGTGCAAACAGCATTTCTTTCAGAGGGGAACCTCAGAGTCAAGGTGTTCAGTGAAGGCTCAAGAAAAAATATTGAATTAATTTTTGTACTACTAATATATTTTTTGAATATTTTTTATTCAGTGAGTAATAAACACGACACTAGTCATAATTTCTAGATCATTGTTATAAATTTGGACTGATATTTCTTGGGAAACAAATAATAATGTCATTTGGGCCAATTCACCTGGAAGTCTGAGAGCCAAGGAAAAATTGTCTGAGGGCCGCATTTAGGTCCCCGGGCCATAGTTTGGACATGCCTGCACTAGACGATTTGCAAAACCCCCGGAAGTGCGAGTTCGGGCACCAGCCAATCAGCAAAGAGACAGACATTCTGTGTTATCAACGATTCCTGAGCTCGTGGATTTAAAGCCGGAACAAAGAGAATGTTTGGTGAATTTTAGACATTTTAGGGGAAAGACGTTATTGTTCTTCTTCCTGTGGGATTTGGGAAAAGCTTAATGTACCAGTTAGACCTGTTAGCGGAGCATTACATACGTCACGACCAGATAACAGCGATTGGTTAAATGATAAAAAGTACCCGTCTACTGTCGAGTGAACAAATCCTAATGCTGCGAGGTCACACCGTTTCTACCAAGTGAAACCGTCTGATGAATCACGCTGCAGTTTGACAGGACCTCCCCTGCATTAGCCTCAGACGTTCTCCTTCCACGTTCTCCTCCGCTGACATATTGTGGTTGTTGTGCTCGTCTCACCTGTGCTGTCAGCGAGAGATCTGCCCCGAGTCTGCGTGAAATATCACACACACACAGACGAGACGAGAGATGGATGAGAGCGGAGGAGAGAAGAGGAATGAGCGTCTCTTTAACAGATCTGAGCTCCAGATCACACACACACTTCAATCCAATCCACTTTATTTCTATAGCACATTTCACAAACAAACTGTTTCCAAAGTGCTGCACAAATACATAAAAAATAACAACAATAAGATGATAAAGTAAACTACTAAAATAATACTAGTCTTAAAGTAATAAAACCAGTCAAATAAAAATAAAAACTAAATCGTAGAATAGAAATAAATAAACCAATAAATAAATTAAATCAGTAAAACCAATAAAAACACATAAAAATAAATAAAAGACACAGAGGATCACACAACTCACGCGGTGTTAAAAGCCAGAGAATAAAAGTGGGTCTTCAGACGAGATTTAAAACTCTCCACTGTGGAGCTGCTCCAACGTGAAGCGGCAGATCGTTCCAGAGTTTAGGGTCGACCACAGAGAAAGCTCCTGTCCCCTCTGGTTTTAAGTCTCGTCTTAGGCCCTGAGCTGGAGCTGGACCTCGGACCTCAGAGCGCAGGGGTATAAATTTGGATGAGGTCCGAGACGTACTGTGGAGCCAGTCCATTCAAAGCTTTAAAAACAAACAATAAGATCCTAAAATCAATTCTAAAATTAACAGGAAGCGAGTGCAAAGACGTGAGGATTGGGGTGATGTGCTCTTCTCTCCTTTTTGTTCCTGTTAAAAGTCGCGCTGCAGAGTTTTGGACGAACTGTAGTCGCCTGTATTCAGCCTCACATTTTACTATGGTTAATGTGTGTGTGTGTGTGGGGGGGGGGGGTTGGGGGTTTGGGTGTCTGTGATGTTTGGTTGTGTCGAGTCGGGCAGCTGTGGGGGTTGGGTTGGTGGTTGGGTGGAAATGTGGGATTGTTTTTAATCTGTGTAAAGCACTTTGTGTTACATTTTTGTATGAAAAGTGCTTTATAAATAAAGTTTTGATTGATTGATTGATAGTCGGTAAAGTGCGTTTTGCGAAATGCCGGAATAAAGTGCGTTACAGTCGTCCAGGCGTGATGAAATAAAACTGTGCATAACTTGTTCAAATAGTTTAAAAGATAAAAAAGGTTTAACTTTAGATAAAAGTCGCAAATGATAAAAACTTGATTTTAAAACATTGTTAATCTGTTTATCAATTTTAAAATCATTGTCTAAGATGACGCCGAGGTTGGTGACTGTGGGACAAACATAATTTTTGAGGAATCCCACATTAGTGAGGGAACTGTTGGCCCCAAACAGTATCACCTCAGTCTTATCTTCATTCAGTTTCAAAAAGTTTTGGGCCAACCAAGTCTTGACGTCCGATAGAGTCGAGCAGGGGTGTCAGGGGGCAGTCATCCTTTTTGCCAATGGGTAAATAAATTTGGCAATCATCTGCAATAAAATGATTAGACAGGCCATGTCTTTTAAAAATTTCTCCAAGTGGGAGCAGATAAAGTGCAAAAAGCATAGGCCCCAGGATTGAACCCTGGGGGACTCCACTAAGAAGAGGGGGGGATGACGAGGTGGAGTCCCCCTGCCTTACAATGAAGGACGAGAGGTACGACCTAAACCAGTCCAGGCACTTATACACACACACACACACACACACACACACGCACACACGCACACACACACACACACACACACACACACACACATATACAGACAGTTATAAACACACACAACTGCTGATGTGACAGAGTTCTTCTTTAAATCTTACTGAAGTTTGAGACCAACAGGAGAAAACAGGAGCAGGGTGTTTTAATCCGTGTGTCATTCGTTCATTCGTTTTTCAAAATAAAAACCGAAAATAAGAAAACGAAAAAAAAAAATAAAATAAAATCTTCATTATTTGTCTCTAAAACCAAAATGAAAAGAACAGCTAATGATTTGTTTTTTTTGTTTTCAGTTTTGGATTTTGTGTTTAAATGAAAAATGGAAATAAAAACGGATAACGGACTGAACCAGGACTGAACTGTTTTCGGGGGGGGGGACTTTTCCAAAACTTTCACTGAATTTCAATTCAAGTTTATTTCTACAGCACATTTAAAACGACTTCAACTGATCAACGAAAATATCACAGAGTATCACATTATAAAACACACACACCAGGACTAAACCAGGACTAAACCAGGTCTAAACCAGGACTAAACCAGGTCTAAACCAGGTCTAAACTAAAACCAGGTCTAAACTAAACCAGGACTAAACTAGGACTAAACCAGGACTAAACCAGGTCTAAACCAGGTCTAAACCAGGACTAAACTAGGACTAAACTAGGTCTAAACCAGGTCTAAACCAGGACTAAACTAGGACTAAACTAAGGTCTAAACCAGGTCTAAACCAGGTCTAAACTAGGACTAAACTAGGACTAAACCAGGACTAAACCAGGACTAAACCAGGACTAAACCAGGTCTAAACCAGGACTAAACCAGGACTAAACCAGGTCTAAACCAGGTCTAAACCAGGACTAAACTAGGACTAAACCAGGTCTAAATCAGGACTAAACCAGGACTAAACCAGGTCTAAACCAGGTCTAAACTAGGTCTAAACCAGGACTAAACCAGGACTAAACCAGGTCTAAACCAGGACTAAACTAGGACTAAACTAGGTCTAAACCAGGACTAAACCAGGACTAAAACCAGGTCTAAACCAGGACTAAACCAGGTCTAAACCAGGTCTAAACCAGGTCTAAACCAGGACTAAACTAGGACTAAACCAGGACTAAACCAGGTCTATTTTTAGGTCTATTTCAGGTCTAGTAAAATACATCAAGTGAAATGCTTCATGGACAGATATTTTGACGATTTTTAAGTCATTTTCTGATAGATTTAAGTGTTTATATCTTACATTTTGGCCAAGCTTTTGTGTGTGTGTCTGTGTGTGTTGTGTGTGTGTGTGTGTGTGTGTGTTGTGTGTGTGTGTGTGTGTTGTGTGTGTGTGTGTGTGTTTTTCGCCGGCTCCTCGTGTTGACTGTGAACTCTGACAGTGTGCGTCTGGTGTGAGCTCGGATCTGGTTTGACGCAGGAGGATGTGACACGGAGAGTTCAGTCCTCGAGGAAAACACTTACACTCGGAGGAAAGTGCGATGAATATATTTGCTGCGTCGTTTGTTGTTTCTGTAAATAGCGTCGGCGTCATCTGGTCCGCGGGAGTCGCCCCCATCGAACACAAACCTACACCAAAACTATGTCAGTCGTTTGTGCTGCAAATAGTTTTGGAGATATTAATCTTCTGCCATCAGTTAAAGGTTGTATAGAGGATTTTTTTTTAAGGGAAGAGAAATACAGCGACAGTCCTTGTGCGCATTCAGAATTACTGTTGAAGTTTCCTGTCTAGAAGTAATTCAGCGACCGACGCGTCAGTTTTTAGACCCTTCGTCTGCTTCGGTCGCGCCATCGCTGGACGAGATCTCCAAGAATCACCTCAGTTTGGCTTTGCTCCTTTTCCTCTTCTCTTCTTTTTTCAGCGACCTCAAAAACGGACTTTCTTTTGCGGCGAACCGGTCGTGGATTCTCGTCCGCCGTCGCGACAAACTTTGTGCGAAATGCGAGGAAGCGACAGTTCGAAAAAGCCTCTAAGAACCGCTGCGTAAACCACGTAATCCCCGCGCTCCGACGAGTCAGTTATACTAGGGAGTTTGATTGACAACCCAACAGCCAATAGAAAATGAGGGAGCCTCGTTTTCTATTGGCTGATGTTTATCTGGCCTCACTACGTCCACAGTTGATAGATTTTCGTTCTTTTTTTTTGGTCATCATAATTACAAAGCTGCTGCGTCTCTGTAATGGTATTTTAATCTTCAACTGACAGTTTGAAACAAAAAAAAATCCTCCATACAACCTTTAAGTGTTTCCAAACCTAAGCCTAGGCAGCGAGCTTAACATCAAAATGGTCCCAGAAAAGACAGGATGCGGCTTTATGTCTCAAGAAGACCATTTATCCTCTTTGTAAAACTGTAAAACAGATACAAGAAATACTTCAATATTAACATGTACAGAATGTCTGGCTAGCATATAACAGTTAACAGAACCAAAAACGTTTTTATACTTATATTAAACATAAAAATATCCCATCAACTAACACAGAAAATATCATTTAATCACATGTAACTTACAGATTATGGTTTGCCCAGGGTTTCCCAAGATTTTACAGGTTCGTTTTGGTCTTAACACCTCCAAAACCGTTACTAATTGTCTTGCGCTCACAGGTGGAGGCGCTAGATGGCGCTGCCACGCATAAACTAATTAAAGAAGAAGAACGAAAAAGTGAAGTTATAAGGACAAAGTCTCCCTCTACTGGAGAAAGAAAAATAATAATAATAATAATTCACTCTCTCAAAAATGAAAATTATAAATAAAATAAAAAAATAATTTAAAAAAATAATAATAATAATAATAATAATAATAATAATAATCCACTCCCTCAAAAATTTTAATTATATATTAAAAAAATAAATATAATAATAATAATAATATAATAATAATAATAATAATAATAATAATATAATAATAATAATGCAAAAAAATACTAAACTTGAGCCAACATGCAGCGTAATCTTTAAAATAAAAATGTAAAGTCGTATTTCACGTTTACAGACTCGTTTTGTCACGTTTCTGGTGGTTTGTTTGGTTTGTTAAACTGAAACTCAATCCCCCTCACCCCCTGCTGTTATAATTTACACTGACTGATGAGACAACGGTGCGTTTGGAAACATTCGGCTCGTAACCGGAGGCCCACAGGTTCAGAGCTCGTTTCCACGGGTCCCGGGGTAAATCAGGACACCCACGGCGCCCGCTCCTGTCGGGATAATGCGGTTTGTGCGAGGGCATCTGGTGTAAAACTGAGCTCGTCCACCACAGAGGAAATGTAAAACCAGCTCTGTCACAGTAACACGGTTTACAGTGTGAGATTTTGTCCTGCTGGAGAAAATACAGACAATAAATGATGATTCTGAAATGAAAGCGCACGCCTCTGACACAAAA
>NW_026571175.1:36628657-36639751 GCF_026225935.1 Boleophthalmus pectinirostris | reverse complement strand
GAAAAAATGTCAGTAACGCACATTATAATGCTTTTTAACCTGGATTGAAGTGGTGGGTTTTCATTTTGCTTCATACAAATTCGCTAAAACCGCGGGCGAAAGGACCGACACAGAACTCCACACTGTTTAGACCTGGTTTAGACCTGGGTCAGTTCTGGTTTAGACCTGGTTTACAGTCGTCCCTCGCTTTATCGTGGTTCACTTTTCGCGGTCTCGCTGTTTCGTGGAATTTTTTTAGTGCAATTTTGCATGTTTTTGTTTTTACAGTGTATTGTGTTCTGCGTCCTGATTGGCTGAGGGACTCCTGTCTCCTGTACAGTACAGACAAATTGTTAAATGTTGAAAATTTAGCAAGGTTTGAAGGTGACTTTTAAAATGTAATCCCCTACAGATTACAGATTACATACACCAAAATGTAGTGTGAAATGTAATCCATTAAATTACTTAAAGTGAGTAACGTAATCTGAATACTTTGGATTACTTGATATTGTCATGTTTTTAAAACTACATGAATGTAACAACCACATCCTGAACATTCATGTTGGTTCTCTCAAATTGGTTGTTGAGCGACTCCATGAAGAGGCTTTTGTTTTACTGTAGAGAAGCAAAGACGAGGATCTGAACTTAAGAAGTTTTGTCTGTAAAAGAAAATAAAAAGCCCCTTAACCATATTTTTAAAAAATTGATAGAGAAATGATTTATATATGAGATCACTGCTGCTTTAAATTATGTCCACCTGCTGTTAGTGTCATATTGTTTAGACCTGGTTCAGTCCTGCTTTTAGTCCTGGTTTTAGTCCTGGTTTAGTCTGGTTTAGTCCTGGTTTAGGTTTTAGTCCTGGTTTAGTCCTGGTTTTAGTCCTGGTTTAGTCTTGGTTAGTCCTGGTTTAGTCTTGGTTTAGTCCTGGTTTTAGTCCTGGTTTAGTTCCTTGGTTTAGTCCTGGTTTTAGTCCTGGTTTAGTCCTGGTTTAGTCTTGGTTTTAGTCCTGGTTTAGGCTTGGTTTTAGTCCTGGTTTAGACCTGGTTTAGACCTGGTTTAGACCTGGTTTAGACTTGGTTTGGCCTGGTTTAGTCTTGGTTTAGTCCCGGTTTAGACCTGTTTTTTTAATGTGAAAACAGGAAAATCCCTCTGTGTAATCCATTTATTTCAACAAAGTAACTGTAATCCAATTACCACTCACTGAAACAGTAACTGTAACTGAATACAGTTACTCATCATTTGTACTCTGATTACTTAACTCTGGTACATGTAATCTGTTACTCCCCAACACTGTCTAGCAGTGTGATTCTGAAGTGCTGTTTGTTTGCAAGTTTTTTCCCCGACAAAACCCACAGCGTCGATGAAACGTTCTGCACCGACAAAGGCTCCTGCGCTCGCACCTAAAACACAGAGGAAGATGTAAGCGTCACACAAAAGGTTGAACTTGTGGACACGCTGAAGGAAGAGAGACGTTACAGCTGTAGCAGAGTCTTGCACCGGGTCTGGTACCTGCAAATAGTTGTTGAATCAGGACCGCGAGCCCGAGCAGCAGGACGTCCGTAAAGCGCGATGAGGCGACAGCCGCTCTTATCAAGGGGAAAGACGTTATTGTCCTTCTTCCTTCGGGATTTGGTGCATTACAGACAGTGTTGTGTTACTTTTAAAATGTAATCCCCTACAGATTACAGATTACATCCCCCAAAATGTAGTTTGTAACGTAATCCAATAAATTACTTAAAGTGAGTAATGTAATCTGAATACTTTGGATTACTTCTGTAGAGAAGCAAAGACTGGGATCTTCACATAAGATGTTTTATCTGCTAAAAGAAAATAAAAACCTCAGACTTTAATTAAACATATTAAAAATATTATTGATAGAAGACGAGGAGACACGGTCCACGCAGCAGGATTTAGTCCAGTTAAATCCTGGTTTAGTCCTGGTTTAGACCTGATTTAGACCTGGTTTAGACCTGGTTTAGACCTGGTTTAGACCTGGTTTAGTCCTGGTTTAGACCTGGTTTAGTCCTGGTTTAGACCTGGTTTAGTCCTGGTTTAGTCCTGGTTTAGTCCTGGTTTAGTATCCAGCAATGAGTGGAAATACCGAGAAAAAACTGTAACTGGGATTACGTAATCAGAGTACAATTTACGAGTAACTGTATTCAGTTACAGTTACTGTTTCAGTGAGTGGTAATTGGATTACAGTTACTTTGTTGAAATAAATGGATTACACAGAGGGATTTTTCTGTTTTCACATTTTGGGCTAAACCAGGACTAAACCAGGACTAAAACCAGGACTAAACCAGGACTAAACCCAGGACTAAACCAGGACTAAACCAGGACTAAACCAGGACTAAACCAGGACTAAACCAGGACTAAAACCAGGACTAAACCAGGACTAAACCAGGACTAAACAGGACTAGGACTAAACCAGGACTAAACCAGGACTAAACCAGGACTAAACCAGGACTAAACCAGGACTAAACCAGGACTAAACCCAGGACTAAACCAGGACTAAACCAGGACTAAACCAGGACTAAACCAGGACTAAACAGGACTAAACTAAACCAGGACTAAACCCAGGACTAAACCCAGGACTAAACCAGGACTAAACCAGGACTAAACCAGGCCTAAACCCAGGACTAAACACAGGACTAAACCAGGACTAAACACAGGACTAAACACAGGACTAAACCAGGACTAAACCCAAGCCTAAACCCAGGACTAAACACAGGACTAAACCAGGACTAAACACAGGACTAAACCAGGACTACACCAGGACTAAACTAGGACTAAACCCAGGATTAAACCCAGGACTAAACACAGGGACTAAAACCAGGACTAAACCAGGACTAAACCCAGGACTAAAACACAGGACTAAACCAGGACTAAACCAGGACTAAACCAGGACTAAACCAGGACTAAAACCAGGTCTAAACCAGGACTAAACCTGGTCTAGACAATATGACACTAACAGTAGGTGAACATAATTTAAGGCAGAAGTGATTTCATATAAAAATCACTTCTTCTCTCATTAATATTTTTAATATGTTTAAGTAAAGTCTGGGCTTTTTATTTTCTTTTAGCCAATTTTAGACAATTTGAAGAGAACAAACAAGAATTTTCAGGATGTGGTTGTTACATTCATGTTGTTTTCAAAAGCATAACAATATCAAGTAATCCAAAGTATTCAGATTACATTACTCACTTTAAGTAATTTAATGGATTACGTTACAAACTACATTCTGGTGTGTGTAATCTGTAATCTGTAGGGGATTACATTTTAAAAGTCACCTTCCCAACACTGCCTCTAGACGAGAATGAAGCATCTCAGAACTAGTACATCGATAATAAATCTGAAAACAACACAAATAACTTGATATAAGTTTTAAAATCGTGTCCAGATCAGAGACATTTGCAGCGTTCTAAATGTCCTCATCCCAAACACGCACACTGGAGTTGTGTTTTGTTTCATTCCCACATGTTTAACGCACAAACCTGCACATTTACACGTTTTTAAACTCCACACGCCTTCACTAGAATCATTTGGATCAACTCAGACCTGGAATTGCAAATCTCTCCCGAACTAAAGATAAAAGGAGCTGTTCATTTAAACTAGTTAGCGATAATGCAGAGTTACTCAAACGTGTGAAGAAAACGAAACACAACTCCAGGTCTGTTTTTGTAGCCAGGCTGGTGCCAGTTTAATTTCCTCCAGCGACTAGATCAGGAATCGGAATACACTAGACCACAGGTGTCAAACATGTGGCCCGGGGGCCAGATCCGGCCCTCCAAGACCTTTAATCTGGCCCTCGGCAGATTTTCTACTAAAATATTTTAATTCTGTTTTTTATTTATTTAATTTTCTGCGGTGCTGAGCATTGCAGTGTCTCCAGCGTCTCTGTACGTGGCCCCTCCCACCAGAGCAGCACAAATGAAGACTTGTCTCTTTCCAAACGCTCTTAAAGGACGATCGTTTTGACTGTTGACCGTGACACCCTCATCAGAAAAATGTCCAACATGAGAAAAGTGGAGCCGAGTGCAGGATTTTACAACAAAAATTGACTTATTCCTATTTATACAAGTTAATGTTAAACAAGTTCAGGTTAGAACATTGTGTTGAAATTGTATTTTCCTTAAAGTTTCAGGTTGTTCATAATATTATAATATTTTGTAAAAGAAAGAGTTCATCAATTAAAAAGATTTCTGTAATAGATTTGTGTTTCTCTGCACAAATATTTGAACTTATTGTTATTTTTGGGGTTTATATGACATGAGTTTTCTGATCCGGACACTTTGGGATCAAAGTCGGTTGGATACGGCCCCCGGAACAAAATGAGTTTGACACCCCTGCACTAGACTTGGTGAATTTTATCAAGGGGAAAGACGTTATTGTTCTTCTTCCTACGGGATTTGGGAAAAGCTTAATATACCAGTTATCCTCGTTAACGGAGCATTACATTCATCACGACCAAACTGCAGCGATTGGTTAAATTTAAAAAAGTACCCGCCTACCGTCAAGCGAACGAATCACAATGCTGCGAGGTCACATGGTTTGTACGAAGTGAAACCGGCTCATGAATCAGGCTAGGAAACCGGAGCACCCGGAGAAAACACAGACATGGGGAGAAACATGCAAACTCCACACAGAAAGATACGACGGAGTATAAGGGTCAGATAAAAAAACAAAACAAAAAAAACTTGCTGGCGCTACGAGAATAAAGTCGTAACATTTTGACATTAAAGTCGTAATATTATGAGAATAAAGTCATAATTTTACAGGAATAAAGTTGTAATTTTACGAGAGTAAAATCAAAGTGAAAATAAAGTCGTAACATTATGAGAATAAAGTTATAATATTACGAGAATAAAGTCGTAATAAAATCAAAGTCAAAGTGAAAAATGCGGCAGAAGAAGAACCTTGTTTTTCAATATAAAACCAAAAATAAGAAAACAAAAAAAACAACAATTTTCTTCATTATTTGCGCCTCCGGACTGAACCAGGACTAAACCAGGACTAAACCAGGACTAAACGAGGTCCAAGGCCAGACCGGGACTGAGACCAGGACTTAGACAAGGACTGAGTCAGGGACCAAGACTGAGACCGGGATCAGACAAGAACTGAGACCAGGATTGAGACCGGGAACAGGAACAGGACTGAGACTGGGACTGAGACCGGGACCAGACCAGGACTGAAAACAGTTTAGTCCTGGTTTAGTCCTGATTTAGTCCTGATTCAGTCCTGGTTCAGTCCCGGTTCAGTCCCGGTTCAGTCCCGGTTCAGTCCGGTTCAGTCCCGGTTCAGTCCCGGTTTAGTCCCGGTTTAGTCCCGGTTCAGTCCCGGTTCAGTCCCGGTTTAGTCCCGGTTCAGTCCCGGTTTAGTCCTGGTTTAGTCCTGGTTCAGTCCTGGTTCAGTCCTGGTTCAGTCCTGGTTTAGTCCTGGTTTAGTCCTGGTTCAGTCCTGGTTCAGTCTGTATGTGGTGCAATAGTCTTTGCATCACATTTTAAACTCACAGAAACACCATTTCCCATTTCCGTGACTTAAACCAGGACTAAACTAGGACTAAACCGTTTTCAGTCCTGGTCTGGTCCCGGTCTCAATCCTGGTCTTTCTGGTTTGGTTCTGGACCTGATTTAGTCCTGATTCAGTCCTTGTTCAGTCGAATGAACGAATGATACACGGATTCTTCTCCTTTACAAAATGCTCCAAATTCTCCACGAGCAGCCGATTTTCTCCTAATATTACCACTTTATTTTGACTACGACTTTATTCTCGTAAAATTACAACTTTATTCTTGTAAGTTTATGACTTTATTCTCGTAAAAAAATATGACTTTATTCTCGTAAAATTACAACTTTTTCTGGCTTCGACTTTATTCTCATAATATTACGACTTTAATGTAGAAATGTTACGACTTTATTCTCGTAGCGCCAGCAAGTTTTTTGTTTTTTTTTATCTGACCCTTATACTCCGTCGTAGAAAGGCCCGTGGATCGAACCCGAAAACTTCATACTGTGAAACATGAGAGCCACTCAGCCACCAGCAGTGATTGGTTAAATAAAAAAAGTACCTGCCTACTGTCGCGCGAACGAATCCTAAAGCTGCGAGGTCACGCGGTTTCCACCAAGTGAAACCGTCTGATGAATCAGGCTCCTGTTTTTGAGGAGGAAACACCTTTATAACACGACAAGAAGCTCACAAGAGTCAGTTTTATGTAATATAGGACTTTTAAAAGGTTTGCACTTCCCTTATACATTCCCCATCCATCCATTTTCTTCCGCTCATTCGGGGTCGGGTCGTGGAGGCATCAGTCTGAGCAGGGACTCCCAGACTTCCCTCACCCCAGACACTTCCTCCAGCTCCTCCAGAGGGACCCTGAGGTGTTCTCAGGCCAGTCCAGAGACACAGTCCCTCCAGTGTGTCCTGGGTCTTCCCCGAGGGAGACGTCCAGGAGGCATCAGAACTAGAGGTGTGATGATTTCCAAGTCTCACGATACAATATTTAGTGTGATATTTTGTGGAGACTAAACAAAACTGTTAATATTCTACTTTTTCCTCTTAAAATGCCTCAACAAGACTTAACCCAAAGAACTAAGAGTTAAAAATGTTGGAACTGTTATTTCTTCATGTAATCTGAACTGAAAATGGAGCAAAGGATCATGGTCTATGTAGTTCCCTCTGTCTTTTTTAGCTGTTGCTGCATCATAACTTAAGCAAAGAGACTTGTAATTCGATATATTGTGATGGTCCACGATATTATTGTGAGAACTTTGGTGATACGATATTTCAGTTATTGTTACATCTCTAATTAGAACAGATGCCCTCCCCTCAGCTGCTCTCTCCACGTCTACTCTGCTCTAATAAACTCCAGGGTCGGACTGGGAACAAAATTCAGCCCTGGCGTTTTTCCTCTGGACCGGGCCAACATTCAATACCGTGGCTCTAAATTACATACACTATACACAGTGTGTAGTGCAGCACCGGGGGCTGGGGAGGGACAAAGGCTCAGAAATGTGCATTCTGAGTTGCTTTTCTTTAATAATAATAATGATGCATCAGTTTTATATAGCACCTTTTTGGACACTCAAAGGCTACGTTCAGACTGCAGGGCTTAACGCTCAATTATGATTTTTTTGTGAAATCCGATGTTTTTTCGAGGTCGTTCACATTTCCAATTAAATGTGACTTGTATTTGATCCCCTGTGTGAACATTAAACGGTCCAAAAGTGTCCCACATGTGACACTGGAGACACGACGACGTCAACCGCAGCGAGCGTCTCTGTGTTTACAGAAGTTGTCCAAACATGGACGCAGCATCGAGCACCTGGAGATTTTAAAGTTCCTCTCGTACCGGAGCCAGAACATGAACAACTTACTTGTTTTAAGGAGGAGATTGAGAAGGAGAAGGACGAGGTTTTTGGTCGTGGTGTTTTGTGGGGGCAGCGGCGGCGACGTCCGTTGAAAGGAACGTGTGGATACGCAGACGTAGACAAAGAGTGGTGAGTGGAGATGTGCTTCTCTTCAGTGACATGGAGTTCATTAACAATTTCTCCTAGCGCAGAATAGTGACGTTTGTGTCTTGTTGATAACGTGTAGGTGGATGAATGCACTTTGGCCGTTCACACTGAAGTCACATGTCAAAAGATCAGATATGTATCAGTTTCAGGAGCACAGATCCAAGTGTCCTGGGTCACATTTGAAAAAATCGGATCTGTGTGGTTCAGTCATTAAAAGATCAGATACAGGAACATAGAAGCCAAAAAATCTGATTTGGGTCACTTCAGGTGCAGTGTGAACACAGCCAAAGACACTTTACAGATCATTATTCATTCACTCCAGACCTGGTGGTGATAAACTACTATTATAGCCACAGCTGCCCTGGGGTAGACTGACTGCAGCAAGGCTGCTAATCTGCACCATTGGCCCCTCTGACCACCACCATCTCACACACACACACACACACACACACACACACACACACACACACACACACACACACACACACACACACACACACACACACACACACACACACAGCACTTTCATACTAGGCAATGAGGGTGAAGTGTCTTGCCTAAAGACACAACAGACTGGTGCCTCCTGTGGCTCCTGATTTAAACAGAGGTCTCCCATCCAAGTACAAACCAGGCCCTAGAAAGAACAAAAATGTGGCTGTTTGCTGCAGGTGTTCCAATCAGTAGGAGCAAATAGAGGAAAAAGGATCAAAACTTAAACACAACAGATTCCAGGCAACTCCAAAACAGTAGAAAAAAAATAACACATCGCACGAGGAAAAATATAATTAAAAGGCCTTTATTTGAATGGCCAAAGCCGACATGTTTCGACCTTAACTGGTCTTCATCAGGGCTTAATTAAAAACAGAACATGGGCGTGGCCTTCAAGTCGAACACATCAACCAATAGCAAGACTGGAGTAAACTGGAGGCCGACAAAACAGGTGCACAAAGACAGGACATGGTACAGGCAAAAAAAAAAAAACAAAAACACACACATCATTACCATTAATGTTTCCATTATTACTGTTACCAATAATTTATTAATATTTATAGTTTGTATCATAATTTTTTAATTTTTATAATATTTATATTATATTAGTGTTTTTTATCATTTAATATTTTATATATTTTATTATTATTATTATTGCCATCATTATCAATAATAACCATAATAACAGTAATATACATAGAGAAACTATCAGCCTACAGTGGTTGTAAATGCAACAGACCAGGCCCTGCTGTGCTGAGCTTCACAGATCTGACGGCATCAGGCTTTGACGAACTGATATGACCAAACAAAAATCACATTAACTAATAAAAACACTGACTTTTAATAAATGTTGTTGTTTACACACAAAACGGAAAAAAGGACATAAAAATAAAAGCAACATATCGAGCTCTTGAACCTGGATCACCCACATTAGAGACCAGCGACTCATCACAGTGAACTGAACTTCCTCACGTTCTTCTGACCTCGTGTCTTGTACCAAATGCGGCGGCAAACGTGTCTTATGATCACAGAGTGTAGAAGCTGTGACAGAGCTCATGACCAGAGGCGAGGGGAGGAACGGAGACTGACGGCAAATCCACACTCAGCTCCTCTTCACCACGACGGTGCCACACAGCGACCGCATCACTGCCCACGCTGCACCTGTCCACCTGTCCACCTGTCCACCTGTCCACCTGTCCACCTGTCCACCTGTCAATCTCACGCTCCGTCTTTTATTTATTCTGAACATCGTAATTCTTCACCGTGATGAGTTTCCGAGCACTTTTCGCCGCTTTCAGAGCCCAGACCCATCACCGTGACAACAACTAGCATGCTTGTAGCACACTTCCTGAGTCCCACTTCCCTCTTGTACCTGCTCTCTCAGGTGTTCACCCGCTCACAGGGGTAACCGGGACTCGTTGATGTGGTTTGCGTAAGAAGGATTTGATGAGCCTCTGCATAATATTAAACCTTATCAGAATACAATTAGTGAGCGGGATAATTACAATCACCGTGAACCCTGCATCGCAAACGACCGAGTTATACAGACGTGGGACATTTTTAAAGGCTCTGAGGTGCACAAAAACGACCCTTGTGAGTTTTAAACCAAGTTAGTCTGTTATTACCTCCGCAAAAACAGACCTGGAGTTGTGTTTTGATTTTCTGTATTACCATGTGATATTACAATGTGGAACTGAGTGGGTTTTTTTTCTGTTTGAGAGAAGAACTCAGCCTAAATCTGCAGGTTTGTGCATTAAACATTTGCGAAAGAAACAAAAACAACTCCAGGTCTGTTTGTGAGGAGAAAACCACATTAGAACAGAGAAAACAAGTGTAATCTGGGTTCTTTAAACTTTTATTTTCGTTGACCCTTTAGAAAAATCCCGCACACTGTCTTGTTTGCAAATTGTGAGATTTATTAGGACAAACCGTGCAATCATTGAGTCCTTTTGGAGCTAAAGTTTGGAGAGTATGAATCCAAAATGCTTCCCTTTGTTTAAGTCATGTTCCCCTCCTCTGAGTGGAGGGGGGACCTGCTCAATGCCACAGAAACAGAGAGAACAAATATCATGCCTCTGATCATTAAAGTGTCCTGCTGCTGGATAGTCCGGGTCATTCCTTCTGATGGAGCAACGTTCAGACTGCAGCCTGAAGTGACCTAAATCTGATTTTTTTGGCTTCTATGTTCCTGTATCTGATCTTTTAATGACAGTCTGAGCCACACAGATCAGATTTTTTCAAATGTGACCCAGGACACTTGGATATGTGCTCCTGAAACTGATACATATCTGATCTTTTGACATGTGACTTCAGTGTGAACGGCCAAAGTGCATTCATCCACCTACACGTTATCAACAAGACACAAATGTACACAAACGTTCTTCTCATCATACGAAAATTGTTAATAAACTCCGTGTGACTGAAGTGAAGCACATCTCCACTCACCACTCTTGGCTCCGTCTCCACATCCACACGTTCCTTTCAACGGACTGAACCACAAAACACCACGACCAAAAACCTCGTCCTTCTCCTTCTCAATCTCCTCCTTAAAACAAGTAAGTTGTTCATGTTCTGGGTACGAGAGGAACTTTAAAATCTCCAGGTGCTCGATGCTGCGTCCATGTTTGGACAACTTCTGTAAACACAGAGACGCTCGCTGCGGTTGACGTCGTCGTGTCTCCAGTGTCACATGTGGGACACTTTTGGGCCGTTTACTGTTCACACTGGAGTCACACACAAGTCACATTTAACTGGAAATGTGAACGACCTCGAAAAAATATCGGATTTCACAAACAAAATCGGAATTGAGCGTTAAAGCCCTGCAGTCTGAATGTAGACTTAGTCTTTGTTTGAGTTTTCTTGTGGTCTTGTTCATTAGTGAGCGGGATAATTACAATCACCATGAACCCTGCATCACAAACGACCGAGTTATACAGACGTGGGACATTTTTAAAGGCTCTGAGGTGCACAAAAACGACCCTTGTGAGTTTTAAACCAAGTTAGACTGTTATTACCTCCGCAAAAACAGACCTGGAGTTGTGTTTTGTTTTTCTGTATTACCACTTGATATTACAACGTGGAACAGTGTTGTTTTTTTTCTGTTTGAGAGAA
>NW_026571175.1:36616157-36623657 GCF_026225935.1 Boleophthalmus pectinirostris | reverse complement strand
TGAACCAGAACTAAACCAGGTCTAAACCAGGACTAAACCAGGATTCAACCAGAACTAAAATCAGGACTAAAACAGGATTGAACCAGGTCTAACCCAGGTCTAAACCAGGTGTAAACCAGGACTAAACCGGGATTCAACCAGTACTAAAATCAGGACTAAACCAGGATTGAACCAGGACTGAACCAGGACAACAAACCACATCTAATCCTGGACTAAAAACAGGACTAAACAGGACTAAACCAGGACTGAACCAGGACTGAACCATGGACTAAAACAGGACATAAACCAGGTCCAAACTAGGACTAAAAACAGGACTAAAACAGGACTAAACCAAGACTTTACCAGGACTAAATCTGGTTTCTGTATTTTAAACGACATCTCTCCGTCTTAAAGCCTCGTGTGTGTTTTCGGTTTTATTTTTTGTATAAATGTTGACGTGGTGATGAGGTGATGAGGTCAGGTCTCAGGTCGTCCGGGTCTGAAATAGTTTTGGTTGAAGATAAGAGCCAATCAGAGGAGCCGGCCACGCCCCCTCACGCCGCCGCTCTCTCTGCTTCTACTTCTTCTTCTTCTTCTTGGTCTCGAGTCCTGGAGGCGACGCGTCTGATTCATTCTGAATTGAAAAGGTGTTAGTCTGAGCCTGTCTGAATGTGAATAGGATTTGGAGACGAGGAAATGTCCTTTAGCCCGCGAGCTTGACCGGTGTGTGTCCTGTGTGTGTGTGTGTGTGTAGTGTGTGTGTGTGTGTGTGTGTGTGTGTGTGTGTGTGTGTGTGTAGTGTGTGTGTGTTTGTGCGTGCGTTCCGAGCGTGCGTGTGCAGATGGAGATGATGGAGGACAAATTGAAAATGAGATGAGATGTTTTGCTGTTTTGTGTCTGTGTGTGAACGGGGGTTTGGCACATTGTGGGGACTCGGTTCACGTGGACCTGTTGCCTCACGGGAACAAAAAATCAGGTCATATAACGCACGAAAATCCCTCATTATTATTTATTATGATTTAAAGTTAAATATCCCATGTTGCACCGTGTTCAGACCAGGGCTGAGTGTCGTTAAGAAGTTGCCGATACGATACAAACCTCGATACACAGGCCACGATACCGTGTGTTTTTCAATGCAGTGGATTTTCAGTTCAATATGATTCAGTACGATGTATTTCAAACTGATTTGATACGGTTCAGGGAAAAACAAAGTTTAAATCTTGGCTGTGATACTAAAAATTCACTAAGTCTGTGTAAAATTAATACTAAAAACACCCATTATACTTAAAAGTGAAAATGTAATAACTCGAACACAACTGTAACTCTTACACAAAATAATTTAGTCAAATATACCTAAAAATACTCTTGGTGATATATTGATACAGCAACCCACGATATCGATACTGATCATCACATTAAACGATACGATATATCAATATTTTGATATTTTTGCACATCCATAGTTCTGACTTAAGTCAATTTATGATCCAGCGTCAAATTGTGTGTTTTGATGCAGAGCGTCTGCGTCGACGCGAACGTCTACACAGAGCGTCTGCGTCGACTGACATGCTCTTCCGAAATTTTCTAACTACGCTAACTACGAACGATGCAGACAGCAGAGGAAGCGATGCAGACGATAAGGGCTGTGATTGGTCGTCTCCACATCCATTTCCTGTTCTCCGCTTTCATTTCTTTCAGTGCACATTGAGTAATAATGTGTTTAACGCAGCTTTGACACATTTGTTTACATTTTACAGAAACAAAACTTAAAACCACATCACTCATTTGCATAAACTATGAGCACTGATAAAAACAGCTCTTTCCTTGTGCGCTGATGCTTCTGTCGCACTAAAGGACATGAACAGGTAGAAAAATGGATATGAAGTGTCCTCCTCATTTTACATGTCCAAACGGTTTTGTGGCTCTGTGTTTTGTTTCATTCACATGTTTAACTCACAAACTCTGCACATTCAGGCTGAGCTCTTCTCTCAAACTGAAAACACTCCTTGTTCCACCTTGTGATGTCACGTGGTGATACAGGAACTGCTCCACTTCCACTGTGTTTTTAAACTCCACACACCTTCACTAGAATCATTTGGATCTTTTCAGTCCTGGATCTTTCTACTGAAGTAAAGGTAAAAAGAGCTGTTCACTTGAAAACTATCGCCGCTTCATGACATCACGAGGTGGAACAGAGCGTTTGGAGCTTTGGAGATGTAAACAGACTAATAATAAAGTGTTAAAATGAAACAAAACACAACTCCAGGTCTGTTTTTGTGGAGAAAACAACATTAGAACACGACTTAAAGCTACAGGAGTCAGTTTTGTGTAATACTGGACCTTTAGGGGCAAATAGTAACTTCAGTTCAATTAGATTTTTTCCACAATTTTAAATTATAATCCCTCAAAGGCACACATTTATACACACATGTAAATATGTTCATGTAACTGACAAATATATTATGTTTGTGTTAACTGTGAAAAACACATGGACTCCCAATGAAGCATCGTGATTCATTTAGATCAGGGGTGTCAAACATAAGGCCCGGGGGCCAGATCCGGCCCTCCAAGATCTTTAATCTGGCCCTCGGCTGATTTTCTACTAAAATATTTTAATTATATTTTTCTTTTAAAATATTTGTAATTTTCTGTGGTGTTTATCACAGCAGCGTCTCCAGCGTCTCTGTACGTGGCCCCTCCCACCAGAGAGCAGCACAAATGAAGACTTGTCTCTTTCCAAACGCTCTTAAAGGACGATCGTTTTGACTGTTGACCGTGACACCCTCATCAGAAAAATGTCCAACATGAGAAAAGTGGAGCCGAGTGCAGAGATTTATTCCTATTTACAAACAAGTTTATGTTAAAACATTGAGTTGAAATTACATTTTTCTTAAAGTTTCAGGTTGTTCATAATATTATAATATTTTGTAGAAGAAAAGGTTCATCAATTAAAAAGGATTTCTGTAATAGATTTGCGTTTCTCTGCACAAATATTTGAACTTATTGTTTTTTTGTGGGGTTTATATGACATGAGTTTTCAGTTGGATACGGCCCCCGGACCAAAATGAGTTTGACACTCCTGGTTTAGACGATTAACAGGTTCAGTTTTTGGTTAAATTACAACAACAGACAAGACAATAAATTAATAATAATAATAATAATAATAATAATAATAATAATAATAATAATAATAATAATAACAATAATAAAAAACAGAAGGAAAAAAAACTGAAAAAAAAAACACTATACAAAATTAAAAAATAAAATAAGAGAGAGAGAAGAAGAGGAAAAATAAATAATATAATAAAATGAACTTATAGTCAAGTTTGGGATCAGGGATGGGCGATTATTTTTCCATGGGGCCACACGAGAAACAGAAAATATTGTAGAAGCCAAAATGCTTCACTTAATTCTACATAATATTAATTGTATTTCTTTATAAAAATCAGTAAATCTCATTGTTTTGTCGAGCTGCTCAGACTGAAGAGTTTATGTTCTGACTAAGAAACGAAAAAGTGAAGCTGCCGAACAAAAAATGTCATTTAAAAAACACAACTAAAACAAAAACCATGCAGCTCTAGTCCAGGCGTGAGGTAAAATGATGAAACGTGTTTATTTTGTGATTCTAAATGAGCTTAAACGTGCCGGTCAGAGTGGAGGAAAGGTCCGCGTGTGGACGTGAGCTCGGAGTCCGCAAAAAGAACCTCCACCAAACCGTGTGTGTGGAGATAATTTATGCAGCTTATTTTCTCGTCTCCAGATCCGTCCATGCAAATGAGACAGACGCTGCTCTCCTCCCCTGCCTCCCTCTGCTCTCCGTCTGATTATGAGTTTTATTGACACCTTGCAGCTGATGGGGTGATGCCAACCGGAGGCACTGCTCCGTCTGGACCTTTGTTACTCAAGTTAGAATTTCATCCACGTTTTATTTTAGCTCCGTCTGGACCGGAAAGATCTGGAGCTCCAACAGGCCACTCTTTAAAATCCATTTGTATTTTTCATGAGTTTTCAGACAAGTCTTAAAACTCTCGGCCGTGTTTGCAAATGTGTGCATTGTGTCACCATGGTAACTGCTGAACATTCCACCACAGACATACATGTAGAACAGCAGAGTATCATGACAGTGGACTGTACTGTCCCCTGTACTGTCCCCTGTACTGTCCTCCTGTACTGTCCTCTGTACTGTCCTCTGTACTGTCCCCTGTACTGTCCTCTGTACTGTCCCCTGTACTGTCCTCTGTACTGTCCTCTGTACTGTCCTCTGTACTGTCCCCTGTACTGTCCTCTGTACTGTCCCTGTACTGTACTGTCCCTGTACTGTACTGTCCCCTGTACTGTCCCCTGTACTGTCCCTGTACTGTCCTGTACTGTACTGTCCCCTGTACTGTACTGTCACTGTACTGTCCCTCTGTACTGTCACTGTCCCCTGTACTGTACTGTCCTGTACTGTCCCTCTGTGTACTGTACTGTCACTGTCCCCTGTACTGGTTCTGTACTGTCCCCTGTATGTCATGTGTCTCCATAACTTTTCATGTGTGTGTACTGTGATGTGTGATGGGAGGTGCAAAGGTGCAGAGTTCAGAGCTGACAGACTCACACAGAGCTCTGCTGTGGACAGAGTCGTGTGGACAGACTCGTGTGGACAGACTCGTGTGGACAGACTGTGCAATGGACCACCCATCAGCTCGAGTGGCTTTAGTTGAAGATGCTTGGTGGACAGAGTCCAGAGACAGAGTCCAGAGACAGAGTCCAGAAAAGGACACAAATCTACATTTCTCCATTTTGCAGTGATACTTAAAGGAAGTATGTGCAGTCTGTTTGCTACTGTTTTACAAAAAGGTCCAAGTTTGTCTCATTACTGAGAAAAATGATTCTATCCGAGCCACTTTTGCCTCTAAATTGTGTTAAACCAAACCACTCTGTTTGTGGTGGCTCTTCTGGTTAAGCAGGAATCTCATTCATTGTAAAAAGCTCAGTGTTTATGTCACTGCACTGACTCTGGAGCCTGTGGTTGTGTTTGAGCTCAGTGTATTTTCTGTCTCCATTAGGAGCCCCACTCAAAATAAAACAACCTCAGTGACACTTTCAGACTAATGCAGATATGAAGATCAGAACCTCCCTGAGCTGCAGAAGCTGCACTAGCACTGACACAGAAGCTCTGCAGGTGCCGGGGTTTAGGGACAGACTGTTCAGGTCAGAGACAGTTTAGGTTTAAACACACTGAACTTCAGCTTCAACTCACATGAGAAAGTCATGTGAGGCTCATTCTGCTTCTGATTGGAGAATCATGTTGAGAAAAACATGTCTGACACAGACAGGTCCAGTTTGTCAAATTTAAAATCTTAAAATAAACTTACAAACTGTTCATTTATTTAGAGTTAACCTCTTGTGGTCAAATCCTGATCTGGTCTGATCTGAGAAGCTCCACAAGGCTGGACCTGGTCCGGACTTGGGTTTGAGACTGTTGGAAATACCAGGGTCCACCGGGAAAAGCCAGCGACAAAAACTGTTGTTGTGTTTTTAGGCAAGACACTTGAGATGTGTGTGAGTGTTGGTGGTTGGAGAGGCTGATGGTGCAGACTGGCAGCCTCGCTTACATCAGTCTGTCCCTGGGCAGCTGCGGCTACAGTAGAAACCACCGCTGAATGTGGAGTAAAAGAAGAATGTATAAAACTGTAAAGCAGCTGTAACAGAATCATATTCCACTTATTTATTCATCACTATTTTCAAATATTTGTTCATATTTAATAAAAACTCTTCTAATTGCAGCCGTTAAACCTGATGGTTTCTCCAGAGTCTCAGCTCCAAACCTCCAGGACGTCTCCATTAGAAAACCTCAGGCTGATCACTGATGAGCTCAAACAGTTGGATCATGATAATTAAGAATTGGATTAATTACACAACCGCCGCGCGCATATGATCCGGTTTATCTGTTTATCTGCACCAGTCCTGGATTAGTCCTGGTTTAATCCTGGTTTAGTCCTGGTTTAGTCCTGGTTCAGTTTAGTCCTGGTTTAGTCCTGGTTTAGTCCTTGTTCAGTCCTGGTTTAGTCCTGGTTTAGTCCTGGTTTAGTCCTTGTTTAATCCTGGTTTAGTCCTGGTTTTAGTCCTTGTTCAGTCCTGTTCAGTCCTGTCCTGGTTTAGTCCTGGTTTAGTCCTGGTTTAGTCCTTGTTCAGTCCTGGTTTAGTCCTTGTTTAGTCCTGTTTCAGTCCTGTTTTAGTCCTGTTTTAGTCCTTGTTTAGTCTTGTTTTAGTCTTGTTTGTTTCAGTCCTGTTTTAGTCCTGGTTCAGTCTTGTCCTGTTAGTCCTGGTTGTAGTCCTGGTTCAGTCCTGTTTAGTCCTAGTCCTGGTTTAGTCCTGGTTCAGTCCTGTTTTTAGTCCTGGTTCAGTCCTGGTTTTAGTCCTGGTTAGTCCTTGTTTTAGTCTTGTTTCAGTCCTGTTTTAGTCCTGGTTCAGTCCTGTTTTAGTCCTTGTTTAGTCCTGGTTTAGTCCTGGTTAGTCCTGTTCAGTCCTGTTGTTCCTGGTTTAGTCCTGGTTCAGTCCTGTTTAGTTGGTTCAGTCTTGTTTAGTCTTGTTTTAGTCTTGTTTCAGTCCTGTTTTAGTCCTGTTTAGTCTTGTTTTTAGTCTCGTTTTAGTCCTGGTTCAGTCCTGTTTTAGTCCTGGTTCAGTCCTGTTTAGTGCTTGTTTAGTCTTGTTTAGTCTTGTTTCAGTCCTGGTTTAGTCCTGGTTTAGTCCAGAACCGTAAAACACAAACTAAACCCAGATCTTTCCCTCTGTGTGTTTAACCGGACGTGTCTCTTGTCTCCGCAGAGCTGCCCGTGTCCTCGGTCCTGAGCCTGTCCTCGGTGCGGGAGTTGCCGGTTCAGGTCCGGGAGTTGTACTCGGAGGGTTTCGTGCTGGTGGCCGTTCACCCGTTCGTCCACGCGTGCGGCCCGGATCACGCACACGTCCAGAGGCAGCTCCACCGCGCCGTGCTCGTCCGAGAAACGAAACCACAGGTGTGAACATGTGCAGACACAACAAGAAATACTGAAAACAAAATGAAAATGTGTTTGTGGACATGGTACAGTCACAGTATTGTATTCTTAATAATTAGAATACTTTTACACCGAGCTGCATTTAGTCTGCGTTCAGTCTGCACCTGAAGTGACCCAAATCCGATTTTTTTGGCTTCTATGTTCCTGTATCTGATCTTTTAATGACAGTCTGAACCACACAGATCCGATTTTTTCAAATGTGACCCAGGACACTTGGGTTACGTTCAGACTGCAGGGCTTAACGCTCAATTCCGTTTTTTTTGTGAAATCCGATGTTTTTTCGAGGTTGTTCACATTTCCAGTTAAATGTGACTTGTATGTCGATCTCCCTGTGTGAACATTAAACGGCCCAAAAGTGTCCCACATGTGACACTGGAGACACGACGACGTCAACCGCAGCGAGCGTCTCTGTGTTTACAGAAGTTGTCCAAACATGGACGCAGCATCGAGCACCTGGAGATTTTAAAGTTCCTCTCGTACCGGA
>NW_026571175.1:36602516-36614461 GCF_026225935.1 Boleophthalmus pectinirostris | reverse complement strand
TACAGGAGTCAGTTTTGTGTAATACTGGACCTTTAGAGGCAAATACTAACTTCAATTCAATTTGATTTTTTCCACAATTTTAAATTATAATCCCTCAAAGGCACACATTTATACACACATGTAAATATGTTCATGTAACTGACAAATATATATTATGTTTGTGTTAACTGTGAAAAAACACATGGACTCCCAATGAAGCATCGTGATTCATTTAGATCAGGGGTGTCAAACATAAGGCCCGGGGGCCAGATCCGGCCCTCCAAGACCTTTAATCTGGCCCTCGGCTGATTTTCTACTAAAATATTTTAATTATATTTTTCTTTTAAAATATTTGTAATTTTCTGCGGTGTTTATCACAGCAGCGTCTCCAGCGTCTCTGTACGTGGCCCCTCCCACCAGAGAGCAGCACAAATGAAGACTTGTCTCTTTCCAAACGCTCTTAAAGGACGATCGTTTTGACTGTTGACCGTGACACCCTCATCAGAAAAATGTCCAACATGAGAAAAGGGTGGAGCCGAGTGCAGAGATTTATTCCTGTTTACAATACAAGTTTATGTTAAAACATTGTGTTGAAATTGCATTTTTCTTAAAGTTTCAGGTTGTTCATAATATTATAATATATTTTGTAAAAGAAAGAGTTCATCAATTAAAAAAGATTTCTGTAATAGATTTGCGTTTCTCTGCACAAATATTTGAACTTATTGGTTTTTTTTGGCGTTTATATGACATGAGTTTTCAGTTGGATACGGCCCCCGGACCAAAATGAGTTTGACACTCCTGGTTTAGACGATTAACAGGTTCAGTTTTTGGTTAAATTACAACAACAGACAAGACAATAAATTAATAGACAATAATAATAATAATAATAATATAATAATAATAATAATAATAATAATAATAACAATAATAATAATAAATACAGAAGGAAAAAAAAATGAAAAAAAAGCTATACAAAATAAAAAATAAAATAAGAGAGAGAGAAGAAGAGGAAAAATAAATAATATAATAAAATGAACTTATAGTCAAGTTTGGGATCAGGGATGGGCGATTATTTTTCCATGGGGCCACACGAGAAAACAGAAAATATTGTAGAAGCCAAAATGCTTCACTTAATTCTACATAATATTAATTGTATTTCTTTATAAAAATCAGTAAATCTCATTGTTTTGTCGAGCTGCTCAGACTGAAGAGTTTTATGTTCTGACTAAGAAACGAAAAAGTGAAGCTGCCGAACAAAAAATGTCATTTAAAAAACACAACTAAAAACAAAAACCATGCAGCTCTAGTCCAGGCGTGAGGTAAAATGATGAAACGTGTTTATTTTGTGATTCTAAATGAGCTTAAACGTGCCGGTCAGAGTGGAGGAAAGGTCCGCGTGTGGACGTGAGCTCGGAGTCCGCAAAAAAGAACCTCCACCAAACCGTGTGTGTGGAGATAATTTATGCAGCTTATTTTCTCGTCTCCAGATCCGTCCATGCAAATGAGACAGACGCTGCTCTCCTCCCCTGCCTCCCTCTGCTCTCCGTCTGATTATGAGTTTTATTGACACCTTGCAGCTGATGGGGTGATGCCAACCGGAGGCACTGCTCCGTCTGGACCTTTGTTACTCAAGTTAGAATTTCATCCACGTTTTATTTTAGCTCCGTCTGGACCGGAAAGATCTGGAGCTCCAACAGGCCACTCTTTAAAATCCATTTGTATTTTTCATGAGTTTTCAGACAAATCTTAAAACCCTCGGCCGTGTTTGCAAATGTGTGCATTGTGTCACCATGGTAACTGCTGAACATTCCTGTACCACTGTACTGTACTGTACTGTACTGTACTGTATGTAGTATGTACTGTACTGCTGTAGTAGTATCTGTATGTACACTGTACTGTCCCCTGTACTGTACTGTCTGTACTGTCCTCTGTACTGTCCCCTGTACTGTACTGTCCTCTGTACTGTCCCCTGTACTGTCCTCTGTACTGTCCCCTGTACTGTCCCCTGTACTGTCCCTGTACTGTCCTCTGTACTGTCCCCTGTACTGTCCCCTGTACTGTCCCTGTACTGTCCCCTGTACTGTCCCCTGTACTGTCCTCTGTACTCGAGTAAACACACCTCTGCTGTTGTTGTGATGAGAGGAGGTTCTGTGTATCATTGTCTCCATAACCTTTTCATGTGTGTCATGTGTGTGTTGTGATGGGAGGTGCAAAGGTGCAGAGTTCAGAGCTGACAGACTCACACAGAGCTCTGCTGTGGACAGAGTCGTGTGGACAGACTCGTGTGGACAGACTCGTGTGGCTCTGTGCAATGGACCACCCATCAGCTCGAGTGGCTTTAGTTGAAGATGCTTGGTGGACAGAGTCCAGAGACAGAGTCCAGAGACAGAGTCCAGAAAAGGACACAAATCTACATTTCTCCATTTTGCAGTGATACTTAAAGGAAGTATGTGCAGTCTGTTTGCTACTGTTTTACAAAAAGGTCCAAGTTTGTCTCATTACTGAGAAAAATGATTCTATCCGAGCCACTTTTGCCTCTAAATTGTGTTAAACCAAACCACTCTGTTTGTGGTGGCTCTTCTGGTTAAGCAGGAATCTCATTCATTGTAAAAAGCTCAGTTTTATGTCACTGCACTGACTCTGGAGCCTGTGGTTGTGTTTGAGCTCAGTGTATTTTCTGTCTCCATTAGGAGCCCCACTCAAAATAAAACAACCTCAGTGACACTTTCAGACTAATGCAGATATGAAGATCAGAACCTCCCTGAGCTGCAGAAGCTGCACTAGCACTGACACAGAAGCTCTGCGGGTGCCGGGGTTTAGGGACAGACTGTTCAGGTCAGAGACAGTTTTAGGTTTAAACACACTGAACTTCAGCTTCAACTCACATGACAAAGTCATGTGAGGCTCATTCTGCTTCTGATTGGAGAATCATATCATCATAATCATATGATAAAAACATGTCTGACACAGACAGGTCCAGTTTGTCAAATTTTAAATCTTAAAATAAACTTACAAACTGTTCATTTATTTAGAGTTAACCTCTTGTGGTCAAATCCTGATCTGGTTTGATCTGAGAAGCTCCCAGGCTGGACCTGGTCCGGACTTGGGTTTGAGACTGTTGGAAATACCAGGGTCCACCGGGAAAAGCCAGCGACAAAAACTGTTGTTGTGTTTTTAGGCAAGACACTTGAGAATGTGTGTGAGTGTTGGTGGTTGGAGAGGCTGATGGTGCAGACTGGCAGCCTCGCTTACATCAGTCTGTCCCTGGGCAGCTGCGGCTACAGTAGAAACCACCGCTGAATGTGGAGTAAAAGAAGAATGTATAAAAACTGTAAAGCAGCTGTAACAGAATCATATTCCACTTATTTTATTCATCACTATTTTCAAATATTTGTTCATATTTAAATAAAACTCTTCTAATTGCAGCCGTTAAACCTGATGGTTTCTCCAGAGTCTCAGCTCCAAACCTCCAGGACGTCTCCATTGAGAAAACCTCAGGCTGATCACTGATGAGCTCAAACAGTTGGATCATGATAATTAAGAAATTGGATTAATTACACAACCGCCGCGCGCATATGATCCGGTTTATCTGTTTATCTGCATCCCAGTCCTGGTTTAGTCCTGGTTTAGTCCTGGTTTAAGTCCTGGTTTCAGTCCTGTGTTAAGTCCTGTTTAGTCCTGGTTTAGTCCTTGTTTTAGTCCTTGTTTAGTCCTGGTTTTAGTCCTTGTTTCAGTCTTGTTTAGTCCTGGTTTAGTCCTGGTTTAGTTTAGTCCTGGTTTAGTCCTTGTTTAGTCTGGTTTAGTCAGTCCTGGTTTAGTCCTAGTCCTTTTTAGTTTAGTCCTTGTTTAGTCCTGTTTCAGTCCTGTTTTAGTCCTGGTTCAGTCCTTGTTTTAGTCCTTGGTTTCAGTCCTTGTTTAAGTCCTGGTTTTCAGTCCTGGTTGTAGTCCTGGTTTCCAGTCCGGTTTGTTTTCAGTCCCTGTTTAGTCCTGGTTCAGTCCTTGTTTTAGTTTGTTTTAGTCTTGTTTCAGTCCTGTTTTAGTCCTGGTTTCAGTCTTGTTTTAGTCTTTTAGTCCTGGTTTAGTCCCTGGTTCAGTCCTGTTTATTAGTCCTGGTTTAGTCCTGGTTCAGTCCTGTTTTAGTCCAGTCCTGGTTCAGTCCTTGTTTAGTCTTGTTTTAGTCTTGTTTCAGTCAGTCTGTTATTTAGTCCTTGTTTAGTCTTGTTTTAGTCTCGTTTTAGTCCTGGTTTAGTCCTGGTTCAGTCCTGTTTTAGTGCTTGTTTAGTCTTGTTTTAGTCTTGTTTCAGTCCTGGTTTAGTCCTGGTTTAGTCCAGAACCGTAAAACACAAACTAAACCCAGATCTTTCCCTCTGTGTGTTTAACCGGACGTGTCTCTTGTCTCCGCAGAGCTGCCCGTGTCCTCGGTCCTGAGCCTGTCCTCGGTGCGGGAGTTGCCGGTTCAGGTCCGGGAGTTGTACTCGGAGGGTTTCGTGCTGGTGGCCGTTCACCCGTTCGTCCACGCGTGCGGCCCGGATCACGCACACGTCCAGAGGCAGCTCCACCGCGCCGTGCTCGTCCGAGAAACCCACAGGTGTGAACATGTGCAGACACAACAAGAAATACTGAAAACACAAATGAAAATGTGTTTGTGGACATGGTACAGTCACAGTATTGTATTCTTAATAATTAGAATACTTTTACACCGAGCTGCATTTAGTCTGCGTTCACACTGCACCTGAAGTGACCCAAATCCGATTTTTTTGGCTTCTATGTTTCCTGTATCTGATCTTTTATAATGACAGTCTGAACCACACAGATCCGATTTTTTCAAAATGTGACCCCAGGACACTTGGGTTACGTTCAGACTGCAGGGCTTAACGCTCAATTCCGTTTTTTTTTTGTGAAATCCGATGTTTTTTCGAGGTTGTTCACATTTCCAGTTAAATGTGACTTGTATTCGATCCCCTGTGTGAACATTAAACGGCCCAAAAGTGTCCCACATGTGACACTGGAGACACGACGACGTCAACCGCAGCGAGCGTCTCTGTGTTTACAGAAGTTGTCCAAACATGGACGCAGCATCGAGCACCTGGAGATTTTAAAGTTCCTCTCGTACCGGAGCCAGAACATGAACAACTTACTTGTTTTAAGGAGGAGATTGAGAAGGAGAAGGACGAGGTTTTTGGTCGTGGTGTTTTGTGGTTCAGTCCGTTGAAAGGAACGTGTGGATGTGGAGACGGAGCCAAGAGTGGTGAGTGGAGATGTGCTTCACTTCAGTCACACGGAGTTTATTAACAATTTTCTCCTACTTCAGCGCAGAATAGTGATGTTTGTGTCTTGTTGATAACGTGTAGGTGGATGAATGCACTTTGGCCGTTCACACTGAAGTCACATGTCAAAAGATCAGATATGTATCAGTTTCAGGAGCACATATCCAAGTGTCCTGGTGTCGGATTTGAAAAAATCGGATCTGTGTCATTCAGACTGTCATTAAAAGATCAGATACAGGAACATAGAGGAGAAAAAAATCAGATTTGGGTCACTTCAGGATGCAGTGTGAACGCAGCCTTATATACTCTGACTGGTGATGTGTGATTGGATAATTGGTGAAATGGGCGGGGTGATGGGCGGTGACACGTCATGTGGAGAGGGGGAAAACCTGGGTTGGATCTGGATAAGGGGATTGAACTTAAACCTGGTTACATCTTGGTCTGTAGGGGCGAATACAGTTACTTAAAATGAATATTCATAACAGATATCTTCAGTACGTGAATTAACAGGTTGTATAGAGGATTTTTTTTTAGGGAAGTGAAATACAGCGACAGTCCTTTTTCAAATGTTGTACATGCGTGACACCACCTTCCTCCTCCACAGCTCCTCAGAAGAAACATCTCCTTCCGCCTCTTTACTCTAGAAATCACGCTTCTTTACATCCAGTGTGTGTTCAGAATTACTGTTGAAGTTTCCTGTCCAGAAATGTTTCAGCGACCGACGCGTCAGTTTTTAGTCCCTTCGTCTGCTTCAGTCGCGCCATCGCTGGAAGGAATCTCCAAGAATCACCTCAGTTCGGCTTTGCTCCTTTTCCCCTTCTCTGCTTCTTTCCGCGACCTCAAAAACGGACTTTCTTTTGCGGCGAACAGGTCGTGGATTCACGCCCTCCATCTCAACAAACTTTGTGCGAACTGCGAGGAAGCGACAGTTTGAAAAATCCTCTAAGAACCGCTGCATAAACCACATAATCCCCGCACGCCGGCGAGTCAATTACACTAGAAACGTAGGGAGTTTGATTGACGACCTAACAGCCAATAGATAAATAGAGAACCTCGTTTTCTATTGGCTGATGTTTCTCTGGCCTCAACACGTCCACAGTTGATAGATTTTCATTCTTTTTTTTTTTTGGTCATCATAATTACGAGGCTGCTGCGTCTCTGTAATGGTATTTTAAACTTTCACTGACAATTTGAAACTAAAAAAAAAACCTCCATAAAACCTTTAAGTTGGTTGTGAACTCTGGAGGTGACGTCGCGCCCGGTCCCGCTCGTTTATCACGGGACGGACGCCGCGTGGGACCCTGATGGAAGTGCATGCAAATAAGGCCACTTAAAAAATCAATATCCTTTTATGGTAAGAGCTGGATCTGAAAATGAGGCTGGCACACACACACACACACACACGCACACACACGCACACACACACACACACATACACTGATAAATCTCAACTTTGGGTTCACTTTCGGAGCGCGTGAGTTATGCTTCTGTTTTGTCCTTGGGGGAAACGCGAGTCTCACAGGAGCGAGTTCTGTCGTTGTGTCCTGAGGCAAGACACTTCACCCACTTTGCCCAATATGGATTTAATGTGTGTCTGTGTGTTTGAGTGATTCTGGATCGGTTTTGTCAAAGCTCGTGGTTCTGGTCGGTCGAGTAAATCAACAAATATTCAGTACAGTGATTATCAATCGATCAAACTTTATTTACAGAGCTTTTTTTGTACAAAAAAAAAGCAACACAAACCGCTTTTTATCAGTAGTTCCATTTTGTAGCCAGTGTTGGGAAGGTGACTTTTAAAATGTAATCCCCTACAGATTACAGATTACACACACCAAAATGTAGTTTGTAACGTAATCCATTAAATTACTTATAATGAGTAACGTAATCTTCACATAAGACGTTTTGTTTGCTAAAAGAAAATAAAAAAAGCTTAACCGTATTAAAAATATTATTGATAGAAGAGGAGGAGACACGGTCCATACAGCAGGATTTAGTCCTGTTAAATCCTGTTTTAGACCTGGTTTAGTCCCGGTTTAGACCTGGTTTTAGTCCTGGTTTAGACCTTAGTTTAGACCTGGTTTTAGTCCTGGTTTTTAGACCTGGTTTAGCCTTTTCCTGGTTTTAGTCCTGGTTTTAGACCTGGTTTAGACCTGATTTAGACCTGGTTTTTGGTCCTGGTTTAGACCTGGTTTTTAGTCCTGGTTTTAGACCTGGTTTAGACCTGATTTAGACCTGGTTTTAGTCTGGTTTAGTCCTGGTTTAGACCTAGTTTAGTCCTGGTTTAGTCCTGGTTTAGACCTGGTTTTAGTCCTGGTTTAGACCTAGTCCTGGTTTAGACCTGGTTTAGACCTGGTTTTAGTCCTGGTTTAGACCTGGTTTTAGAGTTTTAGTCCTGGTTTAGACCTGGTTTTAGTCCTGGTTTTAGACCTGGTTTTGGACCTGGTTTTAGTCCTGGTTTAGACCTGGTTTTAGTCCTGTTTAGACCTGTTTTAGTCCTAGTTTAGTCCTGGTTTTAGACCTGGTTTAGTCTGGTTTAGTGGTTTACCTGGTTTTAGACCTGGTTTTAGACCTGGTTTAGGTTTTTAGTTTAGTCCTGGTTTTACCTGGTTTTAGTCCTGGTTTTAGTCCTGGTTTTAGACCTGGTTTAAGACCTGATTTAGACCTGGTTTTGGTCCTGGTTTAGACCTGGTTTTAGTCCTGGTTTAGACCTGGTTTAGACCTGATTTAGACCTGGTTTTGGTCCTGGTTTAGACCTGGTTTTAGTCCTGGTTTTAGACCTGGTTTAGACCTGATTTAGACCTGGTTTTGGTCCTGGTTTAGACCTGGTTTTAGTCCTGGTTTTAGACCTGGTTTAGACCTGATTTAGACCTGGTTTTGGTCCTGGTTTAGACCTGGTTTTAGACCTGGTTTAGTCCCAGTTTAGACCTGGTTTTAGACCTGTTTAGTCTAGTTTAGTCCTGCTTTTAGACCTGTTTTAGTCCTGGTTTAGTCCTGGTTTAGTCTGGTTTAGTCCCGGTTTAGACCTGTTTTTTTTTTTTTTATGTGAAAACAGGAAATCCCTCTGTGTAATCCATTTATTTCAACAAAGTAACTGTAATCCAATTACCGCTCACTGAAACAGTAACTGTAACTGAATACAGTTACTCATCATTTGTACTCTGATTACTTAAGTCTGGTACATGTAATCTGTTACTCCACAACACTGTTTGTAGCTCAGACTTTCTCACACTCCGAGGACTTTTGTGTTTCGAGCTCCACTTTTAACATCATCATGGGATTTTCACCAACTAAGAAGTGCAGCACGTGAAGCTCAAAGGACACGAGGAAAGGAAGTTTAGATTTTTCCCGAATCTATGAAAACTGTGCAAGAGGTGAAAGGCTGAATTATTTTCTGTCGTGGCTCCTCAGAAAAGCTCTGCTCAAAACAGGTCGGGGGGGAGAGGACAAAATATTTTTAGGAGTTTGGAGCTAAAATTTGGGACTTTTCTTATTGGAAAGTGTGTGAACCTCCTAGAAGTTTTTCAGTCAAATCCGAGATGGTCGAAGCGGGGGATTTGAATGACCCTGCAGCAAAACTTGAACTTCCCTCGAGATCAGTAAAGTCTCTCTCCACTTCTCTGCTCCAGAACTACAATCCCGGTGATGATCTCCTCCTCCCCGCTGCTCTCAGGTCTCCTCGTCTCCCTGGATGTGGTGCTCACGCCTCCGTTCTCTCTGATCAGGACTGAGACCTGGTTCCACGTGATGAAGATTAATGAGGGAGCGTGAGTGTGGGTGGAGCGGAGCCGGAGGTGCCTCCTTCAGGACCTGCCTCATTAGGAGCGCGTGAGGAAGTAATGACACAATGGTGCTGCGTCACCTCAGACGCTCGTGTAAACACGGCGTTAAACGACCTGACTCAGCTCAAACGCTCCACCACTGTCCTCATTCTTTCACTCAGCTCCAAACCGTATGAGGACTGTTTTTTTCATGGTTCAAACTAGAACAGAACCGGGACAAACTGTGTCGTTAGTGGAGGTGTGCTCTGCTTGAGTCAATTATGGAACTTTTAATAATGTTTTCGTGCAGCTCCAGTAGCGTTTTAGTTCTTTACATGTGTTTTTTTGTACAGAGGAAGATCAGTCTGGTCACTACACCAGGTCCAGGTCCGTGTACCGTTCGTCTTTTTCGTCCTTTTGAATTTCATTTAAGAACGAAAAACAAAAAAATGGGAA
This sequence comes from Boleophthalmus pectinirostris, assembly GCF_026225935.1. NCBI lineage: Eukaryota > Metazoa > Chordata > Actinopteri > Gobiiformes > Gobiidae > Boleophthalmus > Boleophthalmus pectinirostris. The sequence continues at coordinate 36,605,001 of NW_026571175.1, read as the reverse complement.
AACAGTTTGTTATTTCATTTTCTGTTGGCTGTGACGACCCCAGAAGGTGAGTCCCAACTGGACTGGACCTTCTCTGTGGTCGGCCCCAGACTCTGGAACACTCTGCCCCTCCACGCCCCAACAGCCCCACAGTGGAGAGTTTTAAGTCTCGTCTTAACACCCACTTTGTTCCTCGGGCTTTTAACACCGCGTGAGTTGAGTGTTCCTCTGTGTCTTTTCTTTTCTTTTATTTGTTTTGTTTTGTTTTTATTTTATATTTTTTTATTTTATTTTATTGGTATTTATTTGTTTTTATTTTATTTGTTTTTATTTTATTTTATTCATTTTTATTTGATTTTATTTTATTGTTTTCTATTTTATTTTATTGGTTTTTATTTTATTGGTTTTTATTTAATTTTTATTGGTGTTTATTTTATTTTATTGGTTTTATTGATTTAATTTATTTATTGGTTTATTTATTTCTATTCTATGATTTTGTTTTTATTTTATTTGTTTTTTTATTTTATTTTTTTGTTTTTATTCGTTTTGTTTTTATTTTATTGTTTTTTTTATTTTATTTTATTTGTTTTTATTTTGTTTATTTTTATTTAGTTTTTTTATTTATTTTATTTGTTTTTTTTTATTTTATTTTATTGGTTTTATTGATTTAATTTATTTATTGGTTTATTTATTTCTATTTTATGATTTTGTTCTTATTTTATTTTACTGTTTTTATTATTTTAAGACCAGTATGATTATTTTTGTAGTTTATTTTATCATTTTATATTATTGTTATTATTATTATTACGTATTTGCGCAGCACTTTGACAGAAATAAGCGAAAAAAAAGCTCAGATTACGTCTAAATTCAGTAACGGCTCTTCAGACAGAGCAGTGCCTCCTGTTAGCGTCACACCCGGAGAGGATGTTGACGACCTGAGCGGCAGAGTTTCAGCGCTGGGAGTTTTTGGAGCTGCAGGCGGCCGTGAATTAACACCACAAACATGTACATAAATTATCCCTGGTTCTCGATAGAAATCTGCAGCTCCTCCCTCCTCCGTCCGTCTCCATCCGTGTGTCATCGTTCATTCGTTTTTCAAAATAAAACCAAAAATAAGAAAATGAAAAAAAAAAAAACTATTTACTTTGTTATTTGTCTCCAAAACCAAAATGAAAAAAAAAAAAAACAGATAATGATTCGTTTTTTCAGTTTTCGATTTTGTGTTTAAATGAAAAATGGATAAAGGACTAAACCAGGACTAAAACCAGGACTAAAACAGGACTAAAACCAGGACTAAAACCAGGACTAAACCAGGACTAAAACCAGGACTAAAACCAGGACTAAAACCAGGACTAAAACCAGGACTGAACCAGGACTAAAACCAGGACTGAACCAGGACTAAAACCAGGACTAAAACCAGGACTAAACCAGGACTAAAACCAGGACTGAAACCAGGACTAAAACCAGGACTAAACCAGGACTAAAACCAGGACTAAAACCAGGAACTGAGGACTAAACCAGGACTAAAACCAAGATTAAACCAGGACTGACTAAACCAGGACTAAACCAGGACTGAACCAGGACTAAACCAGGACTGAACCAGGACTAAAACAGGACTGAACCAGGACTAAACCAGGAGTAAACCAGGACTAAAACAGGACTAAACCAGGACTAAAACCAGGACTGAACCAGGACTAGAACCAGGACTAAAACCAGGACTAAAACCAGGACTAACAGGACTGAACCGGGACTAAAACCAGACTAACAGGACTAAACCAGGACTAAAACCAGGACTGAACCAGGACTGAACCGGGACTAAAAAGGACTAAACCAGGACTAAACCAGGACTGAACCAGGACTAAAACAGGACTGAACCAGGACTAAACCAGGACTAAAACCAGGACTAAAACCAGGACTAAAACAGACTAAAACAGGACTAAACAGAACAGGACTAACTAAACAGGAAACCAGGACTAAACCAGGACTGAACCAGGACTAAAACAGGACTAACCAGGACTAAACCAGGACTAAAACCAGGACTAAACCAGGACTGAACCAGGACTAAAACAGGACTGAACCAGGATTAAAACCAGGACTAAAACCAAGGACTAAACCAGGACTAAACCAGGACTAAAAAGGACTAAAACCAGGACTAAAACAGAACTGAACCAGGACTAAACCAGGACTAAAACCAAGATTAAACCAGGACTGAACCAGGACTAAAACAGGACTAAAACCAGGACTAAAACAGGACTGAACCAGGACTAAACCAGGACTAAAACCAGGACTGAACCTGGACTAAAACAGGACTAAAACAGGACTAAACCAGGACTAAAACCAGGACTAAACCAGGACTGAACCAGGACTAAAACAGGACTAAAACAGGACTAAAACAGACTAAAACAAGACTAAAACCAAGATTAAACCAGGACTGAACCAGGACTAAAACAGGACTAAAACAGGATTGAACCAGGACTGAACCAGGTCTAAACTAGGACTAAACCAG
>NW_026571175.1:36587516-36597516 GCF_026225935.1 Boleophthalmus pectinirostris | reverse complement strand
ACTCTGTTCCATTTTATAAAGAAGTTTAAATGTTTAACTCTGGGCAGAAGCATGAATGATGTTATGTTATTATTATTATTATTATTATTATTATTATTATTATTATGTTTAGTTTGTGTTGTAGAACTTTATTGTTTGTTAATCACTTGTTTCCTCTCGCTGTTTTTATTAACAAAATTAATTAATTTCGAGAAGGTTTTCTTACAAAGGAATAAAGGTTAAACGCAGAATAAACTCAAGCTTCAGCCTTTTCAGTCTGTGTACGTTAAATGTTTTACCCCAGTGGATAAAGAATATTTCTGTTTTGAGTTTATCCTGTTTTGTCCACTCTGAGCTTCCTTAGCCGCCATATTGTTCTAGACTTTTCAGCTGTTCTTGTCAGTGTTTAATTCCTGTAAACTTTTGTCTTTTGGCCCCATGAAAATATCTGTGTGTAAGTATTGTAAAGTTATAACATGTTCACTCGCTCTGTGGGACATTTTAAGTTGTTTTACAGTTTGAAATTCCCACTAAAATATAAGGCGCTAATAGCGTTAGCATTGCTATGGAAATTTCCATTAATGTTAGCATGATGCTAATCGCCAGCTAATGTTATTGTTATTGTCAGAGCACGTGCACTGGAGGGGCGTGGCTCACCAGCAGGGGGCGCACTGCCATTACAGAAATATTTTAACGCGGTGGAGTCATACACAGCAGACATGCTATCAAACACGTTTTTCTTTAACAGTATTAGGCTAATTATGTGTTGTTGTTATTTTTATCATTATTTTATTAAAATGATTATTATTAGCTGCAATAGTTGTTGAGGCTGTGTGGTAGACGATACGCACACAAGACAATAATAAAAGGCTGAGGTTTATTAAAAAACAATAAGACCTGCCACTGGTTGTAAACATTAAACAACAGCCTCTCGTCAAAAACACCTCTGAACAACATCACTGAAAGAAGCAAACAGGCAAGAAATAGGCACACATCAGACAGCACCAGGGCTGTAGTGAGCGTGGTACACGAGGGCACACCATCCAGTCCTGTCCTATAGAGACCTGAGACTTGAGGGACCGGGACTAAACCAGGACTAAACCAGGACTAAAACAGGACTAAAACAGGACCAGTGGCAGCTGGTGATATAATTTTTGGGAGGGGCACCAAGGCCAAAATTATTAATATATATTATGAATAATATATGTATTATATATATAGGCTGTAGTATTATAACAAATACCAGAAACAGACATTTTGGTTACTATTGGCTGAACAATATCGATCAGAGCACAATGAACAGCCAAGCGCAAACTTTACGCAACAACACAACGTAACACGCCGCTCACACCCAGACCAACAACGTCTGCAAAACTACAATAAGAGACATGAACACAGATGCCGCTTCTACAGCACATGACAGAACAACCAGAGCAGCGTCATCGCACCCGCGAGCTAATTTTCCGCACTATTTAACTATTAACACTATAACCACTATTAACTATTAACACACTATTAACACTATATTTAACTATTAACACTATAACACTATTAAACTATTAAACACTATAACACTATTTAACTATTAACACTATAACACTATTTAACTATTAAACACTATTAACACTATTAACTATTAACATTTAATACTATAACACTATTAACCTGTGAGGCTCCAAGTTCAGATTTGCCGCAAACTAATGAAAACCAGCCTCTTACCTTCTCCAGAGACTGAAGCAGAGTGTTTCCTCTGTCCACTGTCCCACTGGTTCTGTCTCCAAAAGTCTATTGTCCAATATGAAGAGATGAAACTGGTCCAAATCCTGGTCCAGTCTGGTCCGTGACGCGAGGTCCAGGAGCCGAGTGCACGAGCGGTTGTAAAATGAGTCTTAATCCCACTTCCCACTTAAATCTGAAAGTTTCGGTCAGTCCACATCAGCACCAGGACACCAGGTAGAATTATGCCTCTGCGCACTATGCTCAGGTCAAACTTTTACACCCAGAAACCAGCGGGCAAAGGCGGATAGAGCAGCGAGCAACTGCCCTGGCCCCGGCGGCAACTGCCCCAGTCCCGGCAGAGACTGTCCCGAATCCGGGCGGCGGGTCTGTCCGTGTGTCTTTGACTCTGTTCTCGCCATTTCCTGTGTGGAGCTTTAGGCTAAAGTAGCAGCTGCTGCTAATCGTGAAGCTGCTACGAGTTGACGCAGCAGGTTGACGTGAGTAAATAAACAGAGACTGTGATATTGTAAAGTTTGTGCCCTCAGCCCGAAGTGAAATGCGCCAATCAAAATCATTTTTAAATAGTAATAATAACAGTCTGTGCTGGGGGTGGGGCACCAGTGGCCGCTATTGGGGGCACGGCCCTCAAATGCCCCACCTTGCCGCCGACACCAGTTATTGTTCTGCATATATTGAATTATTAAGATGCTCTACATTGTTTTATGTAGCGCCACTTATTCTATGTTTGTTTAAATGTGAAAACATAATTGTAATATGCATTTATTTTTTTGTATGTTTGAGTTTTACAATCAATGTTTCTCAGTAAATGCCCAAAACAGCGAGAGGCTTCCTGAGTGTTCACTGGAGAAACTGATGTCTGTCTGTAAATTGTTCCTAAACATTGAGTGGAGGCAGAATATTAAATATGATTGTCTGTCTGTGGAATAATGTCAGAATTTACCTGTGACCCAAATAGGAGGGTTTCGGTCACGTGATCACAATAACGCGCGAATTTCAGGTGGAGGGCAGGAGGTGAAGACAAACACGACAAACACGGCTCTGGAGAACACAGACATGGAGAAGAGTTCTTATTGTAAGGATTTAGAGCCAGTAGCCTTGTGGACAGGTGCAGTGTCGGCAGTGATGCGGTCGCTGTATCGGACCGTTGTGGTGAAGAGGAGCTGAACCGAAAGGCAAAACTCTTGATTTACCGTCAATCTCTGTTCCTCGCCTCACGTTTCAGTGCAGTTTGCTTGGCTTTGTATTAGGTAGATCATTTTGACTTGGTCATTTTGTAAGTAGCTCACATGATGAAAAAGTGTGAGCACCTCTGCCTTAAACTTCTCTTGTGCATAAATGATGAGAGCTTGCGGGAAACGCTGAACAAACATGATTTAAAATAGATCTGGAATTTGATTTTAGGAGCGCCTCAGTTCTAATCCGTCTGTTTTGTTGTGTGTGTGTGTTGTGTGTGTGTTGTGTGTGTGTGTGTTGTGTGTGTGTGTGTGTGTGTGTGTGTGTGTGTGTGTTGTGTGTGTGTGTGTGTGTGTGTGTGTGTGTGTGTGTGTGTGTGTGTGTGTGTGTGTGTTGTGTGTGTGTGTGTGTGTGTGTGTGTGTGTGTGTGTGTGTGTGTGTGTGTGTGTGTGTGTGTGTGTGTGTGTGTGTGTGTGTGTGTGTGTGTGTGTGTGTGTTGTGTGTGTGTGTGTGTGTTGTGTGTGTGTGTGTGTGTGTGTGTGTGTGTGTGTGTGTGTGTGTGTGTGTGTGTGTGTGTGTGTGTGTGTGTGTGTGTGTGTGTGTGTGTGTGTGTGTGTGTGTGTGTGTGTGTGTGTGTGTGTGTGTGTGTTGTGTGTGTGTGTGTGTGTGTGTGTGTGTGTGTGTGTGTGTGTGTGTGTTGTGTGTGTTGTGTGTGTGTGTGTGTGTGTGTTGTGTGTGTGTGTGTGTGTGTGTGTGTGTGTGTGTGTGTGTTGTGTGTGTGTGTTGTGTGTGTGTGTGTGTGTGTGTGTGTGTGTGTGTGTGTGTTGTGTGTGTGTGTTACAGTTGGGAGCGTCGGGAGTTGCGGTGGTGTCGGCACAGACTGGAGACAGACGTGTGTTTGGGAGGAAACCAGGAGCCGGACCCCGAGATCATCCAGAGCTACGTCAAGAAGGTCAGCGCTCCTCCTTTCTCTCCTCTCCTCTTTCCTCCTCTCTCCTTTTCTCTTTTCTTTCTTCTCCTTTTTCGTCCTCCTCCCTCCCTCCTCTCTCCCCTTTACACTTTCCTCTCTCCTCGCCTCTCTCCTCTCCTCATCCCTTCTCTTTCCTCTCTCTTTTTCTCTTTTGCTCTCCTCTCCTCATCCCTCTTCCCTCCTCTCTTCTCTTTCCTCTCTTCTCTCTTTTCTCCTCTTCTCCTCTCTCTCCTCTCCTTTTCTCTTTTCTCTTCTCTCCTTTTCTCTTTTCTCTTCTCTCTCCTCTTTCCTCTCTCCTCGCCTCTCTCCTTTCCTTTCTCCTCTCTCTCTCTCTCTCTCTCTCCTCTCTCCCCTTTCCTCTCTCCTCAGCTCTCTCCTCCTCTCCTCTTCCCTCCTCTCTCTCTCTTCTCTCCTCTCCTCTTTCCTCTATCCTCTTCTCTCTCCGTGCCTCTCTCCTCTCTCCTTTCCTCTCTCCCCTCCTCTCTCCTCTTCTCCCTCCTCTCCTTTCCTTTCATCTTTCATTTACTCTCTCCCTTTCTCTTTTCTCTCCTCTCCTCACCTCTCTCCTTTCCTTTCTCCTCTCCTCGCTCTCTTCTCTCCTCTCCTCGCCTCTTTTCTGCTCGTCTCTCCTCTGTCCTTTTCTCTTCTCTCCCCTTTCCTCTCTCCTCAGCTCTCTCCTCCTCTCTTTTCTCTGCTCCTTCTCTCCTCTCCTCTTTTTTCTCTTTTCTCTCCTTTCCTCTCTCCTCCCCTCTCTCTTTTCTCTTCTCTTTCCTGTTCAGTACAGAAACACAAAAACAAACTCGATGTTTTACGTGTAAAAAAATAAAAAAAATAAAAACACAACCCGAAAAAGGAACGACAAACTTTCGCAGAGGACGCGTCTTCTGCGTTTGAGACACGAGAGACAAAAAGAACGTCTCGGGTTTGGACGGAGGATTAGACTTTTATCCTTTCGTTTTTCGTTTGACACATGCAGCAACAACACCGCACGAAAACACACAAAAACACACACACAATGGACATTACAGGCCCGTGTGTGTGTGTGTGTGTGTGTGTGTGTGTGTGTGTGTGTGTGAGCTGTCAATCATGTGTATAATACAGAGGACGGGCCGGTGGGCTGGAGATTAGAGCACGGAGCATTGTTCAGGTCTAATAATAACCAGACTCATCCTCTCTCTGTCTCTCTCTCTTTCTCTTTCTTTTCTCTTTTCTCTTTTTTTCTTTTTTCTTTCTCTCTCTTGCGGGTCACTGAGTTCTCGTCGTTCTTTTGTGCTGTCAAATATTATGTCAGTTCAATCGTGGATCTGGAATCTGGAATTTGAATAGAGCCACGGAGCTGGAAAATGTTTTGTTCTGTGTTATTTTTTCTGTCACTGTACGTAAAGTATTTTTAGTTTTACTTTTGTGAGATTAAAGGGCCCGGATTACACTTTTATGATCTGGTCTGATGACGGTTCTCGTCTTGGACTTGACCGCGTTTGGACTCGGTCTTGTCTCAGACTCACCTGCGTTTGGACTCGGTCTTGTCTCGGTTTTAAAGGCGTTTGGACTTGGTCTTGTCTCGGACTCGACCACGTTTGGACTCGGTCTTGTCTCAGATTTTGGACGTTTGGACTTGGTGGTCTTGTCTCGGACTCGAACTCACGTTTGGACTTCGGTCTTGTCTCGGACTCACCTGCGTTTGGACTTGGTCTTGTCTCGGACTCTTCGACCTGCGGTTTGGACTCGGTCTTGTCTCGGACTCGTTTGGACTCGGTCTTGTCTCGGACTCACCCGCGTTTGGACTTGGTCTTGTCTCAGTTTTAAAGGCGTTTGGACTTGGTCTTGTCTCGGACTTGACTGCATTTGGACAAGGTCTTGTCTCGGACTCGACCTGCGTTTGGACTTGGTCTTGTCTCGGACTCGACCGCGTTTGGACTTGGTCTTGTCTCGGACTCGACCCACGTTTGGACTTCGGTCTTGTCTCGACTCGACCTGTTTGACTTGGTCTTCTTCTCGGACTTGACCGTGTTTGGACTTGGTCTTGTCTCGGACTCGACTGCGTTTGAACTTAGTCTTGTCTCAGATTCAACCTCGTTTGGACTCGGTCTTGTCTCGGACTCACCTGCGTTTGGACTCGGTCTTGTCTCGGTTTTAAAGGCGTTTGGACTTGGTCTTGTCTCGGACTCGACCACGTTTGGACTCGGTCTTGTCTCGGACTCGACTACATTTGGACTCAGTCTTGTCTTGGTCTTGAAGTTGTTTGGACTCGATCTTGTCTCCGTCTCGAGGTCTGACATCGTTGAGTGATGAAATGGAGATAGATTTATAAAAATACTGATATATTTGTGCCAAAATAACTGTGAAATACAAACAAATGTCGAAAATGACAAAGATGGTCCCGATTTGGTCTCGATGGGCCGCGGTCTCGGTCTTGTCTCGGTCTCGACTCTCAGAGGTCTCGGTCTTGTCTCGGTCTCGACTCTCAGAGGTCTCGGTCTTGTCTCGGTCTCGACTCTCAGAGGTCTCGGTCTTGTCTCGGTCTCGACTCTCAGAGGTCTCGGTCTTGTCTCGGTCTCGACTCTCAGAGGTCTCGGTCTTGTCTCGGTCTCGACTCTCAGAGGTCTCGGTCTTGTCCTGGTCTTAGGACCCTGTGGTCTTGTCCTGGTCTTGGTCTCGATTAGTGCGCTCTTGACTGCAACACTTGTGGGTATCTTTAAGAATTTGCCGATACGATCATACCTCGGTACAGTGAGCTTTCGATTCGATACGATTCGATACGATTCGATATATTTCAAATCAATTTAATACGAGATATATTTGTATAAAACTGAGAAATGAGGTGGGTCTCCTGTGCTGTAAAAATACTGCACTCACCCCCATTCATTCCATTCTATTTCTCTCCCCCTCTCCTTCCTTTTCCCCGTCTCTTTCTCTCTCTTTCTCTCCCCATCCTCTTCTCCCTCTCCTCTGTTTTTTTCCTCCTCTCTCTCTCTCTCTCTCTCTCTTTCCCTCCTCTCTCAGATCAAACAGAACGATAGATCCTCGTAATAATCCTGGTCTTTTGTCCCTCGCCTTTTGTCTGCGTCCCGGCCCCTGATTGGTCGTCTCCGCTCTGTCCCGCTCTGCGATTGGTCGCCTCTGCTCTATTCAAACTCTATTCTGAACTCGATTATTTTTTCCATCTCCTGTAAGTTCACCTGATGAAGAGGCCGGGGTCAGGGTCAGGGTCGGGGTCGGGTCGGGGTCAGGGTCAGGGGTCAAACAGCTGAGACGGATGTGACAGGAAATTACAGTTTAATTACCCACATCCATCCATTTCTTATATTACAGAAATGTCCATTCTCTCCCTATTTCACTCTTTCTATTTCACTCTGTGAGAGATAGAGAGAGAGAGATGGAAAGAGTCACTCTCTCTGTCTCACTCTTTCTTTCTGTCTCACTCTATCTCACTCTTTTTATCTCACTCTTTATATCACACTATTTTTTCTCTCTTTCACTCTTTCTATCTCGCTCATTCTCTCATTCTATCTCACTCTCTGTCTCACTCACTCTTTCTATCTCGTTCTTTCTCACTCTCTCGTTCTCTATCTCTTTCTTTCTCTCTTTCACTCTTTATATCTCACTCATTCTCTCTATCGCACTCTTTCTATCTCGCTCTTTCTTACTCTTTGTCGCTCTGTCTCATTCTCTCTTTCTCACTTTTTCTTTCTTTCTTTCTCTCTTTCACTCTCAGTCTCACTCTTTCTATCTATCTTTCTCTTTCTCACGCTTTAAATCTTATCTCACTCATTGAGAGATTCGGTCTCACTCTTTCTGTCTCACTCTTTTTAGCTCACTCTATCTCACTCCCTCTATCACACTCTTCTTATCTCACTCTTTTTATCTCTTTCTTTCACTCTTTCTATCTTACTCTCTATCTCACGCTTTCTCCCTCATTCTCACTCTTTCTGTCACTCTTGCTATGTCACTCTATCTCACTCTCTGTTTCTCACTTTTTATCTCTGTCTTTCACTCTCTATCTCACTCTTTCTGTGTCGCTTTCTCACTCTTTTATCTCTATCTCACTCTCTCATTCTCACTTTTTATCTCATTTCTTTCTCTTCTCACTCTTTCTATCTTCTTCTTTCTCACTCTCTATCTCATCTTCTCTCTTCTCACTCTTTCTGTGTCGCTTTCTCACTCTTTTATCTCTATCTCTCATTCTCACTTTTTAAAATAATTTTCTTTCTCTATCTCACTCTTTCTATCTCACTTTCGCTATATCTCTCTGTTTTCTGTCTGTGTGTGTGTGTGTGTGTGTGTGTGTGTGTGTGTGTAATATTCCTTCGTTCTCAGAGGAGGAGGAGGTTGAGATGTTTCCCGTCTCTTCTCGGTTTCAGACTCACTCATCAGTTTCTTTTGTTCCGCGCTCTTCACTTTGAGAGTCTCTGTTTTTTTGTCTCGCGCTGAAGAGTTTGTGTGAGAAAAGACGTGATGTTTTCGGTCGTGTGTGAGGAGAAGTCTGAAGGAAAACTCTGAACACTTTCGGAGTGAGTACGTTTTGTTTTGTGAAAACGTGTGGAGGAAGCAGAGATTTGATCATCGCTTGTTCCAGAAGGAAACAGAAAAGCTGAGAGTAAAAAGTATTTGTAAGACTTTTGTTTTGGTGTTTAAAGAGGGATTACTCAGAGTTTGAACGACTTCACACACTTTTTCTCTCTTGTGCAGGTAAACCACAGTTTTAAAGATCCTATATTACACAAAATTGTCACGTGAGCTTTTTTTTTCTCCGTAAAGAAGAACTTTGGACTTTTCCTGTTATTTTATTATTTTTTTAATGTAGAAGATTGAGAGTGAGAACATCATTTCAGTTTTTCATACGTTCATATGGAAATTTAACAATAAACTTTTTGAATTTAATTTGATTTAATTAAAGAGCCATTAAGGAGGCAGATACACGCAGCAACACCTCCAGTTTTAATAGATCTATGTCTGGACTAGGGATGGGCATGATTAATCGATTAATCGATAATTGATCATTAAGAATTTCATCGATTACGTTAATTTTAATCGACAAACCGAATGTATGTTGCTGTGTGTATCGTGACCAAACAGGTGTGTACATGTGTCTCTGCATCAGAAGGAGCGAGACACAAACAGTGGGTCAGTCTGTAACGAACCGAAGCACAAATGTGGATTTAACGATGATTTGTACAAGAAATTCCACACTTTCCGTTGCGTTGGGACAAGTGTGAGTCCATGTGCACAGTGGATAAAGCAGCACATATGTTTCTGTGTCCAGTGGGAAAAAGTTTTTTCCAGGTGAGAGTCGCTCAATGTGGATGACGAGGCCCCGCCCCCTCCCCCCGTACGCTGTCCTGGTTTTGACAAACACAAATCTGGTCACACTGACCTGTATTCACCTGAGTCATGTCTTTTAATCCGACAGAAATTGAACCACATCAGCGACACAAGAGCTGGAGTTTTATCTTCACTTAGTTTATGCAAATTAGTGATGTGGTTTTAAGTTTCGTTTCTGTGAGATTTGAACAAAACTGAATTAAAAAACATTATAATCTCAAAAGGATTGATGTGGATCTAGAGTCGTTACGGTTTATATGTCGTAAAGTTGAATTTATTTATGCAGATTAGTGCAGATAGTAATAATAATGATGATCATTTTAATATAAAAACGTTAATGATTAATCGATAATCGATCTTCCGACGATCGATTAAGAAAATTTCATGGAATGCCCGTCCCTAGTCTGGACTTTGAAACAGAGCGGACATTTGTGCTCAGATCACACTGTTTCCCTTTTCTCTAGACACGGCGGGACGTGGCGGTGCCAGGTGGGGGCGGGGCTGAGACGGGCTCCTCACGTCCCGCTGTAGACGCCAGTGTCTGAGCTCGTCACGTAATAACCTGCATCAGACTCATCGGCGCTGTTAGTACATCCCAAAAACTCAAATGTTCTGACCGTAGTTGATCCTAAAGAGGCCGATACAGACACGACTTTGACCCAAAAGTCACATTTTTAACAAATATGCGCCGTTTGCCTGATGAAGGTCTAGTGCCGAAACGTTGCACAGTTTGTCCTAATAAAAACCTGTGCAAGTGTGTGTGCAATGTGCAAGTTAGACAGTGTGCGGGATTTTTCTCTATGTTCGTCAAGTAAC
>NW_026571175.1:36542516-36582516 GCF_026225935.1 Boleophthalmus pectinirostris | reverse complement strand
TTTACGCTGAGTTCTTCTCTCAAACTGATTCCACACACTTTCACTAGAATCAATGGGATAATTTCAGCCCTCGAGTTTCAAATCTCTGCTGAACTAAAGGTAAAAAAAGCTGTTCACTTGAAAACGACAGCTTCATGACATCACAAGGTGGAACAGAGCATTTGAGACTAATAATAAAGAGTTACTCAAACATGTGAATGAAACAAAACACAACTCCAGGTCTGTTTGTGAAGAGGGAACAACATTAAAACATGATTAAAAGTTCACAAGAGTCATTTTTGTGTAATATAAGACTTTAAACTGTGCATATTTTGGCCTTTGTTTTGGTGTTTTCTTCAAACATCTGAACTTTAAACCCCAAAAGGTTACCCAAAGAGGACGACACTTCCCTGACACTTATATTTAGTTTGCGGGACTGCAGTTTATCATCCCACCCGCCCTGCACTGATTTGCGTCAGGTCCCGCGGGTCCCATGAGCCTCCCACAGGAGTGCAGGGATCTACTACGAAGCCGCACCACTTGATGGATTGATGGAGTGTTACAGCTGCCGTGGTCAGGAGCCTCCCGGAGTAATCCACATTCACCGAGACATGGAGGCAATGCCGGGCGAATTACACCACGATCTGCTGATGGATTGTGGAGGCCTGGACTAAGGATCGGTCTCAAGTGTCGTCCATTTGTTTCGCTTAATGCTCCTTACAATCTGGTGAGACTTATGGGTCCAGGTCAAGTGGTAACGGAGGGAAACAGGGGCAGATTTTTTACATTCAGATGTCTCTTATTCAGAAACTAGAGGGACTATTGCAGGGGTGTCAAACTCATTTTGGTCCAGGGGCCGTATCCAACCTACTTTGATCCCAAAGGGCCGGATCAGAAAACTCATGTCATAAACCCCAAAAATAACAATAAGTTCAAATATTTGTGCAGAGAAACACAAATCTATTACAGAAATCTTTTTTAATTGATGAACTCTTTCTAATATAATATGTATAATATTATGAACAACCTGAAACTTTAAGAAAAAATTACAATTTCAACACAATGTTTTAACATGAACTTGTATGTAAACAGGAATAAGTTCCAATTTTTGTTGTAAAAATCCTGCACTCGGCTCCACTTTTCTCATGTTGGACATTTTTCTGATGAGGGTGTCACGGTCAACAGTCTAAACGATCGTCCTTTAAGAGCGTTTGGAAAGAGACAAGTCTTCATTTGTGCTGCTCTGGTGGGAGGGGCCACGTACAGAGACGCTGGAGACGCTGCTGTGATAAACACCACAGAAAATTAACAACGATTTTAATAGAAAATATAATTAAATATTTTAGTAGAAAATCACCCAAGGGCCACATTAAAGGTCTTGGAGGGCCGGATCTGGCCCCCGGGCCTTATGTTTGACACCTGTGGACTATTGAAATAAGTAAAGTATCAGAATGTAGGAAAGAGTTACACTCCAACAGGGTCAAGTTAAACCTGTGTGATATTCTTTCAAGTTGTTGACAAAAAATTAAAAAACTCATGTCGGTAACGGAGGGAATGAAATATGCAGCACTTTTTGGTCAATAAATCCAAACAGTGATAACTCTTGGTTCTCACTTACATATCCTTAACAAACTGGTTTGAATATTTGCTTCATATAGTTTTCTACCATATGGTACAAGATTAGGTTGAAAAACCTCTTACTTTTTGACTCATGAGATTTTTATTAAGAAAGTTCATGGTAACGGAGGGAAAAGTAACGGAGGGAAAATTGTACAAACAAGTAGAAGGTGCAGGATTTTACATCATTTGTCAGCTTTTCTATAAAATATGTCAGTCCTTCCAAGCAAATTTTTATCATTTTAAATATTTTTTTTTTAAATCATGTACTTTCATCAACAGTTCAAAGATGGAATAACACAAGATATGATGAAATACATCCATTTATTTACATGATTTTTGGGTCTTTGAAATTTGGGAAATAATTTTTGTTCCATGTTTCATACATGGTCTGTTTAAAACATATGGAACTTTAGAACCAAAAATGGTACAGAAAAAAGGTCAACAGTTTCATAAACTAGAGTACATATATATCTGTTCAATACATTTTTATATAAGATTAATTAACCTGAATGTTTTGGCCTTGTTGTTTACTTCTGCTTGACCGGACTCTTATGTATGAAAACTACAGTTTACAAAAACATGAATCACAACTCTCTACAGCTTTACAAACCTGATGTGATGTGCAGTAGTTTCATTACAGTAGTTGGATCCACACTAATTGTGTTGTGATTACGCTCTGAAGGGGGAGTGTGTGCACGGAGAGCAAAGGGAGGAGGGACTCAGAGCATCAACAACATGTTAATTCGTTGTTTTCGGCAAATAAAACATTTTCAAAACAGAAAAAGGAAACACAATGATCTAAATCTGTAATGTGTCTGAATATATGACACACACACTGCAAATTTCTCTGATCTGGGCAAGATTTTAAAACTTATATCAAGTTATTCATCTTGTTTTCAGTTTTATGATCGACTTACAAGTTCTGAGATGCTTCATTCTCGTCTGGAGGTCGTTTATTTTAAGAGAACTTGTCAAGTAAAATGATCTTGCTGCATGGACAGATCATTTCACTGTTTTAAAGTCATTTTCTGATAGATTTAAGTGTTTTGGCCGAGCTTTTTTGCAGTGTAGAAGTGTAAAACTCCCCAAACCAAGTCTAAATCAGGACTAAACTGGACTCAAACCAGGACCAGACCAGGACTAGAACATGCTCCTGGTTGCTCATTCTAAGATCCCTGTGTTTTTGTGTGTTTTTGTGTTTTTGTGTGTTTTTGTGTGTGTTTGTGTCAGATCCAGGATGTGGCGGAGCAGGGCGTGGTGTTCGTGGGGTTCCTGCAGCAGCCTGGACCTGGACTCAGCCTCTCGGGGCCGTGGGACCCGGACCTGTCCTCCCTCCACTCCCTCCACTCCAGCCCCTCGCCGATCCACCGAGGCCTGAGCTGCGCCGCCAGTCCCTCCGACGCTCCAGGAGAACGTCAGCCGCAGGTGAGGAGCACAGAGAACAAGCAGAAGTACAAAGTAGACGTCCAAGAAGTTACTCAGGTCCACTATGTAACGTTTTGGTTGTGTTTCTATGGATACGCCATTGCTTTGCCTGGAATGTTCCACAGTGTGACATTAATCAGCTCTACTTTACATTTATTCAATTACATTTGGTTTTATAACTCAAAAATACTTCGAAAAACATTCTGACTGTGAGTGGTGTCTCCTCTCCACAGATCTGACCTGTAACTTTGTCTGGTTTGGTCTCCATGGAGATGGAAACGTTTAATGTCATGCTGTGAAACATTCCAGACAAAGAAATAACATCAGAAATTTTAGACAATGCAGCTTTAAAGAGTAAATGTGGAGACGTAGAATCTGATTTATCATGTGAAGTTTATTTTAGAGATCCACTGATCCAGATTTTCTCGTTTTGATATTTGTGGCCATATCTGATTCTCAAAGTCTGATCCTGTCAGATCTCAGAGGCTCAGCAGGTCTGGGTCTGGTCAGGACTTGGATGGAGACACTGGGAACAACAGGAGCCACAGGAGGCACCAGTGGCAAAATATGTTGTTGTGTCCTTAGGCAAAACACTTCACCCACACTGCCTGTATGAAAGTGGTGTGTGTGTGAGTGATGGTGGTCGTCTGAGTGTCATGGTTCATGTTTTGTAGTCGTTGTTTTTGCTTATTTTGATATCTTTTTCCTGTAGTGTGCCTTTAGTGTTTTATTTTGACATTTGTCCTGTCAGTTTGTAGTTTTGAGTTTTACTTCCCGTCTTGATTGTTTGCCGCCCTCATGTGTTTCACCCGTGTCTGTGGCTCTTATACCCTGTGTTCTCCTCTGCCCTTTGTTGGTCCATTGTCTCTGTCCGAGTTTCTCCGTGTCTCTTGTCAATGTCAATTTACTCTTGAGTTTTGGATTTTTTTTTGGTTTTGTCATGAAATACTTTAAAGTAGTGATGTTGAGATGAAGCCCCATGAAGCACTGAAGCGTTCCAGCCATTTGAGCCGACGCTTCAAGGTGCTTCATTTGCTCCACGGCGCCATCAAGAGGCCAAAAAATATATAACAGGCAGAGTGAAAATAGAACAATCAACATGATCATCGAGGTTCTGATGGAAAGATTTATACTGAACAAATGAACCGTTAAATATTTGAATGTTTGTGATTTCTACATAAAGTGTGAATGTATGAACCTGGAGTCTGTGTTCATGATATAAAGGTCGGGTTAAAAGAAAAAGTAGAAACAAATTGGAGATCAGGATGTAATGTGACTGTGCTTGTGTTACTACTTTATGTCTGTGCTTATGCCACAATAAGCACGGCAAAATAGGGTCATTTTATTCATTTTTATTTAAAAATATCAATTTCTCCACAGACTCAGATGATTTCTTTTTTACAGAGAATTTCCCCTGCTTTAAAAAAAAAAAAAAAAACTTTCACAGCACACACACAAACACATACACACACACAAAAATAATCTCAAATAGAATGTACCAAACTCACAATAACCCAAAACCACAAAATGTTTTGGGGGAGTCCGTTGCGTTTCACTGGCCCTAATGTTTCGAAACGCGCCAAATCCGCGAACTACTTCCCGAAGCAGTCACGTGGTAGAGCCGGACAGCGAGGCTTCGGACGTCATCATTTTTGGCCTCCTTCACCTCCTTCATTACTCGACACAGGCTTCGAAGCCTCGGCACATCTCGTAACATCACTACTTTGAAGCAGTCCTGCGTTTTGGGTCCTCCCTCTGTTTCTTAAGTCAGTCTGCCCCAGTGCAGCTGTGGCTACAATAGTATTTTCACCGCAGAGTGTGGAGTGAATGAAGAATGAACTATAAAGCTCTTTGGGAGTCTTGAAAGGTTCGATATAAATGCAATGATTAACTAATGAATATTGATACTTTGATCGATTTAAACTGATACCAGTGTGGGGACTGAAAACATATTTTTTTTGCAAATTTGATCCAATTGTGTTATGTAACTTATTTATCCTGCAAGAGACGACAGAACAACATAGTGTGAATTAAAACGCAAACATTTATAGACGTCCTGGGCCTGCATCAGTCTGTAAAGAGTCACTACTTCCAATTAAAATCCCAACTCAGACATCATCTGAACCGATATTATGGAACCGATATTTAATCTAGAAAATTTTCCTGGATCGGTATTGATATTTGATACCAGTATTTGTATGTGTGCATCTATAGTTAATATAAATGGAACTCACAGAGGGGAGAGTAACAAGAACTTTTACATCAGAGTAAAATTAAGCTGTTAGAAAAATACTCTGAAAGGTCAGTTTTTTTTTCAAAAGTTATTCAAGTAAATGTATCTGAGTTACTCCTCTGACCTCAGCACACCAGCTCGACCGGGGCGTCTGGAGCACTTCACCTCAGGGCAGAGGACACAGAAGCTCCACACGCTGAACCTGGACACACAGAAGAAGAGCAGAGTCTGAACCCAGAGGAGAAACTACAGAGAGCTCACACAGGACACTGGAGCACAGGTGAGTGCAGAGGACACGAGGCGCTCTAATGTGTTAAACATCACATTCTAATCCAAACGAAAACTAGTAAAAAAAACAGATCCTCATTTGAGCTGAAAGAATCCCACTCACAGGAAAGAAATGAACCTTTCCTGAATAACTCCTAACCCCTACACTTATACACAAAGACTGAATGTGACTGTCTCCAGCAGCAGAGGATCTCAGAGGAGCACAGGGGGAGGAAGACCAGACAGAGAACAGCCCCTGTGGAGGACGAGCTGTGAGAGAAGATCCAACATCACAGCAAAACCGCTCCTCACACAACAACAACCACATCAACCTGAGGAACCAAGAGACCAACAACCACACCCACCTGAGGAACCAAGAGACCAACAACCACACCCACCTGAGGAACCAGGAGACCAACAACCACACCCACCTGAGGAACCAAGAGACCAACAACCACACCCACCTGAGGAACCAGGAGACCAACAACCACACCCACCTGAGGAACCAGGAGACCAACAACCACACCCACCAGAGGAACCAGGAGAGCTACAGCCACATTCACCTGAGGAACCAGGAGCGTGAGAGGAGCAGCTCGTCTCCTCGTCCAAACAGTAAGAGACACAAGAAGCATTTCAGTGTTTCACACAGAGCTGCATCATGGAACATCTGAAGTGCAGGACCACAGGCTGAAGGTCGATCACGTGGAAGCTTTATGTGGAACAGAGCCACGGCTGTATATTATTGATAAAGTTTAGAACAGTTTAGAAAGTTGAGCTCTGTCACAGTGCCACACTGCGGTGTCACTGAGATTATAGTGTTGACAGTCTGATCGCTGGTCTGAGGGCCACATTTGGCCCCTGAGCCATAGTTTTGACCCTCCTGTTCTTATGGTGTTAAGGACACATACAGTTTAGACTAGTGTAGTTTAACCTCAGGCTCAAATACATTTTTAGTATCAGGAAAAATCTGATATTTGGGGAAAATTATCATATGGGGCAGTAATATACAATCCTGATTTTTTTATCCTTTGTAAACAAAAAAAGTACTTTACTTCTGGCCGTTTGCGTGTAGCCAGGCTGCATCATCCACGTTTACCAGCATGGATGGGAAAAAAGGCTCCTGAGTTTAAAAAAAAGCTAATAAAATATGGATGTGGAGTAGGGATGGGCATTCGATGAAATTTTCTTAATCGATCGTCGGAAGAATTAACGATCGATTATCGATTAATCATTAACGTTTTTATATTAAAATGATCATCATTATTATTACTATCTGCACTAATCTGCATAAATAAATTCAACTTTACGACATATAAACCGTAACGACTCTAGATCCACATCAGCTGTTTGACATTATAATGTGTTTAATTCAGTTTTGTTCAAATCTCACAGAAACAAAACTTAAAACCACATCACTAATTTACATAAACTAAGCAAAGATAAAACTCCAGCTCTTGTGTCGCTGATGTGGTTCAATTTCTGTTGGATTAAAAGACATGACTCAGGTGAATACAGGTCAGTGTGACCAGATTTGTGTTTGTCAAAACCAGGACAGCGTACGGGGGGAGGGGGGCGGGGCCTCGTCATCCACATTGAGCGACTCTCACCTGGAAAAACTTTTTCCCACTGGACACAGAAACATATGTGCTGCTTTATACACTGTGCACATGGACTCACACTTGTCCCAACGCAACAGAAAGTGTGGAATTTCTTGTACAAATCATCGTTAAATCCACATTTGTGCTTCGGTTCGTTACAGACTGACCCACTGTTTGTGTCTCGCTCCTTCTGATGCAGAGACACATGTACACACCTGTTTGGTCACGATACACACAGAAACATACATTCGGTTTGTCGATTAAGATTAACGTAATCGATGAAATTCTTAATGATCAATTATCGATTAATCGATTAATCATGCCCATCCCTAATGTGGAGTAAGTAGGTAATTGGCCTGGAGAGGGTTAAACTCTTGTATTTGGACATAACTGTTCATTTCACCCTCTCATCAGGATGTTAGTGGAGCTGACGTGATCTGAACAGACTCTATTCATGTTACGTCACAAACCGGGAAGATGTTTGGAAACATGTGATGACAACTTCCTTTGGGTTCTGTTCGTGGTTGTAAGTCTGACAAAATCTAGGAAAATGAGAAAATGTCCCAGTTTTCTTCACCTCCATGTCATCAACAATTACAACCACGCCTCAGTTTTCATCATTTCCCCACTGACTCACAACAGTCCACTGGGGACATGTGATGAGAAGAGATAAGGCGTCAAATTCAAGATGATTCCAAACAGCACACACGTCTGCAGTCTTCATTTGACCTCTTATCGTGTTTACTTCTATGGACGTCTGCTCGAAGTTCTCATCGCATGTTTCCAGACGTCTTCCTGGTTTGTGACGTAAGTGTGAATAGAGCCTATAAGTTCACAGTGAAGCAGTAGACTCGTCCTGTTCTAAGCTCATGATCTCAGATCCTCAGTATACATTTATTTCTGCTTGAGTCCATCTCAGGAGCAGCAGAAAGTGATTCTGCCTGAACTCCTTAGTGATGACCATGATCTTCTCTGTTGTTGTTCTCCTCTGTTGTTGTTTTCTTCTGTTGATTTTATTATTTAATGAGCCATGGACAGTGAGACCGGTGAATTTACATGAACCTGAACAGGAGAGATGCTTTGTACCAGGTTGTAGCATCAGTGCTAATTTCCACCTGTCATCCCTGGGCATGGTTTGGGTTGATGGGGGAAGCCAGAGCTGGAGGAAACCCACCCAGACACGGGGAGAAACATGCAAACTCAGGGATTGAACCTGGGACCTTCTTGCTGTGAGGCATGAGTTCTAACCACTCAGTCACTGCACCACCCTGTTTGTTGTCTTGTGTTGTAGGATCTCAGCTGTTTGCTCTGTATAACCACACAGAGGAGCAGGACTCGTCTCTGCGCTTCTATTCTCTCAGGGTGCCCCTCTGGGTGCACAGGGAGGCGGGGCTCGTCACAGAGGTCGACGCCCACTGGCTCGATCACATGACCCAGCACTTCAGCAGCGGCGCTCAGCTCGTGGACGGATTCTTCCACGTCTCAGAGGAGAACGGTGAGTGGAGCTTCATAAAAGACTTTTACAAACAGATTTTATTGTAAAAGCAGCAGTGACAACATGAGAGTGTAAAACCTCTGGTGCAAATGGAAACAGTTCTGTTTGTGTCAGGGTTTGGTCAGTGTTTTGGTCAGTGTTTTGGTCAGTGTTTTGGTGATGTCTCTGTGACAGTTTTCTGTTTTCTCTCTGTTCCTCAGACAGTGGAGTGGCTCAGGTGGACAGCGTTTTCATTTTCCAGAGTTCGGCTCAGTCCGTGAACGCCTCGTATGACGCCATCGTGGTGGAGCAGTGGACCGTGGTGGACGTGAGTGTCCTCGTCACAAACGCACACACTGGAGTTGTGTTTGTTTCATTCACACATGTTTAAAGAGCCATTAAACACCCTCCCAAAGTTTTACGCCGCTCCTAAGGAACATCTAAAAAATGCTCCAGTGGGGCGGGTTGTGGGGAGCGACTCTGGGACGATGATTGAGACCGATACAGACACGACTTTGACCCAAAAGTCACAGTTTTAACAAATCTGCACGAAAATACCAAAATAAGGCCAGAGATAGAGACACACTTCTATTTTAGACACATTTACACAGAATCAGCAGGGAAAAAAAGTGATTTTGGCGTTTAGTGGCTCTTTAACAAACTAACCCTGCATATTTAGGCTGAGTTCTTCTCTCAAACAGAGAAAGAACTTTTTCACAACATCTAAAAGTTTCCCGCTGTAGGTTTGCTGAACTTCCAGTTCATGTTTTTCTGTGTAAATGTGTGTGTGAATGTGTGTGTAAATGTGTGTGTGTAAATGTGTGTGTAAATGTGTGTGTCGTTTTCTCCAGCAGCTTCATAAATCTGCCTCATCACCAAATCTTTAACCAACAAACTCCACAAAGGATAAACATTCTAACATGAAGAATTTATCCACGACTAGGGGCGGCAGTAGCTCAGTTGGTAGAGCATTTGTCCACTGATCTGAAGGTTGGAGGTTCGAATCCCGCTCTCAACATAAACATCTTAGGTTGAGCGGTCAGTGACACACTGACACACAGGTTGGCTGGTGTGATTCCAGCTCCCACAAGTGAATGCTGCTGTTGTTGTGTCCTTGGGCAAGACACTTAACCCACCTTGCCCACAGTGTCTGTGTACACTGGTGTGTGAATGTGTGAGTGGTTCCTTGTTGTAAGGTGGAAAAGCGCTATAGAAAAATTTACCAACTATCAAGAGAAGAAAGAGCAAAACTTAAAGGAAACAATGAGCCACATTAGTCACACAACAAACTCAACTCAATGATCATGAAGAAAACACAAGGAACTTGTTCACTCAGACTCATTCTACAATTAAAATTAAAAATAGATTTGATGATGTTGATATTAACATCAACAGACAGATTTGTGCAGTTTGAATGTTAGACATGTTTGTCTGTCGTTCAAACTGCACAAATCTGTCTGTCTATGCCCATGGCCACATCATAAAATCAATTCAATTTTTAATTTTAATTCTAGAATTAACAAGTGAACATTACATATGAATGAATTTCTTATTCCTTGTGTTTTATTGATGATCATAACATGAGTTGAGTTTGTTGTGTGACTAATGTGTCGTCGTCGTTGTTTCCTTTAAGTTTTGTTCTTTCTTCTCTTGATCGTTGTGGATAAATTGTTCATGTTAGAAGGTTTCTTCTTTGTGGATCTTGGACCTTTGTCAGGACTTGGATGGGAGACTGTTGGGAACTTCAGGAGCCACTGGGAGGCGCCAGTCAAAAAACTGCCATTGTGTCCTTAGGCAAGACACTTCAACCACATTGTCTTTGTGACGAATGTCTGTGAAAAAGTGCTGTATAAATTAAAAACTTACTTACCTCGTTGGTTGAAGATTTGGTGATGAGGCAAATTTATGAAACTGCTGAAAACAACACACATTTATACACACATTTACACACACATTTACACACACATTTACACACATTTACACACACATTTACACACACATTTACACACACATTTACACACACATTTACACACACATTTACACACATTTACACACATTTACACACACATTTACACACATTACACACATTTACACACACATTTACACACATTTACACACACATTTACACACACATTTACACACACATTTACACACATTTAACACACATTTACACACATTTACACATTTACACATTTACACACACATTTACACACACATTTACACACACATTTTCACACATTTACACACATTTACACACACACTTACACACACATTTACACACATTTACACACACATTTACACACATTTACACACATTTACACACATTTATACACACATTTACACACACATTTACACACATTTACACACATTTACACACATTTACACACATTTACACACACATTTACACACATTTACACACATTTATACACATTTACACACACATTTACACACATTTACACACATTTACACACACACATTTACACACATTTACACACACATTTACACACACATTTACACACACATTTACACACACACATTTATACACACATTTACACACATTTATACACACATTTACACACACACTTACACACACATTTACACACATTTAATACACACATTACACACACATTTATACACACATTTACACATTTACACACATTTACACACACATTTACACACACATTTACACACACATTTACACACATTTACACACATTTACACACATTTATACACACATTTACACACACACATTTACACACACATTTACACACACATTATACACACATATTTACACACACATTTACACATATTTACACACATTTACACACACATTTACACACACATTTACACACATTTACACACACACACACACATTTACACACATTTATACACATTTACACACACATTTACACACATTTACACACATTTACACACATTTACACACACATTTACACACACATTTACACACATTTATACACACATTTACACACATTTATACACACATTTACACACACATTTACACACACATTTACACACATTTATACACATTTACACACACACTTACACACACATTTACACACATTTATACACACATTTACACACACACACACATTTACACACACATTTACACACATTTATACACACATTTACACACACATTTACACACACATTTACACACACATTTACACATTTACACACATTTACACACACACTTACACACACATTTACACACATATTTACACGCACATTTACACACACATTTACAAACATTTACACACATTTACACACACATTCACTGGAAGTTCAACAAAACTACAGCGGAAAACTTCTGGCTGTTGTGAAAAAGCTCTATTTGTAACACGATCACTGTAACTGTGTGTTTGTGTGTGTGTGTATGTGTGTGTATGTGTGTGTGTGTGTGTGTGTGTGTGTATGTGTGTATGTGTGTGTGTGTTGTGTGTGTGTGTGTGTTCAGGGCGTGGTGGTGAAGGCCGACTACATCCCTCTGCTCCAGTCCTTGGCTCCGTTCGGTTGGAGGCTCATGTGTGTTCTGCCCACGCCCATCGTCAGGACCAACAGGTGACCCCCCCCCCCCCTGTCACTCCACACCTGCGTATCACTCCTCACAGAAAGTAGATCCGGTGTCCTGTCGATTTGAGCTCCCGAGGCAGACGTGGAGTAACAAGTCATATTTTATTGTCTGTTTGGACCAGTTAAACATCGACACGTGCCTGTTAGATTTGCGTCAGAAAACCTATTTAACGCTATTTAATATAAAGATTTCAGTGTTTCCCGTCATTTCTTTCTCTTCTATAGTGTGAGTTTTATTTGATAGAAAGAAGATTTAGTGATTTCATGAATGTTGATTGTACAGCGGGACTTTATTGGAGGATAAATTGTCCTGTGGATTTGTGCTCCTTTAGTCGGAGCTTATTTGAGCAGAACACGACACATGAACCACACATATTCAGATGAACCCGTGTCATTCGTTCATTGGCTTTTCAAAATAAAAACAAAAATACAAAAACGAAAAAACATTTGTCTCCAAAACCAAAATGAAAAAACAGATAATGATTTGTGTTTTTTTTCAGTTTTCGTGTTTAAATGAAAAATGGGAAAAATAAATAAATAAAAGGATAATGGACGTTTCCTATTTCACTAACCAGGATCCAATTTTGAACCGACTTAAACAGGACTGAACCAGGACTGAACCAGGACTAAACCAGGACTAAACCAGGACTGAACCAGGACTGACTAAACCAGGAACCAGGGACTGAACCAGGACTGAAACCAGGACTGACTAAACCAGGACTGAACCAGGACTGAACCAGGAACTGAACCAGGACTGAACCAGGACTAAACCAGGACTAAACCAGGACTGACTAAACCAGGACTGAACCAGACTGAACCAGGACTAAACCAGGACTGAACCAGGACTAAACCAGGACTGAACCAGGACTGAACCAGGACTAAAACCAGGACTACTAACCAGGACTACTGAACCAGGACTGAACCAGGACTAAACCAGGATAAACCAGGACTAAACCAAGGTCTAAACCAGGACTACTGAACCAGGACTAAACTGAACCAGGACTGAACCAGAACTGAACCAGGACTGAACCAGGACTAACCAGGACTGAACCAGGACTAAACCAGGACTAAACCAGGTTTAAACCAGGACTGAACCAGGATTGTCTAAACCAGGACTGAACCAGGACTGAGTGTTGGCCATGTAGACCATGGGGAAAAGGACCAACGAAAGATTGCGCTTTTGCAGACGTCCTGCTCCTCGGACTCTGGGTTCTGTCTCGCTCTCAAGCCCAAGATCTGGTCCTGGTTCAGTCCTGGTCAGTCCTGGTTTCAGTCCTGGTTTAGTCCTGGTTTAGTCCTGGTTTAGTCCTGGTTTAGTCCTGGTTTAGTCCTGGTTCAGTCCATAAGGGTCCAAATTGGATAAAGCGGGAAATGTCCATTATCTGTTTTCTTTTTTTCCTTTTTTTCATTTAACCACAAAATTGAAAACTGTTTTTTTCATTTTGGTTTTGGAGACAAATAATGAAGAAAATAGTTGTTTTTTGGGGTCTTTTTTTCTTTCTTTGGTCTTTTTTTGGGGGGGTATTTTGACGGGGAGGGCATCCGGTGTAAAAACGCTCTTAAATGTGACTGTTTTTCTGCGTCACGTTCCAACCGTTAACAGCGACAAAGAAAAGAAAAGCGGCGCATGAGAGTCTCCCACACGCTGTGACATAAGTAACACGAGGATGAGGCCCCTGTGGAGAATTCAACCCTCAACCTCGTCCTCGGCGGCGGCGGGGGGGGGGGGGTCCCTGATCACAGCTGTGACTCTCTCTCCACACGCCCGTCATTTTCAGATCGTTTCACTCTTAAGAGGTTCATTCTTTTATGTCGTCTGTTTCTTCGTTTTTGTTTTTTTCTGGGACTGATGCAGAGTCGATGTTCTGTCGAAATAAGCCACTTTACGTTTTTACAGTTGAACAGATCCAATAAAACCAAACTGTGACCCTGAAAAAACAGATAATGATTTGTTTTTTTCAGTTTTCGATTTTGTGTTTAAATGAAAAATGGAAGAAAAAAAAAAAAAAAAACAGATGTTTCCCGTTTCATCCAATTTTGATCCTTATGGACTGAACCAGGACTAAACCAGGACTAAACCAGGACTGAACAGGACTAAACCAGGATTAAACCAGGATGAACCAGGACTAAACCAGGACTAAACCAGGACTAAACCAGGACTGAACCAGGACTAAACCAGGACTAAACCAGGACTAAACCAGGACTGAACCAGGACTAAACCAGGACTGAACCAGGACTAAACCAGGACTAACCAAAACCAGGACTAAACCAGGTCTGAACCAGGACTAAACCAGGACTGAACCAGGACTAACCAGGACTAAACCAGGACTAAACAGGACAGAACAGGACTAAACCAGGACTGAACCAGGACTAAACCAGGACTAAACCAGGTCCTGAACCAGGACTAAACCAGGACTAAACCAGGTCTGAACTAAACCAGGACTAACAGGACTAAACCAGGACTAAACCAGGACTAAACCAGGTCTGAACCAGGACTAAACCAGGACTAAACCAGGACTGAACCAGGACTAAACCAGGACTAAACCAGGACTGAACCAGGACTAAACCAGTAGTAAGTAACAGTAACAGTAATAGTAGTAGTAATAGTAGTAACAGTAGTAGTAGTAGTAGTAGTAGTAGTAGTACTAACAGTATAGTAGTAGTACTAACAGTAATAGTAGTAGTAACAGTAACTAGACTACTACTACTAGTAGTACTACTACTACTACTACTACTACTACTACTACTACTACTAGTATTAGACCTACTAAATGAATGACATTGATAAAAACAACATGTAGAAATATTTAAGTCGTTGTAATTATTATCTCTGTTTTTTCTTCTTGACGTTCAGAGATAAAAGTCGTGTGGCTTTAGTCTGAACTCGTCCCGTCACGTCGGACACTTCCAGGTCTGGAGCTGTCAGGAGCGACTCTTTGTGCTGTTCGTCAGACGAACGCCGCCCAAACCTTTTTCTCACGGTTCTATATTTTGTGCGTTTAGTTCGACCCCGTCACTATTGACAACCGTAAACATGTCGTACTGACACATCAGAGCCGCACGAACACGCCCTCTCCGCACGAACACGCTCTCCGCACGAACACGCTCTCAACCTGCCACGCTCAAAGGGAACAACTTTAAAGACCAGGATTTTTACTTTTTACTGTCAGAAAAACGTCCAAAACACAACGAGATCATTATAAAGAGTTTACAGTATCAACGTATCGGAAACAGTTTAATTAAACCAGGACTAAACCAGGACTAAACCAGGACTAAACCAGGACTAAACCAAGACTAAACCAAGACTGAACAGGACTAGGAACCAGGACTAAACCAGGACTAAACCAGGACTAAACCAGGACTAAACCCAGGACTGAACCAGGACTAAACCAGGGACTGAACCAGGACTAAACCAGGACTGAACCAGGACTAAACCAGGACTAAACCTAACTAAACCAGGACTAAACCAGGACTAAACAACCAAGACTAAACCAGGACTAAACCAGGACTGAACCAGGACTAAACCAAGACTAAACCAAGGACTAAACCAGGACTAAACCAGGACTGATTCCAGGACTAAACCAGGTTCGGGACCAGACCAGGACTGAAAACAGTGTAGTCCTGTTTTAGTCCTGGTTCAGTCCTGGTCTGGTAAATGATAATAAATTCTAAATACGTAACAAAAAAACCAGCAAGAGACACGTGTCAAATAAAACATAATTATATAAATGTAAATGCACAAGTCAAAATAAAATAGAAAAATCTGAGGTCAGAGGAAGACGGTGGAAAAATCATTAACGTGATGTGATTAAAGTTACAGTGTGTAACCTTCTGCTGCTGTTGTTTTGTTGTTGTTTTGTTTGTGCGCAGTGACGGGAGCCTGTCCACAAAACAGATCCTGTTCCTCCAGAGACCCGTGCTCCCGAGGAGGAGGAGAGACTTCAAGGTACGACTCAAAACTCTCAAACACATCCTCCAAAACCTGAAGAAACACGAGCAGAAAACCACAAAGTACCAACATGTCCTCCACAAACATCAACATGTCCTCCACAAACATCAACATGTCCTCCACAAACATCGACATGTCCTCCACAAACATCGACATGTCCTCCACAAACATCGACATGTCCTCCACAAACATCGACATGTCCTCCACAAACATCAACATCTCCTCCACAAACATCAACATGTCCTCCACAAACATCAACATGTCCACAAACATCAACATGTCCTCCACAAACATCAACATGTCCTCCACAAACATCAACATGTCCTCACACAAACATCCACAAACACAACATGTCCTCCACAAAACACCAACATGTCCTCCACAAACACCAACATGTCCTCCACAAACATCAACATGTCCTCCACAAACACAACATGTCCCCACACAACAACACAACATTCCTCCACAAACATCAACATGTCCTCCACAAACATCAACATGTCCTCCACAAACAACATGTCCTCCACAAACAACATGTCCTCCACAAACATCAACATGTCCTCCACAAACATCAACATGTCCTCCACAAACATCAACATGTCCTCCACAAACATCAACATGTCCTCCACAAACATCAGTCATCTCCACAAACAACAACAACATGTCCTCCACAAACACAACATGTCTCCACAAACAACATGTCCTCACACAAACATCAACATGTCCTCCACAAACATCAACATGTCCTCCACAAACATCAACATGTCCTCCACAAACAACAACATGTCCTCCACAAACATCATCTCCTCCACAAACATCAACATGTCCTCCACAAACATCAACATGTCCTCCACAAACATCAACATGTCCTCCACAAACATCAACATGTCCTCCACAAACATCAACATGTCCTCCACAAACATCAACATGTCCTCCACAAACATCAACATGTCCTCCACAAACATCAACATGTCCTCCACAAACAACAACATGTCCTCCACAAACATCAACATCTCCTCCACAAACATCAACATGTCCTCCACAAACATCAACATGTCCTCCACAAACATCAACATGTCCTCACAAACATCAACATGTCCTCCACAAACATCAACATGTCCTCCACAAACATCAACATGTCCTCCAAAACACAAACATGTCCTCCACACAACAACATGTCCTCCAACACAAACATCAACATGTCCTCCACATCAACATCAACATGTCCTCCACAAACATCAACATGTCCTCCACAAACATCAACATGTCCTCCACAAACATCAACATGTCCTCCACAAACATCAACATGTCCTCCACAAACAACATGTCCTCCACAAACATCAACATGTCCTCCACAAACATCAACATGTCCTCCACAAACATCAACATGTCCTCCACAAACATCAACATGTCCTCCACAAACATCAACATGTCCTCCACAAACATCAAACATGTCCTCACACACAACATGTCCTCCACAAACAAACAACATGTCCTCCACAAACATCAACATGTCCTCCACAAACATCAACATGTCCTCACAAACACAACATCAACATGTCCTCCACAAACAACAACGTCTCCTCCACAAACAACAACATGTCCTCCACAAACAACAACATGTCCCTCCACAAACATCAACATGTCTCCTCCACAAACATCAACATGTCCTCCACAAACACACAACATGTCCTCCACAAACACAAACAACATGTCCTCCACAAACATCAACATGTCCTCCACAAACATCAACATGTCCTCCACAAACAACAACATGTCCTCCACAAACATCAACATGTCCTCCACAAACATCAACATGTCTCCTCCACAAACATCAACATGTCCTCCACAAACATCAACATGTCCTCCACAAACAACATGTCCTCCACAAACAACAACATGTCCTCCACAAACATCAACATGTCCTCCACAAACATCAACATGTCCTCCACAAACACAACATGTCCTCCACAAACATCAACATGTCCTCCACAACACACAAACACCAACATGTCCTCCACAAACATCAACATGTCCTCCACAAACATCAACATGTCCTCCACAAACAACAACATGTCCTCCACAAACATCAACATGTCCTCCACAAACATCAACATGTCCTCCACAAACACAACATGTCCTCCACAAACATCACAAACATCAACATGTCCTCCCAACAACATGTCCTCAAACATGTCCTCCACAAACATCAACATGTCCTCCACAACATCAACATGTCCTCCACAAACACAACATGTCCTCCACAACAACAACATGTCCTCCACAACACAAAACACTCCTCCACAAACATCAACATGTCCTCCACAAACATCAACATGTCCTCCACAACACACACACAAACATCAACATGTCCTCCACAAACATCAACATGTCCTCCACAAACATCAACATGTCCTCCACAAACATCAACATGTCCTCCACAAACATCAACATGTCCTCCACAAACAACAACATGTCCTCCACAAACACCAACATGTCCTCCACAAACATCAACATGTCCTCCACAAACACAACATGTCTCCTCACAAACACAACATGTCCTCCAAACATCAACATGTCCTCCACAAACAACAAATGTCCTCCATCAACATCAACATGTCCTCCACACAAACAACAACATGTCCTCCACACAACATCAACATGTCCTCCACAAACATCAACATGTCCTCCACAAACATCAACTCCTCCACAAACATCAACATGTCCTCCACAAACATCAAACATGTCCTCCACACAAACACACACAAAACAACATGTCCTCCACAAACATCAACATGTCCTCCACAAACACAAACATCAACATGTCCTCCACAAACATCAACATGTCCTCCACAACCACACAACAACATGTCCTCCACAAACAACAACATGTCCTCCAAACAACAACATGTCCTCCACAAACATCAACATGTCCTCCACAAACATCAACATGTCCTCACAAACACAACATGTCCTCCAACAAACCTCAACAACACAAACATCAACACATGTCCTCACACAAACACAAACATGTCCTCCCCACATCAACATGTCCTCAACATGTCCTCCACAAACATCAACATGTCCTCCACAAACATCAACATGTCCTCCACAAACATCAACATGTCCTCCACAAACAAACATGTCCTCACACCACAAACATGTCCTCCACAAACATCACACAACATGTCCTCAACATGTCCTCCACAAACAACAACATGTCCTCCACAAACATCAACATGTCCTCCACAAAACATCAACATGTCCTCCACAAACATCAACATGTCCTCCACAAACATCAACATGTCCTCCACAAACATCAACATGTCCTCCACAAACATCAACATGTCCTCCACAAACATCAACATGTCCTCCACAAACATCAACATGTCCTCCACAAACATCAACGTCTCCTCCACAAACATCAACATGTCCTCCACAAACATCAACATGTCCTCCACAAACAACAACATGTCCTCCACAAACAACAACATGTCCTCCACAAACATCAACATGTCCTCCACAAACATCAACATGTCCTCCACAAACATCAACATGTCCTCCACAAACATCAACATGTCCTCCACAAACATCAACATGTCCTCCACAAACATCAACATGTCCTCCACAAACATCAACATGTCCTCCACAAACATCAACATGTCCTCCACAAACATCAACATGTCCTCCACAAACATCAACATGTCCTCCACAAACATCAACATGTCCTCCACAAACATCAACATCTCCTGCGTTATTAAAATTAAAACCGTTTCACTCTGTCTTTTCATCTGTACAAACTCGTTCTGAAATGTGATTCTTGTGTTAAATTTGTCAGTTCAGATCTTATTTCGAGCAATACAACAAAACATCCTGGTTCAGTCCTGGTTTAGTCCTGGTTTAGTCCTGGTTTAGTCCTGGTTTAGTTCTGGTTTAGTCCTGGTTTTAGTCCTGGTTTAGACTTATTTCAGTCCTGGTTTAGTCTTGGTTTAGACTTAGTTTAGTCCTGGTTTAGACTTAGTTTTAGTCCTGGTTTTAGTCCTGGTTTAGACTTAGTTTATTCCTGGTTTTAGTCCTGGTTTAGACTTAGTTCAGTCCTGGTTTTAGTCTTGGTTTAGACTTAGTTTTAGTCCTGGTTTAGACTTAGTTTAGTCCTGGTTTTAGTCCTGGTTTTAGTCCTGGTTTAGACTTAGTTCAGTCCTGGTTTAGTCCTGGTTTAGACTTAGTTTAGTCCTGGTTTAGACTTAGTTTAGTCCTGGTTTAGTCCTGGTTCAGTCCTGGTTTAGTCCTGGTTTAGTCCTGGTTTAGTCCTGGTTTAGTCCTGGTTCAGTCCTGGTTTAGTCCTGGTTTAGTCCTGGTTTAGACTTAGTTTAGTCCTGGTTTAGACTTAGTTTAGTCCTGGTTTAGACTTAGTTTAGTCCTGGTTTAGTTCTGGTTTAGACTTAGTTTAGTCCTGGTTTAGTTCTGGTTTAGACTTAGTTTAGTCCTGGTTTAGTTCTGGTTTAGACTTAGTTTAGTCCTGGTTTAGTTCTGGTTTAGACTTAGTTTAGTCCTGGTTTAGACTTAGTTTAGTCCTGGTTTAGTCCTGGTTTAGACTTAGTTTAGTCCTGGTTTAGACTTAGTTTAGTCCTGGTTTAGTTCTGGTTTAGACTTAGTTTAGTCCTGGTTTTAGTCCTGGTTTTAGTCCTGGTTTAGTCCTGGTTTAGACTTAGTTTAGTCCTGGTTTTAGTCCTGGTTTAGTCCTGGTTTAGACTTATTTCAGTCCTGGTTTAGTCTTGGTTTAGACTTAGTTTAGTCCTGGTTTAGACTTAGTTTAGTCCTGGTTTTAGTCCTGGTTTAGACTTAGTTTATTCCTGGTTTTAGTCCTGGTTTAGACTTAGTTCAGTCCTGGTTTAGTCTTGGTTTAGACTTAGTTTAGTCCTGGTTTAGACTTAGTTTTAGTCCTGGTTTAGTCCTGGTTTAGTCCTGGTTTAGACTTAGTTTCAGTCCTGGTTTAGTCCTGGTTTAGACTTAGTTTAGTCCTGGTTTAGACTTAGTTTAGTCCTGGTTTTAGTCCTTAGTTTAGTCCTGGTTTTAGTCCTGGTTTAGTCCTGGTTTAGTTTAGTCCCTGGTTTAGTCCTGGTTTAGGTTTAGTCCTGGTTTAGTTCTGGTTTAGACTGGTTTAGTTTAGTCCTGGTTTAGACTTAGTTTAGTCCTGGTTTAGTTCTGGTTTAGTTTAGACTTAGTTTAGTTCTGGTTTAGTTTAGTCCTGGTTTAGACTTAGTTTAGTCCTGGTTTAGTCCTGGTTTAGACTTAGTTTAGTCCTGGTTTAGTTCTGGTTTAGACTTAGTTTAGTCCTGGTTTAGACTTAGTTTAGTCCTGGTTTAGTTCTGGTTTAGACTTAGTTTAGTCCTGGTTTAGTCTGGTTTAGACTTAGTTTAGTCCTGGTTTAGTTTTAGACTTAGTTTAGTCCCTGGTTTAGACTTAGTTTAGTCCTGGTTTAGTCCTGGTTTAGACTTAGTTTAGTCCTGGTTTAGTTCTGGTTTAGACTTAGTTTAGCCGCAGCTTCACACACAAATGTTTTTTTTTTTTTTTATAGTTTTTCCAAATCAAATCAAACGTAAACAGGAAGTGTCTGATTCCAGATGAACCTGAGGAGCCGCAGCGGGAAACCCAAGAGGAGCGTGGGAGCGGGCGGAGCCTTGGAGGAGACCCGCCCCGCCCTCATCCTGGAGATGGACAGTCTGAGGAGAGGAGCCCCGGGTCCAGACCGGGTCCCGGGTCCAGACCGGGTACCGGGTCCAGACCGGGTCCCGGGTTCAGAGCCGGAGCGCAGGAGGAGGAAGAGGGAGGACGACCCGGACCAGACCAACCTCCACCAACACCACCGCCGCCGCCACCATCGCCACGGAAACGCCCTGTACCTGCCCGGGAACGGCGCGGCGCCCGAGAGCACGGAGACGGCGGCCGACAGGAGCGTCAGGTGGACGGACAGGTGCAGGAAGGAGACCCGGGGCCCAGCGGAGGAGCCCGTCAAAATCCAGCTGTTCTCCGGGGTGTGCTGACGGCGCGCTCGGGGTCACGGGGTCACGGGGGGAAACCACACTCACCACAACAGGATTCCTCTGTGTTTATGTTGATTTATTTTGTTTGAATATCTTTGTTTTGTTCATAAAGCCTCAGATTCTGCCATAATTCACCGTTAAAAACACGGAAAAGCGAAAAGTCGAACGTTTAAAAGTCCAAGTATTAAACAAAAGTGACTCTTGTAGCTCTAAGTTCTAAGTCTAACCTAGTTTTATCTTTATCATGTTCTAATGTTGTTCCCTCATGTCTATAATATAATAATCTTTTTTTCTTCTTTTTTCTTTAGCCCTCACGCTCTCCTCGGGGTCACATTGACCCAAAGAAAAGGATTTTTTCTTTCCCGCTCTCTTAGGGCGAGTCAATCAGACCCAAACATGTATTTTCTCACCGGGCGAGAATTTATAAAAAAAAAAAAAAAAAAAAATTCTAATAAATTCTCACCAGGCGAGAAAATAAAAATAAAATAAATAATAAAAATAATCCATTTAGGGCCGTGGTGTCGATGAA
Organism: Boleophthalmus pectinirostris; assembly: GCF_026225935.1. NCBI lineage: Eukaryota > Metazoa > Chordata > Actinopteri > Gobiiformes > Gobiidae > Boleophthalmus > Boleophthalmus pectinirostris. Next base: position 36,559,807 of record NW_026571175.1, on the reverse strand, counting down.
AGTTGAATATAAATGTTGCTGTTGTGCATCTTTTGGTTCCAGTTTTATATCTTTATTTCCAAAACTTTCTAAGATGCGACCGTTTTATCAAGATTGAGTGTTTTTTCATAATGATACAAAATCCACAAAGGCCAAAGATGAAATGAGAGACAAAGTTTGTTCTTTCTGTAGTGTCAGAGACTTGTCAGATTAAACGATACGATATATCGATATTTCAGTATTTATGCACAAACCTGTTTCTTATTGATGATTTGAAGTATTTTACAGTGAAAACGTCTGATAACGGATGGTCATAATAGAATAATACATGTATTAAAGATTTTACTTTTCACAGTTTCAAGTCTTTGAGCTCCAAATGTGTTCATTTCAAGTTCAATAACGTGTTTTAGGTCTTACATTTGTTACAATTCAGGACCTGTCGCTTATTCAAGGTCCTTGAAGCTCCAAAGAAATGAGACTTTTGTCAAATCTCAGAAACTAATGATGAACCAAACGATCCACCATGTCCAGATTTATATTCAACTTCCATTGACACTACTGGGCTAAATAAATGATTTTTGATGTTATTAAAGAAAAACTGATGTTTCAGCTCAGATTTAAAGATTCTGCAGACACTGAACTCCAGAGTCTCGCTGGACCCAGAAAACATCAAGAGAATTTCATAAAATTTCTTATGGAACTTTACTTTGGCAAGTGTAAAAAACTGATACTAGGTACAGATTGATTTTCAAAAAAATTTCAGAAACTTGGTCAAATGATGCTCCCTAACGCTCATGTGGAAAGTTCCCTGATAAAACCGTTGCCCCGGAAACCTCCCAGCGTGAACCCGGAAGAGTCAGAACTAAAACCACGACTAAGGCTGCGTTCAGACTGCACCTGAAGTGACCCAGATCTGATTTTTTGGCTTCTATGTTCCTGTATCTGATCTTTTAATGTCAGTCTGAACCACACAGATCTGATTTTTTCAAATGTGACCCAGGACACTTGGATATGTGCTCCTGAAACTGATACATATCTGATCTTTAACATGTGACTTCAGTCTGAACGGCCAAAGTGCATTCATCCACCTACACGTTATCAACAAGACACAAACGTCACTATTCTGCGCTGAAGGAGGTGAAAATTGTTAATGAACTGAAGTGAAGCACATCCGTCTGTCATTCGTTCATTCGTTTTTCAATATAAAACCAAAAAGAAGAAAACAAAAAAACAACAGTTTTCTTCATTATTTGTCTCTAAATCCAACATGAAAAAACAGATAATGATTTGTTTTTTCAGTTTTCGATTTTGTGTTTAAATGAAGAATGGAAAAAACGGATAACGACCGTTTTCCGTTTACGTGACTGTGATGCCGGACTTTTACACTGCATACGGACTGAACCAGGACTGATCCAGGTCCGAGACCGACCGGGACCAGAGCAGGACCAGGGCGGACTCCAAGCTTTGACTCCGAGCCTCCGGTCTGGTCCCGGTCTGGTTCCGGTCTGAGTCCCGCTCTGGTCCTGGTGTGGTCTCGAACCTGGATCAGTCCTGGTTCAGTCCGTATGCAGTGTAAAATTTCGGCATCGCACTTACGGGAGTCACGTAAACGGGTCGTTAACCGTTTTTTCCATTCTTCATTTAAACACAAAATCGAAAACTGAAAAAACAAATCGTTATCCGTTTTTTCATTTTAGTTTTGGAGACAAAAATATATGAAAAACGAATGAACGAATGATACACGGATTATTACCTCGTCCTTCTCCTTCTCAATCTCCTCCTTAAAACAAGTAAGTTGTTCATGTTCTGGCTCCGGTACGAGAGGAACTTTAAAATCTCCAGGTGCTCGATGCTGCGTCCATGTTTGGACAACTTCCTGTAAACACAGAGACGCTCGCTGCGGTTGACGTCGTCGTGTCTCCAGTGTCACATGTGGGACACTTTTGGACCGTTTAATGTTCACACTGGAGTCACATACAAGTCACATTTAACTGGAAATGTGAACGACCTCGCTGAATTTGAGCGTTAAGCCCTGCAGTCTGAACGTAGCCTTAGAGCCACTATAGAGTTGCCTTTGTGAATATTATAAAGTACGACTAAAACGTTTAAAGTCGTGTTTTGTGCGGTGAGGACTGGAGTAGTTTTGGAGTTGGCCGTCGTGAAGTTTTACAGGCGCTGGATCCGATTTTTACCGTCTTAAAACGAGAAAAAAAAAAACTGAACTAATTCATTTAAAAGAGTTTGCAGTGGTTCAAATTCTACGTTCCGAGATGAGTTTCTGAACACTTTTCACGTCTTTCTGCGAGTCGAGAGTCGCTGAGTTTTTCCCTGACGCTAAAACTAACTACTAGCATGCTAACGGCGCACTGTTGACTTATTTGAACACAAGAGCTGCTTCTACCACGTACAGTAAATATCTGTAGTATTTTCCTCCAGTCTGTAGAAGAAGGTCCAGCGCCTTCACGTCTCCTGTGTCCGTGTGCAGAGTCCAGCCTCGAGGTTTATTTAAACGGTTTTGAACGACCCGATCCGTGTGTCGTCCATTTTTCAAAATAAAACTAAAAATAAGAAAACGGAAAAAAATGACAATTTTCTTTATTATTTGTCTCCAAAACTAAAATGAAAAAACAGAAAATGATTCGGTTTTTTTTCAGTTTTTGATGTTGTGTTTAAATGAAAAATGGAAAAAAAAAAACAGATAAAGGACTGAACCAGGTCCTGGAGCAGACCAGAACCAGACCTGGACTGAGACCAGGACCAGACCAGAACCAGGCCTGGACTGAGACCAGGACCAGACCAGAACCAGGCCTGGACTGAGACCAGGACCAGACCAGAACCAGGCCTGGACTGAGACCAGGACCAGACCAGAACCAGACCTGGACTGAGACCAGGACCAGGACCAGACCAGAACCAGACCAGGACCAGGACTGAGACCGTGACTGAGAACGAGACCAGACCAGAAGTGAGACCAGGACCAGACCACAATTGAGACCAGGACCGAGGTTGGGACCAAGACCGGGACCGAGACCGGAACCAGACCAGAATTGTGACCAGGACAGAGACCGGGAACAGGATCAGGACTGAGACCAGGACCAGACCAGGACCAGACCACAATTGAGACCAGGACCGAGGCTGGGACCAAGACCGGGACCGAGACCGGAACCAGACCAGAATTGTGACCAGGACAGAGACTGGAAACAGGATCAGGACTGAGACTAGGACTGAGACCAGGACCAGACCAGGACCAGGACTGAGATTGGGACTGAGACTGTGACTGACAACGAGACCAGACCAGAAGTGAGACCAGGACTGAGACCGAGACCGAGGCCGAGACCGGGACCAGACCAGAAGTGAGACCAGGACTGAGACCGGGACCAAGACTGAGACCGGGACCGAGACTGAGGCCGAGACCGGGACCAGACCAGAACTGAGACCAGGACTGAGACCGGGAATAGGATCAGGACTGAGACTGAGACCAGGACCAGACCAGGACTGAGACCAGGACTGAGGCTGGGACCAAGACTGGGAACAGGATCAGGACTGAGACCAGGACCAGACCAGGACCAGATCACAACTGAGACCAGGACTGAGGCTGGGACCAAGACTGGGAACAGGATCAGGACTGAAAACCGTTCAGTCTTATAAACGGGAAACGGTCGTTATCCATTTTTTCTATTTTTCATTTAAACACAAAATCGAAAACTGGAAAAACAAATCTTCATCTGTTTTTTTCATTTTGGTTTTGGAGACAAATAACGAAGAAAATAGTTGGAGTTTTTTTCTTCATTTTCTTATTTTTGGTTTTATTTTGAAAAACAAATGAACAAACGACACAGGGATTGGACCCGACTGTGATCTGTACTTCTGTTGTATTTTTGTATGTAAAATGTATTTATAGAATTATACAACTCTGTATTTATTATTATTATTTATTACGTGTTGTTCTGCAGTGTCGTTTAAAAGCCTCTGAACGTCAACGTGGATTTGACTAAAACAGGGTCCACGTTTATTATATTTAAGATTTCACAAAAATATCTTGCATTTTTTAGGTGAAGTTTATCATTTTTCTTCCTGGTCGGACTCGGGCGGCGGCGTTTTGTTCGGGGACGAGGTTTAAAGATTCAACTGCGACCATGGCAACCGCTTTAAAACAGTGATTTCCTTTTCACCCGCGTAAAAAAAAAAAAACAAAAAAAACAGACTTTTTTGAGAAGAGAAAGCAAATTTAACTGAAAGGAAAACAGAAACACATCCAGTTTTTCTTTTACGCTCTATTGATTTGTCAGAGTGGCAACATTTTACCCCGAACAGAGTTATTAAAGAAACAAACAAACAAACAAAAAACACTTCCCGTGAGTGGTTTTGCTGCAAATGTTGATTTTTGACAATATATTTTTCCATAGTCAAGTTTAAATCAGACCTGGGCCTTTTCCAGCTCCACATTCGGCTCTGATCAGCCCCTTTAAACTCCTTTAGAATAACAAACTAAACATTTTATTATTTTAAGTCATGCCTGGACTAAAGCTGCCATGCTTTTATTTTAGACGTGTTTTTTAAAGGTTGTATAGAGGATTTTTTAAGGGAAGTGACATACAGCGACGGTCCTTTTTCAAATGTTGTGCATGAGTGACACCACCTTCCTCCTCCACAGCTCCTCAGAAGAAACACCTCCTCCCGCCTCTTTACTCTAGAAATCAGGCTTGTTTACATCCAGTGCGCGTTCAGAATTACTGTTGAAGTGACCTGTTTAGAAATAATTTATCGACCAGCGCATCAGTTTTTAGACCGTTCATCTGCTTCATTCGTCCAATCGCTGGAAGAGATCTAAAAGAATCACCTCAGTTTGTCTTGGCTCCTTTTCCCCTTCTCTTCTTCTGTCAGCGACCTCAAAAATTGACTTTCTTTTGCGGCGAACAGGTCGTTGATTCTCGTTCGACATCGCAACAAACTTTGTGCGAATTGCGAGGAAGCGACAGTTTGAAAAACCCTCTAAAAACTGCTGCATAAACCACATAATCCCCGCACGCCGGCGAGTCAATTACACTAGAAACGTAGGGAGTTTGATTGACAACCTAACAGCCAATAGAAAATGAGGTAGCCTTGTTTTCTATTGGCTGATGTTTCTCTGGCCTCAACACGTCCACAGTTGATAGATTTTCATTCTTTTTTTTGGTCATCATAATTACAACTGCTGCGTCTCTGTAATGGTATTTTAAACTTTCATTGACAATTTGAAATAAAAAAAAAAAATCCTCCATACAACCTTGGACTTGGTTTTATGGAGGATTTTTTTTTAGTTTCAAATTGTCAATGAAAGTTTAAAATACCATTACAGAGACGCAGCAGCCTCGTGATTATGATGACCAAAAAAAAAAAAAAAGAATGAAAATCTATCAACTGTGGACGTGTTGAGGCCAGAGAAACATCAGCCAATAGAAAACAAGGCTCCCTCATTTTCTATTGGCTGTTAGGTTGTCAATCAAACTCCCTACGTTTCTAGTGTAACTGACTCGCCGGCGTGCGGGGATTATGTGGTTTATGCAGCGGTTTTTAGAGGATTTTTCAAACTGTCGCTTCCTCGCAGTTCGCACAAAGTTTGTTGAGATGGAGGGTGTGAATCCACGACCTGTTCGCCGTAAAAGAAAGTCCGTTTTTGAGGTCGCGGAAAGAAGCAGAGAAGGGGAAAAGGAGCAAAGCCGAACTGAGGTGATTCTTGGAGATTCCTTCCAGCGATGGCGCGACTGAAGCAGACGAAGGGACTAAAAACTGACGCGTCGGTCGCTGAAACATTTCTGGACAGGAAACTTCAACAGTAATTCTGAACACACACTGGATGTAAACAAGCCTGATTTCTAGAGAGTAAAGAGGCGGAAGGAGATGTTTCTTCTGAGGAGCTGTGGAGGAGGAAGGTGGTGTCACACATGTACAACATTTAAAAAAGAACTGTCACTGTATTTCACTTCCCTTAAAAAAAATCCTCTATACAACCTTTAATTCCTAATGAAAACGATTATTCACAATTAAACTTCCTTCTGCAGTAAGTGGGAGGTTTGTTCTGATTTTATCTTATTTCTTTGATCATGTAAACGTGATGAAATGAAGTCGATCTTTATGGAAAATAACAGGAGTTCAGTTTGATTTACACAGAACTTTAGCTCCGCCTCCGAAATGAAATACCAAGAGTTTAAAGAGTCCGGTGCTGCTCAGGTCCAACCAGAAAGAAAAACTCTAAACATCAGTGACTCTTGAGTTTAGGGAACATGTTACTCTAAAGTGCTTCCTAAACATTATGAAAATTGTCAAATTATGAAAAACTAGGCAGTATTTTTTAGCAAAATCTAAAGGTGTTAAAGTTGTAATCTGTACTTTTTGTTGTATCTGTAATTAAATCTTCTGTTACACCAGAAACTCCTGCGTCTGAAAATACAAATCTGATTCTACAAGGACGACATTTGTTCACTTGTTTTTCAAAATAAAACCAAAAATAAGAAAATGAAAAAACAACTATGTTCATTATTTGTCTCCAAAACCAAAATGAAAAAAAAAAAAAAAAAAAAACAGGACTAAAACAGGACTGAACCAGGACTGAACCAGGACTAAAACAGGACTAAAACAGGACATAACCAGTACCAGGACCAGACCGGAATCAGACCGGAACTGATACCAGGACTTAGACTGGGACCAGACCAGGATTGAGATCAGGACCAGGACTGAGATCAGGACTGAGACCTGGACTGAGGCCGGGACCAGACTGGGACGGAGACCACGACTGAGTCCACGACCAGGACCAGAACTGAGACCAGGACTGAGACTGAAAACAGGACCAAGATTGAGACTGGGACTGAGACCGGGATTAAAAACAATTTTGTCAATTTTGTCCTTTTTTAGTCCTGGTTCAGTCCTGGTTCAGTCCTGGTCCAGTCCTGGTTTAGTCCTGGTTCAGTCCTGGTCCAGTCCTGGTTCAGTCCTGGTTCAGTCCTGGTTTAGTCCTGGTCCAGTCCTGGTTTAGTCCTGGTTTAGTCCTGGTTCAGTCCTGGGTCCAGTCCTGGTTTCAGTCCTGGTTAGTCCTGGTTCCAGTCCTGGGTCCTAGTCCTAGTCCTGGGTCCTGGTCCAGTCCTGGTTCAGTCCTGGTCCAGTCCTGGTTCAGTCCTGGTTCAGTCCTGTTTTAATCCGGCATCACAGTTTAAGTCACATTTTCCATTTTTCATTTAAACATAAAATCGAAAACTGAAAAAATGAATCTTTATCTGTTTTTTTCATTTTGGTTTTGGAGACAAATACTGAAGAAAATTGTTTAGTTTATTTTTTTTTCCTTTTGTTTTTTTCCAATTTTGAAAAATGAATGAACAAATGACACATTGATGGACGAGTTAAAAACTGTTTATGTGACTGTATTTTTTCCTTTAGACACTGCAGTTCAAACAAACGTCCACTGGGAAACTTTATATTTATTTATTTCAGTGTGAAATGTTCAGATCTCATCAAAACGTTTTGGTTTTCTTTCATTTTGTCACTTTTTTTTTTTCATAAAAGCGCAAAACCTTTAAAACCTGAACCTGGTTTGACTGAAGATGTAAATACTGCACTTTGATCTGAGCACTGCCGTATGTTTACTGCACTTAAAGCTGCACTGTGGAACTTTTCTGGAGGGAGGCAGCGTCAGCCACCAGCTCGTCTCCGCGGAAGAGTCGCTGCTTTGTTTAGAATGTCCCGCAGTGTGGCATTAAACTCGTCCATCGCACAGAAAGGAGTGTGTCAGAGTAAGAGGGACGTTCGATGCCGCTTGCGACTTTAATTTGATTTTTTTTTTTTTATTATTTAACAAAAAAAAGCTTTCTCCACAGATCTGACCGTGTTCATGGAGAAGGAGAAGTTTAGTGGAACATTCCAGGTGAAGTAAAAACGTCTCCATGGATACAAGTTTTTTTTTTTTTTTTTTACACATTCAGACAAAAATCAAAAAAACTCAAAACAGTTTTATGGGAAATTTTCAGACGCTGCAGCCAAAATAATCCATGTGTCCTTTGTTTTTCAAAATAAAACTAAAAAACAACAACTATATTTTCTTCATTATTTGTCTCCAAAACCAAAATAAAAAAACAGATAAAGATTTGTTTTTTCAGTTTTTGATTTTGTGTTTAAATGAAAAATGGAAAAAAATGGATAACGGACTAAACCAGGTCTAAACCAAGTCTAAACCAAGTCTAAACCAGGACTAAAACAGGACTAAACCAGGTCTAAACCAAGTCTAAACCAGGACTAAACCAGGACTAAAACAGGACTAAACCAGGACTAAACCAAGTCTAAACTAGGACTAAACCAGGACTAAACCAGGACTAAACCGGGACTAAACCGGGACTAAACCAGGACTAAACCAGGACTGAACCGGGACTAAACCAGGACTAAACCAGGACTAAAATGGGACTAAAACAGGACTAAACCAGGACTAAAACAGGATTAAACCAGGACTAAACCAAGTCTAAACTAGGACTAAAACAGGACTAAACCAGGACTGAACCGGGACTAAAACAGGACTAAACCAGGACTGAACCGGGACTAAAACTGGACTAAAACAGGATTAAACCAAGTCTAAACCAAGACTGAAGCAGGACTAAACCAGGACTGAATCAGGTCTAAACCAGGTCTAAAGCAGGACTGAACCAGGTCTAAACCAGGACTAACCTGTTTTCAGTCTTGATCTGGTCCCCGTCTCAGTCCCGGCCTCAGTTCTGGTCTCCGTCCTGGTCTGGTACCAGTCGAAGTCCTGGTTTTTTCAGTCTCGGTCTGGTCCTGGTCCTGGTTCAGTCCATTATCAGTTTTTTTTTCCATTTTTCATTTAAACACAAAATCGAAATCTAAAAAAAAACAAATCTTTATCTGTTTTTTTTTTTATTTTAGTTTTGGAGACAAATAATGAAAAAAAAAGTAGTTTTTTCATTTTCTTAATTTTGGTTTTATTTTGAAAAACAAATCAAACACAGATCGAGATCAACAGTTCGACAGTTTTGCGTGAGCACCACAGACATGTAGTTTTTATAAATGAACATATCGAACCTGTCAGTCGTCGTGTTCAAACAGGAAGTGAACACGGACGCTCTGCCGGCTCCATCCGCTCTGGCTCCAGTTCACGTTCTATTGTAAAAACGTCGCCTCTCGCTCTTTAAATGTTCGTTTTAATCCGCTCTACACGACCCTGTTTTTTGTTTTTTTTTCTTACTTCAAAGGATTTTACCCGTAAATAAATCCCAACAGCAGCAGAAATGTTCCAGAGTGCAGCTTTAAGCTCGTCCTGTTGTTTGAAAGTGCATTAAAGCGGCGTCGTTCTGGTTTTTCCCGCCTGTGTCGTGAGTCGTTTCTGTTTGTGTTTCTGTTTGTGTGTTTGTTTTTGTCGGGCGCAGGTCAATAAAGTCTTTCCCCACACCAACGTTCAGCGAGTCACGTGTGGAAACGGGAAAAACGGGAAAACGAGGACGCCCCCTGCTGGCAGAGGCGCGATTACACGGGACCACAGGGGGCGCTCTAACACGAAGGACTGCAAAAACTACAGATAAAAATGGTTTCGTTTTTAGTTTTAGGTATTTTAACTCTTCCAGACCTAAAGGAAATTTTAGTCCATCAGTGTGTCGTTCGTTCATTTGTTTTTCAAAATAAAACTAAAAATAATAATTAAAAAAAATTTTAAATAAAAATAATTTCTTCAATATTTGTCTCCAAAAACGGATAACGGACTGAACCAGGACTGAACCAGGACTAAACCGGGACTAAACAGGAACAGTTTTCAGTTCTGGTCTCAGTCCCGGTTGAAATCCTCGTTTCAGTCTCGGTCTGGTTCTGGTCTGGTCCCGCACCTGGTTCAGTCCTGTTTCAGTCCTTGGGTTTAGTCCCGGTTTAGTCCTTGGTTTTAGTCCTGGTTTTAGTCCTGTTTTAGTCCTGTTTTAGACCTGGTTCAATCCTGGTTCAGTCCTGGTTTAGTCCTCGGTTTAGTCCTGGTTCAGTCCTGGTTTAGTCCTGGTTCAGTCCTGGTTTAGTCCCGTTTTAGACCTGTTTTAGACCTGGTTCAGTCCTGGTTCAGTCCACGATTAACACTTTTTTATTTGTTTTATTTATGATTTATCGTCTTTTATTATAATATTTTATCTGTGCATCACTTTGGAAACTGTCACGTTTATAAAATGTGCTGTAAAAATAAAGTGGACTGGATCAAAAAAAAAAAAAAAAATTCAAATCTACTTAAGTAAAAATATTAAAGTACTGGTTTAAAAATGTACTTTAAGAGTTAAAAGTAAAAGTATTTTGCAGAACAATTAAAGGATGAAATGTGATTTTGAAAAAGAATTGAGCTGATTTTAAGTGTTTCCACATGCAATTTTTTTCTGATCTGGCCAAAATTTTTAAAACTTATATCAGGTTCTTCATCTTGTTTTCAAATTTATTATCAATTTACTCGTTCTGAGACGCTTCTTTTGTCTCGAGGTCGTTTATTTTTAGAGAACTAATCTCAAAATAATCTCGCTGCATGGACAGATCATTTCACTACTTTTAAGTCATTTTCAGATCGATTTAAGTGTTTATATTTTAAATTTTGGCCAAGATTTTCTGCAGTGTGTTGATTTTTAAATTGTTCTGTTTGTTTTGCTCAAAAATGGAACGAAAAAAAAAAATAAAAGAAAAAACAGATGATTTGTTTTTTCAGTTTTCGATTTTGTGTTGAAATGAAGAATGGAAAAAAACGGATACCGGACTGAACCACGACTAAACCAGGACTAAATCAGGACTAAACCAAGTCTAAACCAGGACTGAACCAGGACTGAACCAGGACTAAACCAAGTCTAAACCAGGACTGAACCAGGACTAAACCAGGACTGAACCAGGTCTAAACCAGGACTGAACCAGGACTGAACCAGGTCTAAACCAGGACTGAACCAGGACTAAACCAAGTCTAAACCAGGACTGAACCAGGACTGAACCAGGACTAAACCAGGACTGAACCAGGTCTAAACCAGGACTGAACCAGGACTGAACCAGGTCTAAACCAGGACTAAACCAGGACCCCTAAACCAGGACTAAACCAGGACTACACCAGGACTAAACCAGGTCTAAACCAGGTCTAAACCAGGACTGAACCAGGACTAAACCAGGTCTAAACCAGGACTGAACCAGGACTAAACCAGGTCTAAACCAGGACTAAACCAGGATTAAACCAGGACTGAACCAGGACTGAACCAGGACTGAACCAGGTCTAAACCAGGTCTAAACCAGGACTAAACCAGGACTAAACCAGGACTAAACCAGGACTAAACCAGGTCTAAACCAGGACTGAACCAGGACTAAACCAGGTCTAAACCAGGACTAAACCAGGACTAAATCAGGACTAAACCAGGACTACACCAGGACTAAACCAGGTCTAAACCAGGACTGAACCAGGACTAAACCAGGACTACACCAGGACTAAACCAGGACTAAACCAGGTCTAAACCAGGACTGAACCAGGACTGAACCAGGACTAAACCAGGACTGAACCAGGACTAAACCAGGACTAAACCAGGTCTAAACCAGGTCTAAACCAGGACTAAACCAGGACTAAACCAGGACTAACCAGGACTAAACAGGAAACAGGACTAAACCAGGACTAAACCAGGTCTAAACCAGGTCTAAACCAGGACTAAACCAGGTCTAAACCAGGTCTAAACCAGGACTAAACCAGGACTAAACCAGGTCTAAACCAGGACTGAACCAGGACTAAACCAGGACTAACAGGTCTAAACCAGGAAACTAAACCAGGACTGAACCAGGAACCAGGTCTAAACCAGGACTAAACCAGGACTAAAACCAGGTCTAAACCAGGTCTAAACCAACTAAACCAGGACTAAACCAGGACTAAACCAGGACTAAACCAACTAAACCAGGACTGAACCAGGACTAAACCAGGAACCAGGACTGAACCAGTGAACCAGGAACTGAACCAGGACTAAACCAGGACTAACCAGGACTAAACCAGGTCTAAACCAGGACTAAACCAGGACTAAACCAGGTCTAAACAACCAGGACTAAACCAGGACTAAACCAGGACTAACCAGGACTAAACCAGGACTAAACCAGGACTAAACCAGGACTAAACCAGGACTAAACCAGGACTAACCAGGACTAACCAGGACTAAACCAGGGACTAAGACTGAACCAGGACTAAACCAGGACTAAACCAGGACTAACCACTAAACCAGGACTAAACCAGGAAAACCAGGACTAACCAGGACTAACCAGGACTAAACCAGGACTAAACCAGGACTGAACCAGGACTAAAAAACCCAGGACTAAACCAGGACTAAAACCAGGTCTAAACCAGGTCTAAAACTAAACAGGACTAAACCAGGTCTAAACCAGGACTAACCAGGACTAAACCAGGGTCTAAACCAGGACTAAACCAGGACTAAACCAGGACTAAACCAGGACTAAACCAGGTCTAAACCAGGTCTAAACCAGGACTAAACCAGGACTAAACCAGGATTAAACCAGGACTAACCAAAACCAGGACTAAACCAGGACTAAACAGGACTGAACAGGACTAAACCAGGACTAAACCAGGACTAAACCAGGACTAAACCAGGACTAAACCAGGTCTAAACCAGGACTAAAACTAAACCAGGACTAAACCAGACTGAACCAGGACTAACCAGGACTGAACCAGGACTGAACCAGGAAAACCAGGACTAAACCAGGACTAAACCAGGTCTAAACCAGGACTGAACCAGACTAAGGACTACAGGACTGAACCAGGACTGGACTGAACCAGGACTAAACCAGGACTGAACCAGGACTGAACCAGACTGAACCAACCAGGACTAACCAGGACTAAACCAGGACTAAACCAGGACTGAACCAGGACTAAACCAGGACTGAACCAGGACTAAACCAGGACTAAACCAGGACTGAACCAGGACTAAACCAGGACTGAACCAGGACTAAACCAGGACTGAACCAGGACTACTTTTAAATAATTTTCTGATAGATTTAAGTGTTCAGATCTTAAAATTTTGGCCAAGATTTTCTGCAGTGTGTTGATTTTTAAATTGTTCTGTTTGTTTTGCTCAAAATTGGGACGAAAACTCAAATTAAATGTGCTAAAAATTAAATCTTAGTCTTTTCTACGGGACAAAAAAAGAACATTATCAGTATAGTTAAAGTACAGACACACGTTCTCAAATGAAGTAAAAGTAAAAGTATCCACTGTGAGTAAAGTACAGATGTGTAAAATGTGTCCGTTTGTGTTTATATTTCCCTCCCGTCGCCCGACACAATGAAGAGAAGCAGCGTTTCCAGTAAAAACACCATCGTTATATTCAACTTTCCAAACACCAACATCATAAACGACAGAAATATTCAGGTTTGAAGCACTGAGGTATTTTAAAACATTTCAAATCTGATTTTAACTCTTTCCCCCTGGACGCCGACTAGGAACAACCCAAACATACATGACTAGAGCTGCATAAAAGAAAACAGACTTCCACGAGTGATTATAAATTAATTTTACACTCATGAACTTAATTGTAACACAGACATATTTGTATTTCTGGAAACTTTAGACTCTGAACTCTTCATTTCTGGATGTTTAAATGTGATTCAGTTCATTTACAGGTTTATAACAGCTCACTGAAAATGAGAGTTTACCTGGTCAGGTGCAAAATCAAAAAACAAAAAACTACATTCAGCATCTGATATCTGCATGTTCTGAGTACTATATTAATTTAAAAAAAAAAAATAATATATATATATATATATATATACTTTGTCAAAGTATTTAAACAGATTTAATATCACCAGATACAGTATAGTAAAGTGTGCACCTGTTTTTACCTGTTGTTCACCTGTGTGCACCTAATTCAATTTTTTCCATTTAATTTATTCAACTCATTTAGCTTATTATAATATAATAATATAATAATAAAACTCTTCCCCGTCAGTGTGAGTCCAGTATTTGTCACCTTGGTTATTTTCTCGTGTGCAGATCTCCTCATAAGTGCTTGTTTCTGTAGTGATTCTGTCAAACGTCGCATCTTGGAAAAAAAGACTGAAATATTTTAAAGGACTGAACTGAACAACATCCAGATTTCAGGGCAATTTTGGTTCATAATCGAGTATAAAGTCCCTGATAGTTTGTTTTGACATCGCAGGACTCCACACAGACACAGCTCATCTTCGTAAGTTTCACTCTCAGAAAGTTCGTCTCTGTCGCTGTTTTCCACTTTATAATCAACTTCATCATCACTTTAAAATCTATAAAAGTCACTTTCTCTAAACTTATCCATAAAATACGTCCACTCATTATTTCTAAAACTGTCTTTCCATTGCACATGTTTCGTGTTGTGTTTTTTCCGGAAGCTCCATCGTCACTACTTTGATTAACTTTGGAAAAAATCGATGAAAACATCTCCTTGAATCCTATTGGTCAGTCTAGTGTGGGTTGTAGTGGCCCTCACCTGTCACAGTCTCTGTTTACATGTGAAAAACCGAGCCGTTTCTAAAGGTCGTCAAATCACGTCTTTAGTGAAACAGCGGAGGAGTCAAAAGTCGTCATTAAGGAAACAAAGGAGTCGTCAAATGTCGTCTTCATGGGGGAAAGAGTTAAAACATGGATTTTCTCGGTTCTGAAGGCAAAACTTAATGAAAAAAAAATAAAAAAAAAATCTGCATATTCTGGTTTAGTTGTCGCTTTTTACACGATTGACACTTTGCGACTGATGCCATCGACGTTCCCTGGTGGTGACGCTAACTGTAAGTACTGCTCTGTCTGAAAATGTGATCTTTAAATCCATTTTGTATTTTTTCCGTGAGTTTTCATCTTTAAACACCCAACGTGACATCAATGCAAAGTATCAACACCGCTCCATTTTAAATAAACCTCATGTTGTCAATTTAAGGTCAAAACATTATAAATAAAACTTCAGATGGTCAGATTGTGTTATTTCAGACGTGGATCCACCTGAACATTGGGTTAAAGCAGCGATGGGCAAACTTTTTGACTCGTGGGCCACAAAAGGTTCTAAAATTTGACAGAAGAGCCGGACCAGGAGAAGATGGATGGAGTTTTTTGGTAATCCACCTCATAAGAGAAAAAAATAACACGGGATTTGTAGAAAACATCTCCCATGTTATTGAAATATCAAATGAAACCGATAAAACACACCAAAGTTCTTGTAGAGGTGCAAAGATGAAAGTAAAAAAAATGCACAGCACACTCAGAAAGTCCAGAAGATATTTTATTTTGAAATAACGTTTCGGCAAGAAAAAAAAAAAAAAAGCCTTCATCAGATATTTTTCTGGCTTTGGACTGAAACTTTTTTTGCTGAAATGTTATTTAAAAATAAAGTTTTTGGACATCAGCCCTCTGAGTTTGCTATACATGTTTTCACTTTTTTGTTATTAAAATATCCCAGAATTTAAAATCATTACAACAAAAATATCTGTCTCATGGTTTTTACTGTTTATTGAAATGACTTTTAAAACACTGAATATTATTATTATTATTATTATTCAAGTTTGGCGGGCCGGATTAAAAAGATTTAAGGGCCACATATGGCCCCTGGGCCGTAGTTTGCCCACCCCTGGGTTAAAGTCTCAGTATCATTCAGTTTCTAACACATGAGCTATTTAAAGTTGTTTGTAAAATGATCATTTCTAGATTTGTGTTGTGCACCATCAAGTCAGAATAAAAAAAAAAAAAAACATAAAAGTAAAACTCAAGTAGGAATCCATGTGCTGTGAGGAACACTGGACCTGAACAGTGTAACTTTCTCTTGATGATAAAACTAAAACAACACGTGTGAGTTTAATCCATGTTCTGATGTCGTTTCCTCCTCACAAACAGACCTGGACTTGTGTTTTGTTTCATTCACGTTTGAGTAAATCTTTATGATTAAGTTTGGACCTGGACGCCTCGAGTTGGAGTCTTTGTGTTTTTTTGTTCAGACGCACCTGATGTGGATCTTAGACGCCGAGGACCAACGACAGAAAAATACTTGACACGTTTCCAGGTCGAGAATGACTTTAGTTTATTTATTACATAAAACACATCAGCGTTTTTGGCTCTGTGGTTGTGGCGTGTTTATATTTATAATCCGCTAATGAAACGGAGTAGAGTTCTTGTTCTGGTGTTTGGTGGTTCCCGGGTCTTTCTCTTTCTTCTTCTTCTTCTTAATAATAACATCGCTACGTCTCTGGATACTCGTCCCTGATTGGTTGATGTGGCTCATCCACCGCCAAAAGTTCAGCATTTTCAACGTCTGACGCCTGAACGCTCCAGGTGCTCTGCGGCGACGCCAGATTCTCTCCGCACTGAAGACGTGTCGCAAAAACGCAGGACGCCTTAGACGCGCCTCCACACAGACGTAGAGACGCTCCAGTCTGTCTACATCTCCAACACTCAAAATACTCTGTTCCACTTTGTGATGTCATGAAGCTGTCGTTTTCATGTGAACTGCTCCTTTTATCTTTAGTTCAGTCGACATCGGCGATTCTAGATGTGAAATGATCTAAATCACAGGTGTCAAACATAAGGCCCGGGGGCCAGATCCGGCCCTCCAAGACCTTTAATCTGGCCCTTGGCTGGTTTTCAACTTAAATATTTAAATTAAAATCTTGTTAATTTTCTGTGGTGTTTATCACAGCAGCGTCTCCAGCGTCTCTGTACGTGGCCCCTCCCACCAGAGCAGCACAAATGAAGACTTGTCTCTTTCCAAACGCTCTTAAAGGACGATCGTTTTGACTGTTGACCGTGACACCCTCATCAGAAAAATGTCCAACATGAGAAAAGTGGAGCCGAGTGCAGGAATTTTACAACAAAAAATTGACTTATTCCTGTTTACATCCAAGTTCATGTTAAAACTTTGTGTTGAAATTGAATTTTTCTTAAAGTTTCAGGTTGTTCATAATATTATAATATTTTGTAAAAGAAAGAGTTCATCAATTAAAAAGATAATTTTTGGGGTTTATATGTCATGAGTTTTCTGATCCAGCCCCTTTGGGATCAAAGTCGGTTGGATACGGCCCCCGGACCAAAATGAGTTTGACCCCCCTGATCTAAATGATTCTAGTGAAGGTGTGTGGAGTTTAAAAACACAGTGGAGCACTTCCTGTATCACCACATGACATCACAAGGTGGATCAGAGTGTTTTCTGTTTGAGGGTTTGTGTGTTAAACGTGTGTGAATAAAACAAAACACAGCTCCAGTCTGTTTGTGTTGAGGAAACGACATTAGAACAGAGTTCAGTTTAACTTGGGCCCTGTGAGGTGTTGTTCTTGTAAAGTTCCACCGGGGG